>NW_012116566.1:1662365-1729830 GCF_000951035.1 Colobus angolensis palliatus
TGGAGTTAAGTTTTAAGATAGCTTAAAGAATTATTTCAGTGATTGTAATTAACTATCTGTAATATGGACAGTTATACTTCTCATGGTGGATATGACTCTTTTATACATGTAAAAACTATTCCATCTAATTTGGACTTTCTACCAGCAGGTTTTTAGGTAGCAGGTGGAGCAATGGAAGTAGATTTATTGCAGCCAGTGACTGGAGCATTCACTGAACCTAAGCATTGCTCACTGCATGCCTTAATTTACTATTTCAACGAATCAGAAAAATCATTTGGAATCTTGTGATGTTGCCATAGTAACATTCATCATTGTAAAAAAAAAAAAAATGCCATGGGGACAAAAGGAGAGATATACTAATATATTTCCAGATACCCAGGTGTGTTCCTCCTGGCCCAGTCAGTATTGTTTGCCAATCAATGGAAAATCTTAAAACAGAGTGGATGAGAAAGGTAAACTTCATGTGTCGAATGAATTTTCCTTCCATTCTTCTCCAGGATCTTTCTCCTCTAAGACTTCCTGTATTCCTTGTTTTTTGCCACATAAACTACAGGGCTTCAAGTAACATACATTTATTATTTCAGTTTCCAGGAATCAGGAAATCACAGCCACAGATTAGCTGCGTCCTCAGGTCAGGGTTTCCCAGGTTAAAATAAAAGTGTTGACATGGGGGTCAGTGTGATCTCAGACCCAGAGTCTTTCTCATGTTCTTAGATTGCTGGCAGAATTCCTTTCCTCACATTTGTAGAATTAATGGCTCCCCTCTCTTGCTGGCAGTTGACTGGGGGTCGTATTTAGCCCCTAACAGCCGCTCTCCATTTCCTGCCACAGACCGTCTGTACAACAGGATAGTTGCTCCTTCAAAGCCAGCAGGAGAAGCTCTCTAGTACTTCAAATATCGAGGCTAAGGCATCCAGAATAATCTTCCCTTTGATTTGGTCAAAGTCAACAGATTAGGGATTTCATTTACTTCTGCAAAATTATCTTCACTTTTGCCTTACGAAGTAATCTAAATATGAAAATGATATCCTTTCACATTCATGGATCCTGCTCATATTCCAGGAGAAGGGATTACACGGGAGTATGCACCAGTCTGGGCATCTTGACCACCTTCTCAGAATTTTACTCACCACACTTCCGCTTCCCTTCCATCTTTTCCTTTTTTTGGTTGAGGCGTGTATGCACGTAAATATCTATGTGTACCTGCACCTGTATCATATCATAACAGCAAAGCCCACAGAAAATAATAATAGAATTGTCAAGCCCATAAAAAAAATGATTTGTGTTTTTTTTCTGACAACTTACAGCTCATGAGAAAGTTGAAATAATTCCAGCTTTGAAAGATGCAAGTTCATTCAGACAAGTTGTTTTAAAAAAACACACAGAACCTTTATAAAGGCAAATCATAAAGTTATACTTTGCTTTGGGTCTGACAGGCTATTCTGACATAAACTGAGAAGGGTGTATGAAGTTCTAGATTTTAGGTAGCATATACAATGTCAGCAAATTTTAGTTCATTGCTCCCAGCTGACATGTGCTTTCCATGTCTTGTAGAAGAGAGATCTCAGGACTTTTCCAAATTCTAGCGGGGACTTAGGTTCTTATGGGGGTTCAAGTGGTCTACAAAGTGAAAAAGTCGTAATAGGTGCTGTTTGAGATCTCTAGAGCAACGGTGACATTGTCCGCTGCATTCCAAGATTGTGTGTCCTAAGCCAAAGTCAAAACGCCTTTATGGAATAATGCTGTTCGTCTAGATCCAAGAATAGAATTAAAACCAGTTGGCAATTCACTTCTTTGTGTTCGTAAAATAATTGCTGAGATAAAGACAGCAGATAGACCCTGAATTTTAAAAAGCTTTATATAGAAATTGCTGCCAGTTGATCCATAAAAAAAGAGAAAATCTAAAAATTCAGCTTACTAACTAAAAGGAAAGAAAGGAAAAATCTCTTTTATTCTAAGTTGTATGTGTAATTTTCTGAGTTAATAATTGTCAACAAACATGTCTTATAGATGGTGAAACTCATACATAAAAATAGCAGAAAATGTCTTAGGTTAATACCCCTAAAGTTCATTTGGGGGCTTTTTGTTGGTTTTGGTTATTATTATTATAAAAAAACCTCATGCAGACAGTGTGCTAGTTGTGAGATATAGCACAGCATTTTAAAACAGGTGTTAAAATGCCATAGGTATATACTTTATTCTACTGATTTTCAAAGGGTGTAAAAATGGTCATAACCCTCCAGTGTCTGTAAATGTGACCTTATTTGGAAATAGGGTCTTTGCAGAAAGTCAAGTTAAGATGAAGTCATTAGAGTTAGCCCTTATCGAATGTGATTACGACCCTTAACGAAAGGGGAAATTTAGACACAGAGACAGACACACGGAGAGGAAGAGGACATGAAGACACAGGGAAAATGCCATCTACAATCCAACTTGAGGTTGACAGAAGCTGGGAGAGAAGACTGGAACAGAACCTCCCTCAAAGCCGTCAGAAAGGACCAACCCCGCCGACGTGTGATTTCCAGTCTCTAGAACTGAGACAATAAATTGCTGTTATTTAACTCACCCAGTTTGTGGTATTTTGTTACAGCCATCCCAGGAAATTGATATATATGGGTTCTTCAATTTTTAACTTCTTTTTACCTAAATGATTTCCCCCAATTATTTCATTAATCTTATACAATGTAATCACTTAAGATCTGATTTTAATACTGTTTTATCTTACAACTTTAAGTGGTTTTCAGTCAATGCCCCTAGTTATAAATGACTTGCCACATGATCCAGTTTCTACTCTCAAGAGAACTCCCAAGAATTCTTTCTCTGTTCATTCAAAGATATCACCTACCATAGTTTGAGACTTTGGAACAAAAATTTTTCTCTTTCTCTGGCATTTATTATTGTTACAGGCATCATTTTCTTCTGTTTATCAGTACAGAACCTGAAACAAGCAGAATTGTGCTGAGAAATTTTCTTTCACACACAAAGATTTGGAAGATGTCTAGGGAGAGAATATAAACATGTGTTTTTTCAGTAAATCCATAGGGGATGGTATCTGGTAGTTTTCCATGGGGAGAAAAGTCTGAGAAATTGACCTCACCCAGCATGCTCCTGGGCCTGAACATATAACGTTTTTACTGCAAGGGTTTTATTTATTTATTTATTTATTTTTAAAGAAAAATCCTCAACCACACAGCATGAGCTCTATAAACCAGTTCTGCTAGTGGCACACAGAGTGGCTCTGTAAAGTACATTTCTTGCTCTTCTAATAATTGTAAACCATCTGCTAAGGTGGCGTTCTCCAAGTCTAATTATGACTTTATATGTCACAGAGTAAAAAGTGGCGCATAGTCTGGACAAAATACACATAGTCAGGAATAATTCAAACCTGCTAATGGGAGTAGGTTTTGAATACTGAAGTGGGAAATTTTCTTTTTTATGCTTTCTAAATTATTTAATATTATTTATATCATCGTCAAGATGAACATAGCACATAATTTTTCTAAAACTAAAATGCCTCCTAAGCATCAGCACTGTGCCTAATTTACAGACCGTCTTTCCGTTTTAGTCTGACTGACCAGACATGTTGGGGACTTGATCACAACAGACAAATCCATTATGCCCATGAGGATGACCCAACTCTGCAAGGGACAGTTGACTTCCAGGTATGGTGTTAACTGAGCAAAGAACTCCCAAGACAATGCCCAGTGTTTCAGCTAATCTATGAGACTGTATTGCCTGGTTACAAAATGGACTTTTAAAAAACAATTTAAAAACTGAATTACGTATATCCTAATGGTCATACGGTGCAAGAGAAATTTACAATCAGCATAAGTTTAAAATTCATAAGTACTCTTCATGGGCATACATTCCCTCAAAATAGCATAGGAATTTATATTTTAACGATTTTTGCACAAAATTCATTATCTTGATTGAAGCCGCAGAGACAGATGGGTGCAGTTATAGCAATCAAGATCAAGGAAACAATCCTTAGTTTTTGGTGATGTGCAATTTTATTTTGTGTGTGTGTGTTTTATTCTGAAGCCTTAGGCTGAAATGTCCTCGAGTGGCAATAATGAGAAGGAAACTAATAAGAAGAGTTATTAGGTGTGAGCATTCTGTTGTTTATTTTTTCTGATCTTTCCACTCTTACTTTCAAATCAGACCTGTGGCAGTTGCAAACACTGTTGGCTGGAAAGGAAGGTTTTATGCTTTTGATGTTTGTGTGTGTGTGTGGATGTGTGAATGGTGGTCTGCTGTATTAAATTAATATTTTCCCCTAAAGTCCACAAAGAAAGGGATCAATCACAGGAATTAAACATTATTATTATTTTACAAAATTAATTATAGTATTTTTTGAAGGATTACCATTACACCTAGATGGGAGGAGTGATGGAAAATTAAGGCACAAGTGACACTGTACTTATTATTTAATGAGTACCTGTAGAACACCAAGAGACAGACTGACTGCTTATGTATGTATTTGTTATCTCATTTACTCTCACAACAGTATTCTGAGGTGGCTTCTATTGTCTCCACATCACTGGGAGGTAATTGAGACTAGGCGATTGTATTCACTTTTTCAGTCTATTAGTTAGGGTAATAGGAGCTGCTGTAACAAATAAACCTTAAGATGTCAAGGACTAAACATAATAGATGTTGAATCTCATTGAGTAACAAATCAATAGTGTAAATGCTCCTAATTAGCTTGTCTCCCTGCAGTGACTCAGAGACCCAGATTTCTTTCATATTGTGGACTAATAATCTCTAAACCCTCAGTGTCCTGTGCATTTATCTGCTAAAGAGCATAAGAGAGGGTAGAGAAGGCAAACTTGCTTCTTAGAAACTCTTGTCCAAAAGTGACACAGAGCACTTGGACTCATATTCCATAGATGAGAGCCACTCACATGGCCACCTGAGTGTAAGAGAAGGTGGGAAAACGTAGTTCCCACTGGGTAGGCACATTGCAGTGGCAACTTCACAATATACGAAGGACGATATATATTTTGATGTAAAGAAAATTGTCTCTGACTCTCTTGTTCGTTGATACAACATTGCCCACACACTCAATATGCATCACTGGTTTTCATAGCACTATAATTTTATTTTAAAAATTATTTATGCAATTGCTATTCAAGAAACAGGTCAGATACTGATATAGTGATTTTACATTATGATAACAGGATACCTTGTATTAATTATCTTATACTTTAATATTAATGCTGAGGTGAAAGCATAAATGATAGATAAATGGTGAACAAGAAACTATTTCACCAGGAAAGTAGGCACAATTAAGGGTTAAGCTTGCCTAGAATAACTGGCTCTGTTCTACTAGATGGTTAGATGATTTCTCCCAGGGTTTCTCATGGTGTTAGCAAAAATTTACCCGTATAAGCAGGAATTTTAAGAAATCCTACAAATATACCTCACAGTTTTCTTTTGAAGACAGCAAGGAGAGCATTGGTGTCTTTCTCTAGAGAGGGAGGGCCTTTGGGTTTACCCAGTTTGCAGGCTAAGGTTGTACAAGTTTGTGTGTTGGGGAATGGTGACAGAGTGCTCATGGCAGCCATTCCTCCCACATGACTTGAGCTTAGGTTGTCTTAAATTTTGTGGAATCTGAGTGATTGGATTGAGGATCATCTTCAGTACTTTCATTTTGCTCAAATTGTAACCAAAATTCAAAGACATAGCAATCACAGAGTCAGATAAGTTAGCACTAAACTACATATTGGAAAGCCCCACTCCACATTTATGATTTTATAGATAAACTAACAAAAAGCCTCAAAAACTTTGGCATAGCTAAGTTTAGAATTCAGGTCTCCCGTGTCCCTGATCTCCATGCATTTCACTGCCTTTTAAGTCCACCCAATTCAACAAAAATGTATTGAGCACCCTCTGGGTACCGAGCACCGTGCTAGGTTCTAGGGATATGGTGGAGTCCAAGGTAGACAGCACCCCATGCCATTTCCTGAGAAATTAACTCTTAACTCTGACAGCCAAGGTTCACTTACCTTAGATCGTGAATAGAACTGTGGCTGCCTTTTACTTGGTTCCCTGCTGCAAAGTTACTACATTTCCTATTGTATCTGTGAAACTCAAGATGATTTTGTTTGTTCAGTCTTGTACAATTTGGCCTGTCTATGGTTACAGGTGCAATGAAAATACATGAATAGGTTTATTAACTCCAAATATACCATCATTTCATCTACCACCATCTCTTCTTTCCTAGAAACTCAAATTTTAAGGCACAATTGTGATTTCTAACTGGTGTTTCAGACTCTAAAGAGACTTGGCAGCAGCTGGACTGTCCTAATTATGTGCAGAGAAGTCCATGCAGTTGGTCAGTGGCAGTCTGCAGTGGTGATGGGTGACAGGACAGTCCTAATTTTCCAAAGGTGCACATGCTTGCCAGGTTGCCCATAAATAGCAGCCATACCAGAGGTGGGGAAATAGTTATTGGAGATCAAAAATTATCTTTCTTTGGACTAGGTTCCTAATAAGGCTTTTTGGATGAGGATTTTCCTTTTGACTGGTTAGTCAGAATTTTCTGCTTGTTTCAAGAGAAAAATGTAGTTTACCTGATTTCTAATCTCACTACAGGTATGTCTGGGGATTGTGAAGTCAGGTTGCATGTTTCATGAGTCCCAATTATTGTCTTGGAGCACATTTACTCAAAGACACATCTTACTAATTGTGGGTAGGTTCCCAATTTAATCCAGGAATGCCCCTCCATGCTCTACTCTCAAAAGGAAGAACTAGGAAAAACCATCAAACTCAAAAAATAGCTGAAATGCAATACCATACAGCTGGATTAAACATGGATAGCTTGGGAACTGTCTTCATCTACCATCATTTCTGTTGGTGAACTCATTTCAGAATAGTTTAAACTTGCCTGTTTTCCATATGTAAAGCTATATAAAAATAGTAACGAAGAAGCAAGCAATGAACAATAACAACAAAAAAGAAGACAATAAGAGAGGAAAAAACCTTTAACAAAAACTTTTAGTGTTACAAGGGAATTCACAGTTTATTTATGTTCAAATGCTTCAGTTTACAGGTAAGAAAACCAAGAAGTTTCCAGATGATTCCCTCTCAGAGTGGTATGAGTCATTCTCTGTCATTTGTGTTTTCCCAGCTGAGTCCCCAGACATTGTGAAGGGACAAGTTATGGCCACCATATGCTGTCTGACCCACACGATACACAAGAATAAAATGGTGTATTTTTTACATGATCAAGTTTTGGGATGGCTTTTTATGCAGCAAAGATAACTGAAACAGACTGGAAAGTTGGGAGCTGGCAGCCAGTTGATTGGGTTAGGTTTTATTCCTGGAGAAGAAAATAAGTATAATTTATCCTACTCAATTTAGAGACATCTAATAATAGTTTTCCTTCTCACTCCAAAAAGTTAATTTTTTGGACTTCTTTTATATTAGCAGAGAGAATGTTAATCAGAAAGACATAGATTGCAAACCAGTGTCAGCACAGAAAAACTGACTTTCCATGGCAACTGAGATAAAATCTTGTTTTTAAAGTTCATCCTGAAATCAAAACAACCTTGCAGGCAATCCTCATAATCTTGAATTGATTTGTACACTGTTTTCTTGCTTTTAATCAATCTTTTTCTCCTGCTATAAATACATTCTTTTTTAATTTAATGCTTATATATGCTGATTACCTGATTTTTTTGAATAGAATCTGAGTAACCACAGCAAAAATTCTATATTTTATATTCAGAAGTATTTTGATGATTTTATCAATGAATAAATATATATGAGTATGCAATCTTTCATTATAATATTTTATGTTTCTTTATGGCCTTATACTACGTTATCATTAAAAATATTTTTCAATTCCGTTAAGTTACAAAACTACCTTTAAATACCTAAAATGTGTTGGGAGCAGTCTAAATTCTGAGATAAATTAATAAAATATGTTTAGCATTAGACATCAAATACTAGCTAGATGACAATGTAAAAAATAAGGTAGCTAAAGGATTTATTTGGTCTGACCTATATTTTAGAAAAGAGACACAATTTTAATAATACATGGATAAGAAGATCCCTAATACATTTATTATCATCTAACTGGGTTCTTTTTGCCCACTGCCCAGAAATTGCCAATACACTGAGGAAAGTAGGTGTTGCAGCAGAGAAAGAGTTTACTCTTCACAGGGAGGCTGCATAAGGATGACTGGATATAATTCTGAAATCTGCCTCCCCAAGAACTCAGGCTAGGGTTTTTAAGGGCAATTTGATGGGCAAGGGGCTAGAGAATGGGAGCTGCTGATTGAATGGGGATGAAATTTTAGGGGTGTTGAAGCTATCTTAATGTGCTGAGTCAGTTTCTGAGTAGGGATCACAGAACCAGTTGAGTCCGTTCTTTTGTGTGGGTCATGAGTCTGGTTGGCATCAGTCGGTCCACCAGAATGCAGACTTTGAAAAGTATCTGAAATTCCAGTGTTAGGTTTTTAAAATAGTGATGTCATTTATAGGGGTGATTAGGGAAGTTACAAATCTGTGATGTCTGGCTACATGACTCCTGAGCAGTAAGTATATTAGGAGACACTGACTAGTTATTATTTAACTATGTCTAAGTCTTATCCGAATTCAGGCCTTTGCCACAATTCCAGCCTTATGGCCTTTCATTAATGCTATACAGGCCATTCTTGTCCCTGAGTGAGGAGGGTATTAGTTTTGGGAAGGGCTGTTATCATCTTTGTTTTAAAGTTAAATTATAAGCTAACTTCCTCCCATAGTTAGCTTGGCCTGTGAGCAAGGATGAGCAAAGATAGAGTCAGCTACGTTAGATCTATCTCACTGCTATAATTTTGCAAAGGCAGTTTCACATTGGTTTATCCTTGAATTTAGACTTTAACTGTTAATGATAGTCATAATTTTAAAAGTATTCACTTTTAGTGTCCTCCCTATTACAAGTTTGTATTTTTTGGGAAGTAATAGATTCTCTTCACCCAATACATTAGCATTCCCCATAATAGAACATTTTTTGCATCTCCAAAAATGTTTATTTTTCTAGAAAAACACGATGAATATTTTTAATATTCTTACTTTCACAAATAGTCACTGTTGCAAACTTCTAGCTTAATGTTCACAACTATCATAATCTATGTAGGGAACCTGCTTAGGTGAGAAATTTTTGGCTGAAAGAAGAGTGATGTTAGCCTTAGAGGTGAAATTATTATTTGAGATCTCATGTCCATGAAGCTTTTCTGCCCTCTGATAGTTTATCATTTTTATTTATGGAATCATCATAGTACTCAGCTACAAATCTTGGGCTATAAAATCATTTCTAGTATGAAGATTACTTTTTTGAGATTCAGAAATGAAATTTTTAAAAAATCAGAAAGGAAAACTAATTTCACTTTGATGTATGTGTACAGATATGTACGAGTATCTGAACTTTTATTTTTCAACTGGAGTATCATGGGATGTTGTGGTAGGTAGAATTCTAAAATAGCTCCCACATCGCCCCTTTCTCTGTGTACACACTCTTCACAATCTCTAGCACTGTTAATTTGGTGGCTTTTTTTATCCCTTGATTAGAGTGTTATATGGCACAGCTGACTTTAAGAAAGGGCGATTATCTGTGTGGGCCTTACTAGAGGGAGTTGCAATTTGCTAGGACTGAGGCTGACTCTAAGAAGTGAGCACTGGCCCAGTTAACAGTCAGCAAGGAAACGGGGACCTCAGTCCTTCAACCTGAGACATCTAAATTCTGCCAACAAGAATGAGCTTGGAAGCAGGTTTTCCCCTAGAGCCTCCATATGAGCACTCAGCCAGGCCAATTTCAGACCTTAGCTGAAAGCCCAGTCACATCGTGTTGGATTTTCTATAGAACTACGAGCTAATAAGTGAGTGTCATTTTAAGCCTTTAACTTTATGGGAATTTGTTATGCAGTTTTAGAAAATGAAAATAGAAGTGTATTTATTAGGGATCATTTTCTAACTTCAGCATTTATCTCCTAAATCTACTTACCAATGTTGCTTTGTTCCTCTGTTCCTTTGCTTGTCTCGGAAGAAATAAGGCTTTGGTACAGTGAGAAGCAAAATCACAGTAAATCCCTCTACCCAGTCATGTCAGTGTGTGGGATGTTTTCCCAGCAAAGACTGAAAAAAATTCTTTAAATTCTCTTCTTCATTAAGGTACTTAGGATTGAGTTCTGTGAAACTGTTATGATGAACAATTTTTTGCTGTCTTCACTGCCATCAAAGGGTTTAGGATAATTCCTTTGAGATTCTTGAAATAAAACAGTATTTTGACTAAAAGAATATCTATGTTAAGAACTCACCTACGATGAGAAACACTATGAGAAGCTAAGAAAGAAGTGAACCTAGGAGGTTACACATTTTCAGTTCAATTTCTTCCACAATTGAATTGTTTGCCCTATGTTTCCTTTTATTTTATCCGTATGATTGGTAAATAGCCAAAATATTTTTATCTGAAACAGAAAGAATAGTGATAATGTTTGAAATAGAAATTGAATTCTGGATAGGTGAAACTTTGGTTTCTGCTAAGGCATCTAGGCAAACATTTTTAAAATAGACAAACTGCGTATCATTTAAGGTAACAAACTACCGTTTAATTGTGGGCTAGAATCTTATACTTTTGTCCCTCCTTAGGACTCTGGAAGAAAGATTATCAAGCACCATTTAATATAATAAAACAAACAACTTTTCCACAGACTCCATTTATAATTTCAGCAGTCCTTTCTGGACTTTAATGGAAGTGCCAAGGGAATTTTTGTATTTCAAAATTGACTTATGCACTGAGGAGCTTCCACCTAACCTTTCATTGGAAAGGATGAATCTGCAACGTAATGACATGCTAGAAGACAAATATCAAGAGAAGAATCTACTGTAGTAGAATTCTATAAATGCCTGGTTCTACATGATGAAAATGCTCAAACAAAATCATATGCTCATGGATTCAGATCAGTATTTGCTAGTACATAGATGTGTGAAAAGACATTTTCAAAGATAAAATACATAAAATTTAATCAATTTAGTCACAGGAAACATTCACTTTGAAGCCATATTAAGCAATATGTTATCCTCCTGCAAAAGAAGTTTGTTTTATTAATAGAGCTGTGTTATAAAACATACTTACTTGTTATTATTAGTAGTAGTATATCTTGATTTTTGTCACTAAAAATGTGGGAATTTGTTCTCTTTCCTGATATATACAAACCTGCGTAATATCCTTGATTTTGCCATTTGGCTCACTATGACTAAAAAACCTACCATCCAGCCCATCTCAGATGTGTTAAGGACTCATTGTGTCTCATCTGGCTCCTGCACCCCTCTTCAGTCTTTGACACCATTTCTACCTCGCTAACTTCTCTTCAGCCACATTGGTTTTTCTTCAGTTAATCAAAGTTCGTTCTTTCCTGCTGCAGGGCCCTTAAAACCACTTTGTTTCTGCTCAGATAACATTTCTGCATTCTACTGGCCTCCGTTTAAATGGAGCTTCTTTCCTCAAAGAAACTTTCTGTCACCTACCCCGCTCCCTGCCAGTTAGGGCTGGTTCATCTTTCATAACTGGTTTATAAATCTTTCACTGACCCTTCCTAGCATGTAAGAAAAACTCATGTAGGTATTTTTGGCACTAATTTTTGTTTAATTTCTGACTCATCCACTGGATCATAAGTTCCATTACAGCACGGACTGCATCTATGTTGTGAGCTGATATGTCCACACTGGTACATAACTAGCAATTATATTTATGTGCACAGCCTGGCATACGGTTCTTGTTGAAAATCTCTTGAATGAATGTTGTGAGAATCTGTGGCTGAAAGCTCAACAGTGACTCTTCTAATAGCAAACATCAGGAATATTTTACCAGAGCAACTTGTAACGGTGGCCACTGGCAAAGCTAGATAAGATAACTAATGCTCACACACTAATTACAAGGATTTATGTCTAAATTCACCTGTTGGCTGATTGGGAAATAGAATGAAAGAAAGAATAAATTACGTGTTTTCACAGCTGACTCATGTTCTGCTGATGAAGGTTCTAAGAATTGGGAGACAGTCTTGCAAATTCTGATGGGCTGCTGAAAAGACCACTGGTTTCAACAAAATGAGAACTTGCAAATAGCTAAAACTATCATTTTCCTTATCCTTGTTCTTATCAATTGAGTTTACAGAACATCAATAGATTAATGGACCCGTATTCTGGGGTCAAACATGCTCTAATTTTGCCTGCTATCAATTTCTGTAATCACTAATCACAGAGATGTAAGGAAAATAGCACAATTCCTGGCCTGGATGGAAGTGGAATCTCAGTTCTCTCTGACCACAGCTGGCTAGGCCACGGTTACTATAAAATATCTGTGCAGGAGTGCAAGAGGCTGTATGTCCTATGGAAAGAAACTTCCAGTTTAATTAATCTATAGAAAATGGAATTTAAAGTCTACCACCATCTTTCCCTAATGCAGATCCATTAACAGTTAACAGTGCACAAGTCCAGTGAAAGTTCACAACCTATATGTCCGTATACAGTCACGCATTGCTTAACAACAGGGATACATTCTGAGAAATGTGTTGTTAGGCAATTTTGTCATTAGGCGATTTCATTGTTGTGCAAACATCATAGAGTGTGCTTACACAAATCTAGCTGGTATAGCTTACTACACACCTAGGTGATACTATATAGCATAATGCTCCTAGACTACAAGCCTACAGAGTTTTACTGTAGTGAATAACCATAGGCAATCGTAACACAGTGGTAAGCATTTGTGTATCTGAACACAGAAAGGTATAGTAAAAATACAACAGTATTATAATTATACCAGACCGCCATTATATATGCAGTTTGTCCTTGACTGAAACATTATGATGTGGCCCATGACTATAAAGTTATACATCACCCCAAAATATGTTAAAGAAAATGTGTTTTCTCCTCCAACCTTGGCAAATACATCTTCGTAGCAATCAATAAGACCAGGTGCAAATTTAGAATTCTTGGATCCTGTGGACTTTCTCATTGGAATGTGGTTGCATAGGGGAGCCATTTTCTTCCCATTCCCAACTTCATCCTCCAATCCAGGAAACTTACACCTATGTGTGTGGACACAGCAGTCTGCACGTCCAAGCATAACCCACACCACACTTCAGCAAGGCACCAATCCTTGACCACTCCTGCCAAGGCACAGTGGTACACATCTAGCTCACAGTCTATCCCTGGGAGAGTAGATTTGGAGAAGCAGCTCATCTACCTCCAGAAGGGGGTTCTGAACCTTGTGGACAGAGGATTCCAGGATCCCATATAGTCTGCAACACGGGAAAACATTTTCTGTAAAGGTCCAAATAATAGTTTAGGCTCTACAGGCCATACTCTCATATAACCACTCAGCTCTGCTATTGTAGCGTGAAAGCAATCACAGGCAAAACATAAATGAATGGACATGGTTGTGTTCCAATAAAATTTTAAGAACAAAGTTTGTAAATACAAAGGGCTCTAGATTGTGGAAGCAGCTTCCGTGTAATCTCTCAGGAGCCTTGACACTGGCCTAGGCATAGCAGACCCGGGAATTCCCCCGGAAAATTGGCACCTTTGGGTGGGATGGGACCCATGTGCCCTAGTTTGCCAACTCCTGGTTGAGAAGTCCTGTTTTTCAGTCCACACTGATTTGTAACAAGAAAGAAAGAAACTGAAGAGATGGACAAAAAGAGGGAAGATGACATTTATTAGCAATAAGTAATGGTGTGTGTGGCCTAGCATGGACTAGCTCTAGCATTGAGAAATATCTGGATATCTAAGCTAGAGATGATGGACAGTGGTTTGGGAGTTAGTGAAAATGGTCAGACCCTGGATGTAATTTGCAGTTAAGCCAGCAGGATTTTCTGATGGAGTGTGTGTGGATGTGAGAGACAGAGAAACCTTGCAAGCACTTTGTCTGGAGCTTCTTGCTGTGGAATCTATATTCACTTCCTAAGGCTGCCATCACAAAGCACCACAAACTGGGTGGCATAAAACAACAGAAACTTGTTATTTTGCAGTTATAGTGGCTAAAAGTCTGAAATCAAGGTGTCAGTCAAATCATGTTCTCTTGGAAGGCACCGGGGGAAGATCTTCCCCTGCCATTTCCAGCATCTGGTGGTTATTAGCAATCCTTGGGTTTGCTGTCTTGTAGATGCGTCAGTCCAATCTCTGCCTTCATCATCACATGGTATTTTCCCTGTGTGTCTGTGTCTCTTCTTCTCTTCTTATTATGCCAATCATATTGGGTTTAGGATGTCCTTCCTTCCTCCTTTCCAGTATGACTTCATTTTAATTTGATTGCATCTGCAATGACCATGTTTCCAAATAAGGTCACATTTACTGGTACCCAGGGTTAGAACTTGAACATATTATTTGAGGGATACAATTAACTCATAATGCAGTCCATAACTGGACTTCAGTGACTCATGACGTTTCTGAAATTTGTGTCATAAAAGAGTTCACATTTCAGAACTGGAGCCCAACACTTTCGTTAGATTCTTGAATGTGTATGGACCTCAACAAATCAAAGATCTAATTTAATTTTCCCTTTTAAGTATGTCTGAGCTCCAAAGTAGTCAAGTATCTTGAAGAAGCCTTTGACGAAATGTGATGGACCCACGGCAAGCATCACCTAACTTTTCTGGAATCTTTCCATGACTCCTTTTCTGGTTGGTGATGTGGAAAAAATCATAATACAAAGAGATGCTCTATTACCTCACAAGATAATATGTAAGTGTTCTATGTTTCCAGCCTGTCTTTAAATGTTCCCAATGTGACTTCACTGCCGGGTGGAGTTCAATTATAACCTATGGTAAAACAAACAAAGTGCAATTTTACAGAGCTTGAGACAGTGTGTGTGCCTGATGTACTTAGTCATGCTGACATGTACAGTTTGGAAATGTATACAGTACTGCTCTCTTGCTCGGTCCAGGCATTGGGAATTAGAAGGCATTCCTGTGGCGATAGGTGACATTAGTATCAAAGTGGATGTGGGGAGAGAGAGAAAAGAGATTATTGTTAAGTATTATTAGCTTTAAAAATGATTTTCTTTTTCAGTCCAGGGATCTTCTCATCAGGCTTCTGTTCTCCTGCATGTCTTCAGCCACATTTTCATTCTATTCAGGTCTCTCCAGGGCTTACTGATGAGACTGGCTGTTGTGATGGTAACACGCCCCCTTCCTGCTTCACTGTCTCTGAGCTCCTTTGTGTTAGTTATTTTACTTACTTATTTAATTATTGTTAGTTTTTTTTAGAGACTGAGTCTCGCTCTGTTGCCCAGGCTGGAGTTCAGTGGCAGGATCATAGCTCACTGTAACCTTGAGCTCCTGGGCTCAAGCAATCCTCATGCCTCAGCCTTCCGGGTAGCTAGGACTACAGGTGTGTGGCATCAAGCCAAGCAAATATCCTGTATGTCGGATGTCTCTGCTACTTATGCAACAGACTGTGTGTCCTGGGTTCTTCAGATCAGGACTGGACTCTCGTTCACTAGGACAGGAAGTCACACTTGCACAATGTTCCTAACAAATAAGAAAATAAATTCAGATAGAGGCAAAAAAGGGGAACATGCCACTTATTACCAATGAGGAATGTTGCAGCCTAGCACTGATTGAGGGAGAGAAATGTTATTAAATGGTCTTCCTTTCCTGACTGTGTAGTTGAAAATGTGGCTTATTTGTTTGGTTTACGCTTCCCAAATAAATTGTAGAAATTGACTGAAAATACCGAGGAGATGGCAGAGCTATAATTCACTTTTTAAAATGACTGGCAAAACATTGCAATTTTACTAATGTTCTTTTTTATTACCAAGGAAGACAAGAAATGATTTTTCAAAATAATGCGAATGCTCAAAAGAAACACTATTTAAAACATTGTTACCTTAATTTATTATAATTATTGATCAGAGACTCAGTCCTTAATTATACTTGTTCACTGTGACTGTCTTACGCAATCCTAAAAACACTTAATATCTCTGTCTCTTTACTGTTAGGAAATTATTGTGCCTCTAACCTCCTGAGAAAATCCCCAAACCATTGCAGGAGCACTCTACTGATTGGACTCCCTGCTACTAAAAACAAGTTTTTCTGCTCAGCCTTCCTGCTTGGTCTGCAATCTTGTCTTTAAGATAGAAGCCTTTCCCTAGTCAAGGCTAATCCCTTGGTAATTGGAGTCCCATGGTCTTCTGGAGAACTGTAACAGCTGAGAACGGTAACCGCCAATCACTCCTGCTCTGAAATTGTTCACCTGTTTTTCTCTCAAGGCCTTTTCTCTTCACTGTGTAAGCATAGCTATGTCCCTTTCCTCTTGTATAACAGACATCCCTCTGTTTACCTCGAGTCATCTCGCTACACCTTTCTTCATAGTCAAATTTTATTAAAAACAACAAATTATACTTTGTGTCTACTTGTATATAATGTTAATGACACTCAGAAGATTATCCATTGCAACCCCACCATCCATTACGAATCACTTTCTGTCTAAAGTCACAGTGGTCTCCAAAACACACACAATAGAAGCTTTTGCAAACACTTGTTTTACCTGATTTTTGTGTGTGTCAGATTTGACACTGATTTTACCCCTTTTAAACTCTCCTTCTCTTTGGCTCAGGTTCTCCATTTAACCTCCGTGACCCCTGGTTGAGGGGCCTCTGCCTCCTTATCACTGCTGAGAGGGACGTGGAACTTGGTTCCCCACATAATCACCTCTGACACCACAGGGAACATGGCCTAATTACTGCTGTGTGATGGTAAAAATCCTGACTCCACTCTAGGCCTCCTCTGACAGCCCCTGCAGGGAGAAGAGGGGTGCCTCCTGACAGCCAGGTGAGGATGGAAGGCGCAGTGACCTGGGACACTGTGTGGGGTGGAGGGGCAGTGGCTGGAAGGATAAAAGTCCTGAGCCGTTTCGTCTTAACTTTGCATTGCTACTACTTACAGGCTTGCTTAGAGTAATCACTCCACTGGGAGGAGTTGAAGGAATTGTTACATTAATGTATCAGTTTCTATATTAGCTTTTAATCACTACTACAAACTATTGACTCAAAAGCCACAACAATATATGATGTCTCAGTTCTGTAGATCAGAAGTCTAGATGCAGCATGGCTCAGCTTGGTCTTTTTAGAATCGCAAAAGGGAAAAATCAAGGTTTTTGCCAGGGCTGCGGTCCTTTCTGGAGGCTCTGGGGAATAATCCCCTTCCACGATCCTTCAGCTGGTTGGCTGAAGTGACTGCCTTGCGGTGAAAAGACTGAGGTTCCCATTTCCTTGCTATCCGTCAGCCAGGGACCAGTTTGTTCTTAGAGGCAGCCACAGTCGTTTTCGTGTTTTTGACGTGGCCTGCCCACAACAGCGGCAGCTCATGTCTTCTCGTTTCTCAAATATTTTCAGCTTCCCCTTCTGCCACATTTCTTGGATGGACTATTCTACCTTCTTCTTCTGCTATGAGATTACATTGAGAAAGCCTGATTCAGAAACTTAATGATAGAATAAGGCTTGTGAATGGCATTCATGATGGGACTAAACTAGTGGAGAAATAATATCTCAAAATTCTGCATGAAAGAAAAATCACTTGAAATTAACTTTAGGAAATGCTATCTACTTATCCACTCCTTGGAGATTCACAGAGTGCTTAGCACATGTGCTAGTCAGGGCGATTGAAGCCATCTGCTGTAACAAGCATCTCTAACTTCTTAGCGGCTTCCCACAAGTAAGGCTTCACTTGGGTTATAAGACGTGGTCTTCTGTGTGGTGATTGAAAGATATGGCTCCTTACATTGTCTGGTACCTTCATCTTCCAGAGCCTCCTTGTTCTCTAACGGAGTCTCTGAATTCCGCTTCCCAAGGAGTGAAGACGGAAAAGACAATGAGGTGGCATGTTTGATGATCAGGTCTGAAAATGGCACATATCACTCTGCCCAGATTCTATGGGACAGGATCAGTCACATGGCCTCAATCTAAAAATAAAGCAGCTGGAAAATGTAGTCTATGTGTCTTGGAATAGAAAATGGAATTGGCCAGTACCTAGCCAGTCTCTGGTATGAATCTGTAAAAGCTCAGAGAAGCTCTGCAGTAACTCGTCGGTTAAACTTTATTTGGATTTGTGCTTTTTGAAGTTAAGTGACTATAAATTTTTATTCTGAAATTGATACCTACTACTAATTCCCATAACTGGTCTTATGAAGAATACAATTTAGGAAATTTGGTTGTAGACATCTCTTTTAGCAGCTTTGGTAGATATGCTTTTAGACCACTAGGCTGTTAAATGAGGCCTTAGAAATCTTAGGCCTAAATGAGGAAACATTTTTAAGATAGCATACTTTACGTTTAGCATATAACTCCTTTTCATATATAAGATAACCTTACTATGGAATATTCCAACTTCACTAATCCAGTGATCTCAAACCTAGACATTTTTGCAAATAAGCATGATTTTTGTTGAATATGAGAAGTGACTATTGCTCTATTTTTAACAGAATGCATTGTATAATTCAGAAGATCTTTCTCTTCATTGTTAAGAAGAAGTCTTTAAAAATTAGAAAGTATTTAAAGAGCAAAAATCTGGTCTTATGAAAAGAAACCCTCTAGAAAAATAAGATACTATTTGTTTTTCCAGAGCAGAGAGAAGAAGTCATTTCTTTTGACATAAATGTATAATGATGTCATATTGAGAGATCATTAAAATAAGGTGTAGGCTCAGAGGAGGAAAGGCGAGGGCAGTGACGTCAGGGGCTAATGGTTGCTGTCTTGTTGATCTGAACATGATACTGGATTAAAAAACAGAATAATTTAAAAATTTAAAAGACAAAGGGAAAAATGACATGGAATGTCATATATGTATATGTATAAAATATGACATATAAAATGTCATTTTATACATATATCCATTTAGATATGTATAAGGTTTCTGGTGGTCATAGGGAGAGACAGCATCTCTGCCACATCAGTTATCTTTCAAAAGAGGTCTGCAAATAGTGACACCCTTTGAAAATTTTCCACTCAGAAACTCCCAAATTTCAACCCTAAAAAATTATTCCATAGGAAACGTTTGTGTCCTCAATGTCCTTCTCCTATCCATGGATTTTTATACCACTTTGGAAAAGATGTCCCTTAGAAGCTGAACAGTTCCATCATGAGTCAAGCTTATTGTTAATGGCTCACAATTACGAGGAAAAAAACTTTAAAATTTTGGCAAGTTAATACTAATGAAGATCTTGTCACATCTTTACATAAGCAAATGCCCTAGGATTCTGCCTTGAGGATAGACTAGTAGTCTAGGTGGTTAATTCCCCCAAAGTAAAAAATTAACATTTATTTCATGGACAAGAGTCATTATGTAACTATTTTATAAAATTTTAGGCATATTAGTCATTGTTACCCAAAATGGTAGCATGTTGAAACAACCACTGTGATAAAAGCAGACAAAATGACACAATTGTTTGGAGAATGAAATGTGGTCAGCTCTCCAGCTGAAAGTAGGGTCATAAATGATTCTTGTCAATTGGAGGCTCCTAGAGCAAGCTCCTTACCTGCTAAGCAGTTTTGTACCAGCTAACAGCCCAGGTTTAAGGATATGGGCAAGGGATGAGTAGCCTAGGCTCTACAGGCCATATGGCCCAAGTACTGCTGTTACTTGGTACATAATAGAACATATATGAAGCAAACGTCGATTCTTCCTGAGTCATAGGTTCCTTATCCCATCAGTGTTTGACACCATGATGAAAATGAGCCAATACAGAAAGTGATGATGATGTTTACCCTGGAGGGATTTAATGGCTGAAGTATCAAGGTAATTTCCTTATTTCTATTATGAAACCAACTCTAGAAATAATTGAGGGAGGGACTATATTTGATGGGTGGCAAATATCTCTGGTCTTTCTCTAGTAAACATAACCCTTGCCACTCAAAATGTGATCCCTGGGGCTAGGCGCGGTAGTTCACTCCTGTAATCCCAGCACTTTGGAGGCCGAGGCAGATGGATCACAAGGTCAGGAGATGGAGACCACCCTGGCTAACACGGTAAAACCCTGTCTCTACTAAAAATACAAAAACAAAATTAGACGGGCATGGTGGTGGGCGCCCGTGGTCCCAGCTACTCAGGAAGCTGAGGTGGGAGAATGACTTGAACCCGGGAGGTGGAACTTGCAGTGAGCCAAGATCGCACCACTGCACTCCAGCCTGGGCAACAGAGAAAGACTCCTTTTCAAAAAAAAAAAAAAGGTGATCCCTGAGTCAGCAGCCTCAACATCACCAAAGAACTTGTTCAAAATGCAGAATTTCAGGCTACATATTGACTATTCAAATTATAATCTGCAGTTTAACAAGGTTTCTAGGTGATAGAATACATGGAAAGTTAGAGAATGCACTACAGGTATGTATACCCTCATGCATGCATGCATGTGTACACACACGCGCACACACACACACACAAAGTTTTGAAAGCATGCTATCTGAATTATGCCAAATCCACTGCAGTTTAGGGTAAAAATGAGACAGCTAGGAGACCTATGGGTTTCATATCTCCTTGCAGATTGTATCCTACCACTCACATTGAATGCCAAGACGGTAGTTCCCCAGTAGCCAGCCAGCATTGCACCTTGCCTCACAGGTCACCGATACCTCTTTCGGTGCTTTCTGAGCTTTCTGAGAGCCAGGGATTCAGCAGTAATGCGAACTGCACTGGAGGTCAGGGAGCTCTCAGTCTCATTGCTTTTCTCTTTATTTTTTTCTCTGGATAAACAGAGGATTTTGGTCTCTTGGGCTGTCAATCCAACTTCTTCAACAAGCACCAAATTTCTTTTTTTTTAAAGAAGAAGTAGGAAGGGGAGGGCAGGAATGAAGCAGATAACAGTCAAAGCAAATATCACACAAAGTAAACCGAATGGTATATATACTCCAGTCAAAAGAGAGAACACTGGAGGGGTGAGGGAAGGATTTTGCAAATCTAAAAGGTGGAGTGTCTGAGCAGCAGTGCTAGTGATCAAAACTGTTAAAAGAAAAATGGTATTTTTCAGCTGTGGTTTCTGACATTTACCCCTTCTTTGTTAGATAGTTATTTAAATGGAAGGAGATTCTTCTAGTTTAGATTTTATGTCACCATATATAAATTAACATTTTTCTTACATTCTACTGTTAAGTTTTATGAACTAGTTTATGTTAAGTGGAGTAGTGAGTTTCTAAACTTTGTGCATCAACTGAACTGTGTTTTTTTTTGGTACGTAATATAAAATTATATTTTCATCAATATCTGCAGTATCGTGGCTCAGAAAACCATACCCCAAAATATGGTGCTTTGACTCGCTGAGCTAAAGAAGCAGCCACAAGGTCTCTCTGATCTTCCTCCTTCTGCTGTTCTTCAATCCTCTGTCTCTCTCAAAGCACAGGGTAAGGTTGTTCTCTGAAGTTCCTTATCTATCTAGAAACTGGACCCACCAAAGAGGAACACGGTTGCCTTCAGTCACCCCTGTGAAAAGTCATTTACCAGAGAAAATTAAAAGATATATCACACATCACAGAGAAAGAAACTAAAAATTGAACACCACATCTACAACCCAGATGAACTTTGTCCCAAGCTATTATCTGTTCTCTGGTCCCATTCAATTCCCAAAGAGAATCACTTGCTAACCATTATCTGAGCATTGGACCCATTCATTCCCCCTAAAAGTCATTTATCACTCTTCAAAAAGACCACATTACTCTCATCTCCCCTTCCTTTCTGACAGAAGGGTATGTGAGCATCTATACCTCATCAGGTTGTTAGCAAATCATTCTGTTGCAATTGCACTGTGCTTATGCATATTAAATCAATGTGTATGCCTTTTTCTTCTATTTATCTGCCTATTGTCAGTTCATTTTCAGTAGATCTTCAGAAGGCAGAGAAGCCTTCCCTTCACCCCATGGTAGACACAGATAATATTGAAGAACTCATTGATTTCACCATTTTCCCAACTTCAGCTGCTTTATCTAGTTTATTTGTCACCTCTGGTCCTTTCAACTCTATACATACTGTCACTGTGGCTAGTCCTCTAGATACAGGTGGACGAGTTAGTATAATATTATATCTCACTCTTTGCATGGTACTTTTTTCAATGGACTCTGGGAATTAGGATCCTTATTATGGCAAACCAGGATTTGGTTTTAGGGGGTTCCTATACCATAAATCATCATGGACAAATTGCTATCTAAGGATTCTTCAACACTAAAATCCTGTAATTCATCGTTTTTAAATTGCGTAATTCTTCAGAATTATAGTTTCCCACTGGTGAAATAGGAGTAAGTACATTTGTGCTTTAAACTGTTCCAATAAGATTTGTTTTCTTGGAGGGGGTGGTAGTTTTAAAATTTCTACCTAACAAATTATACATTTCATTCAGAAGGCCAGTATAGATCTGTGGTATTTTGTCCTTGAGATTGCCCAAGATTAAGCTTCAGAGGAGATCTTCCTTTTTGCTACTGAAGCGAGGATTATTTCCCTTCCCACCCCCTGCCCTGCCCTTGCTGTTCCCTTCCAAATAGCTTTGCCTCCAGAGATTGCAGAAATTTACAACCCAAAGGGACCAATGTTTCAAGGTGAATGCAGTCAATCTTGACATTCTTCTTGAAAAATTTTCCATCTCTACACAGGAACAGTTAGTGCTGGTCAGACATCAAACATTCCTGTGGCCATAAAGCCTGCTTATTTTTTATCCCTTCTCTTCTTTTAACATGAGAATAGGATTCTTTCTAGAGGGCATTTATCACTGCTGGCTCAGAAATATAATAAAAACTATAAAATACATAAGGATGCTGCAGGAAACCACTTGTCAGGTCGCAGATGTAAAATTTCCCTGTAATGTCACCAAGAGACAGCCTGGATCTTCACAGAGAGGCACGTGTTTCATGGGAACGGCACACTCAAGAGCCCTTTGGAAGATGCTTCTGCTGGAGCTTGTGGGGTTCACTTGGTGCCATGGTTGGAGTATGCTCCATGATTCCATGGTGGCCAGGAAACCAGGGAAGGCACTCCAAGCAATTCTCTGCTTTGTTGTTTTCTTAGTATGTTCATGATTTTCCATTTAGCGGGACTCTTCTCTGATTTCTTATCCCCTTCATGGTCAGGGTAATTAACAGTGCTTATACTTTTACTTCAAAATAAAAGCTTTCGACCTTTCTGAGCCACTTCATATCTGCTGTGTTGCTTGATTCTCTGAGGCAGTAGGACTTGTGTTAGGATATTTCATTTCAGATGGATATATTGAGGGTCAGAGATATTTAGTGATTTCCTAAGTTCACACTGAGCAGAAACAGAATTTGTGTCTTTGATACTATACTGCAGAGATTACCATCTGCACTTTGAAATCATAGGTTTGGGATTAGAATTTTCACTTACACTAGTTCCAAGACTTTGGACAAGTTGCTTAAAGGGTCTATGTTCCATTTCCTCATTTGTAAAATGGGACTAATAATATTTCTGTCTCCTGGCTTTTTGTAACATCTAGCACGGCATATTTCACAGAGGTAGTGTGGGCTGGCTGCCCGATGCTGCTCTTTTTCCAAACTCTAATCTCTATTTGATGCTGGCATTACCTCTGGAATCATATTGCAGTCGCTGGTCTGCTCACACTTTTGAAACGAGTTCCCACTGGCCACTAGAAGTCCTCTAAATGATGCTGCCACCCTCCCATAGAAAGAAGACTGGAAAGGGGGCAAGGCAGAAGAGAAGATCCTTTCCGTGTGCTTAGAAGTGGCTGGATAGGATTAAAGGCCTAGAAGGGGGTCATGGTGGTCTTTTCCTCACAATCCAGGTCACCTGCTCACACACGATTTTGGCTCCTTAAAACAGGTGCTAATTTACTGCACTTGCTTATTTTTCCCCAGCCATTTTCCTGGGCATCAATATCAGCTCGGAAGAGAAGCTGTGCACCCACCCACTAAATGCTAGAGAATTGGCTGCTAATGGCTCCAGGGTGACCTCTTTTCTGGAATATTGCCCTCAGCTGACAGGAGTCACCTTGACCCAGAAAACATACACACACAGCTCTGAACGAGCCATTGATTAATTTGGGGGAGCAGAATGGAAGCTTCTTTGCTTTGAGGTGGGAGGATTTTGTGTTATGATTATGCTCCAGATTCTTTCTGTGGGATCAACCTGAAGTTTGTCTCCAGCTGAGACCACAATGTTGCTGGACTTCCTCTGTATAAGGTTGTTGTTGCATTACTTAAAAGAAATACCTGAGACTGGGTAATTTATAAAGAAAAAAGATTTAATTGGCTCATGGTTCTGCAGGCTGTACAGGCATGACACCAGCATCTGCACAGCTTCTGGGGAGGCCTCAGGGAACTTTTATTCATGGCAGAAGGCTAAGTGGGAACAGGCATGTCACATGGACACAAAACAGTAGCAAGAGAGTGTGTGTGTGTGTATGGGGGGGGTTCCACACACACTTAAACAACCAGATCCCACAAGAACCCACTCAGTATCACGAGGACAGCACCACCCCACGAGGGATCCACCCCTGTGACTCAGACATCTCCCACCAGGCCCCATGAGATTTGGTGGGGACACATTGTCAAACGATATCATTCCCCTTCTCTGTTTTCCTTCCTCCATTTCCCTTCTCCAACAGCATCCCCTTAATAAGTCCCCTGTATTTGAATCTCTGCCTTAGGCTCTCAGAGGGACTCCAACACTTTTATCATTGAATAACATTAAACCAAAATGTAATGTGTGTCACAGGCAATTCACTAAAGACAGTGTGAAGACACGAAAACAAAACTTTATATAGACACGCAGATACAACCCACTACATACACATTTTCTCAACATAATCAATAATAACCAGTTCTCAAGTAGGACCTGACAGTGCTATACTCACACACAGTTCGTTCTAAATTTACCTTATAATTGGAGTGACCATCCATATTAGTTAATTGGCTGTATCCAAAGGAAAGACAAACTTAATGTATCTTATGGTGGGGTTGGTTTTACATCTTGGAGTAACATGCTCACCCGTTAGGCTCCTATCCTCCCACATAACTGGAAGATGGGGATGCTGTTTTCTTTGATGATTGCATTCAAAGAGATGGCTCTCAGGTCCTGGAGAAAGACATTCCTGGGGCTTAACACTGGAAAGAAACCTTTTTAGATTTACTATCATTTCAAACATTTTTTTTAGAGATGGGGTCTTCCTACATTGCCAGGCTGGCCTTGAACTCCTAGTCTCTAGCCATACTCCTGCCTTGGTATCCCAAAGTGCTGGGATTATAGGCATGAATCACCCTGCCTGGCCTCTATGTAGATTTTGAAATGATTTATAAACATTTCAGAGAGATAGGGAAATAATTTATAATTATACGTTTTCTAAAATAATTATTCTAAGAAAAGGGAAGAAGTCGCTTATTTTAAACAGGGAGAATGTAGGCTCTTTATTTTTCATTTGAATTTTCTCTTATACTTGCTGTGTTACGGAGGGTAGCAACAATCCTTCCTCTTAGAAGGCTTCATTCAATGATGACACCTACTGACAAACTAGGCTGCTTGCGTTGGATGGGGCTGCCTGCTCTCTTACTTGAAAACACTCTTGGAGGGCTGAATAACCTGGAGATGAGCTATCCATGAGCCTTGGATGGGTGAATGTGGAGATTGGGGACAGGTAAGAAGGGTCTAAGACAGAGGGAAGAATACAGTGAGGGAGATTTCCAGGCAAAGTAAAAGAGGATTTGAAAATGACTCTGTTGTTAATTTCAGCCTAAATCCCTCTATTTTATAAGGTATTGTAACTACCCAATGGGTTCTTCTTGCCTGTTGCACAGATAAGACCAATTCACTGAGACCATGGCATTACAATAAAGAATGAGTTCAATTGACATGAGGTGGCTATGCCTTGTAGACAAATCAATCTCAAATTAACCTCCCCAAAATGCAGAGCGAGGGTTTCTGAAGTGTAGTTTGGTGTTGGGGTTCAATCAGGCTGGTGGGAAAAATATTAAAGAAAGTTATAGTAATAGTCAGAAACTCTCCTGGAATGCCCGAGAGTTTGCATAGCTTCAGATCGCTTGGCTGAAGGCAGCCAGGGTGTCTTTGGAAGAGCCAGAAAGATTAGGTTGCGAGCACAAAGGAATGTGAGAAGTTTATCTTACTAACCTGTTTACCTATATGGGCTTAAGACTGACCTTTGTTCTACCTCAGTACTTTACTGCCTGCTACTCAGGTGGGGGCTGTCGGGGTTGGGGAGGTTTATTACCCGCAAATGGTGTGCTTTAAGCCTCAGAATCTGGCCTGTAATCTTAACCCTCTAGTGGTGTTTACTCACAACTTTTGTTAATTAGTCTTATTGAACAAATGCGAGCCTGACTATCTGATGAGGCCAAGCTGCAACTGTTTACAGAACTCAGAGCCTGTAAGTGGCTTGGATCCTTAGCTGGACTGGCAGAGCAGAATATCTGTGTGTCAGTGTACTTTATTCATCTGTCACCGAATCAGGGGTCTGCAGGAACAGAACCCCCCCACTGCCCTGGAGCTAGTGCCTCTTCAAAAGGAGCTCAGTTTGGTGGCCAAGGGAATGGGTGCTGCTGATTGATTGGGATGTGGAAAGTGTTCCTTGTGTGCTGAGTCTGCTTCTGGGTGGGGACACAAGACTAGTTGAGCCAAGAGTTTCAGGTGTGGGTGGGGCCACCTGGTCATCAGAAATACAAAAGCCTGAAAGGACATCTCAAAAGGCCAATTTTAGTTTCTACAATAGTGAATTGGGGAAGTTGCAAATCTTGTGACCTCTGGAATATGGCTGACTACCTACATCATAGCAGAATTCAAGCCCCACTCATCCTCCTAACCTGGTAACCTTTGGTTAGTTTTACAAGGGCAGTTTAGTTTTGGGGAAGGGTTATTACCATTTAAACTATAAACTAAATTATTCCCAAAGTTAGTTCACCCTAAAGTCAGGAATGAACAAGGGCAGTTTGCAGGTTGATTAGATCTCTTTCACTGTCACAATTTTCTCACTATTTTAATTTGTGCAAATGTGGTTTCAGTATGACAATTACATGATTAAATGATACTGTTGTTGCAATTTAATGGCAACTTGATGTACTTGGTTGAGGAATATCTAGGGAACTGGCTAACTTTCAGCACCCACATAACTTAAGACATCCTAAAAATACAGTCAATTGGCATAAGAGAGAACCAGGCCCAAAAGCACACCAAAAATTTACCTGGCTCCCCACAACCCCTACCCTGGGCAGCCTGCACTACTCCCCTTCGTTCCCTAGGGAAGATGCCTCAGACGCAGATAAGAAGAATTTTTCCTCAAATCTGTTATGACAATAGAAACACCATATAGTTTGCATGAAATGTTGGGCATTGCTACGAGCATTTTCTAACGTACTCCTGACAATAGGCCTCTTTTAAAGATGAAAACACTGAGACTCAGAAAGTTGAGCTCCTTGCTCAAGGACAGGCGGTTCCTGCAGAGTCAGGACAAAATCCAGGGCAAAGTAGGCAGGATTACAGGATGTACTTGTCAGCTCTGACCTAAGAATCTAGGTCTGCCCCGACTTAGAAGTTTGGCAAGGGAATACTGCACAGCATCTCAGACACCATCTAGCCCTGGAATGTTTAGACCGTGATCTGTTAGTGAAGCGGCTACATTGTGTGGGGTATAAACCCAGGAAAATTTAGAACACCAACACACATGAGGAGTTTAGGAGTGGAGATTTAATAGGGAGAAGGGAGGAGGGGAGGGGAGGGGAGGGAAGGGAAGGGAAGAAAAACAGCTCTCTCCATAGAGAGATGGGTCTCCAAGTGGAAAGGACGGGTGGGTGGTGGATGCACTGAATTTTATAGTCAGGTTTGAGGAGTCGGTGCCTGATTTACATAAGGCTTACAGATTGGTTCGATCAGGTATGACACTTACATAGTGCACAGGGAAGGCTGGTGGCACCAGTCTAATCTTATTATGCAAATAGGCTTTCCAGTTGATCTGCACCATCTTGTCTGCTCCTTACAGTACATGTGGCTGACAAAAACAGGAGAAGTTGGAGCCGCCATCTTGAACATGTGTAGTCCCTCCTTCCTGCCAGCATTCACTTGTGCAGGCTTCCGGTTTTCTTGCCTACTTCTGCGGCTCCACTTTGTTAGAAAATGTCTTGGGGCTGCTTTTCATGAAAAAGAAGAGCCTTACCGAGGACTCCCACATCCATACTATCTGCCTAAGTGATTTCTTCTTAACTCCTGTATCATTAGTCGCTCAGGAAACTGCAGGTCATGATCTGTTAATGGCTTGGGAAACCAATTGTACTGAGTCCCAAACCACTCGCATTTTAAAAAGTGCTGTGAAGTAGAACATGACCTCTCAGAATATCACCACAAAAAAATGTGTGTGAGGTATTGCATACGCTAATTAGCTTCGTTTAGCCATTCTACAATGTATACGTACATGAAAACATCACGTACACACTAAATGTATACCATTTATGTCAATTAAAATATATAATTAACTTTTTTAATTAAAAATATATCAGAACACACACATGTAGAAAGGTATCAGTTAGTGAAACTTTTATTCCGGTTATATATGTCTAAGATGCGATTATCCCTGTGAAGACTTTAATTTGCCAGGCTTGAAAGGCTCTGATCTCTATAGCCTTTATGTTTTACAGATGGAGAGACTGAGGCCCAGAGGGAGCCAGGGGGAGATCAGGAAGCTAATTACAGGCAAAGTGCTGATTAGAACCCCCGGCATTTTTATTTCACCATTTCTCTCTTCCTTTTCTGTCCTCCTTTTCCCTCCCTATGTAATGCAGCACTGGGAGCTCAAAATCTCATCTCCCGTCAGTGTTGGATGGTGGCTTAGTAGGGCTTAACTTTTCAAAATAGAAATGAATCCTGTTTGTTTTGAGAGAAAGGCTAAACCTAACAGGCAACTGGATGTTGAATAAAGGTCTTGGCGGATCGGGGCAAAAACAAGGAGCTTATTTGTAAAGTTTCTTGAGGGAGCTGGGAATTTAAAACTCTAGGTGGTCCTGAGAAGCAGCTGAAATTACCTGCTCTGTTGGGCTCTATATGCAGGGGAAGGCAAAATATGCTTGAGGAACAGCAAAACAACAGCTAACCTTTGCAGGAAAGGTGCAGCCTTTGCAAAGGGCATGATAACTACCTTGATTGCAAGGCCCACCATTATCAGAAAGGGGGAGGCCACAGTGACCCAGCATGCTGCAGGAGGGCTGGACGGGCCTGATGAATTGCAGGCTTCATTTCCCTACTGTGGCATGGAAAGCCTTGGGGCACATCATTTGGTGATTCTGTGTCTTAGTTTCTCATCCGTAAAAGAGATAAAAATCTTTCATTATCCTGCCAGGCTGGATGTGGGAATTAGTTAGGTGCAATACGAAGATCAGTAAGGGTTATATATTTTTACAACTGTTAAAGTAAGAAAAGGAGGAAGGAGGGGAAAGTATGGGAGAAAACCCAGAATCCAATGTTATTGTTCATTAAAGTCGAGGCCTAAGCATCTAAATTACATGGCATATGTTATTTTCTCAAATTGTAAAAATCAGCCTTGCATACATAAATTATATTCGTATATATTTTTTGTGAATAAAAAAGGTTTTCCAGATGAAAGAGTGCCCAGTAGCCACAGGTGGAACAATTTGAGCAACAAAATAAGGAAGTACTAATCTATAACCCAAGGTATAAAATAAATATCCATAAGTCCATACTGACATAAATAAATGATTGAATAGATGATTGAATAAACTAATTGTGAGCCCTGAATATCTGACACAGGTCTCAGTCAATTTAGGAAGTTTATTTTGCCAGAATTAAGGATGTGCACCCATGACACAGCCTCAGGAGGTCCTGACGACATGTGCCCAGGGTGGTCTGAGCAAAGCTTGGATTTTTACGTTTTAGGAAGACATGAGGTATCAATCAATGTGTGTAAGATGAATATTGGTTTGGTCCAGAAAGGCAGAACAACTCGAAGTAAAGGCAGGAGAACTGGAAGTGGGAAGGGGGCTTCCAGGTCATTGGTAGGTAAGGGATCAAATGGTTGTATTCTTATGAGCTGCTGATTCGCCTTTCCAAAGGAGGCCGTTAGATATGCTTTTATCTCAGTGAACAGAGAGATGACTTTGAATCGAATGGGAGGAAGGTTTGTCCTAAGCGGTTCCATTTGACTTTTCCCACTTAGTGGTTTGGGGACCCCACAATTGATTTTCCTTTTACAAAATCAATGGGAGGAAAGAGACAAATCTCCTCTGCAGGATTCCAGATGATTTTAGTATTATACTTTGTGCCCCTGAGTGTGGGCTACTCATAGTGACATACTTCCAAAGAGCACAGTATTAGAATGGAGAAGGAGTAGCTTTATGGTGGAACATCTGATCATCACTATCTCAGCCAGGTGATCAAGGTTAACATCACTGGTGATAACTCATGATCACATTATGTACACCTGATATCATATGATGAGAACAGCGCTTCACTCCTTTGATATTTACCCCAAAACCCATAAGCACAGTCAAGCCATGAGAAAAACCTCAGAGAGACCCAAATGGAGGGACATTCTACAAAATACCTGACCATTCTCTGGAAAACTTTTGAGGTCAAGAAAAACAAAGACAGTGTGAGAGACTGTCACAGCCAAGAGCAGCCTACATAGCTATGACAAGTAAAGGTCATGTGGAATCCTAGGTCAGAAAAAGGACATTAGATAAAAATGAAGGATAGCTAAGTAAGTACGGGCTTTAGTTAATAATAATTAATATTAGTTTGTTAATTGTGACAAATGTAGCAGACTCGTGAGATGTTAATAATAGGAGAAAACGTGTGTGATGTAGAGACCCTGTGTGCCAGCCTCGCACATTTTTTTCTAAATTTAACACTTTTCAGAGATTTCTGATAAACCTTAGCGTAGAATATGACGTGTCAATCAAGTGACAGGTACATAGTCCTTGTCTTCAAAGACTTCAAAATATTGAAGGGACACAGTGTGTAAACACGTCCTGGGGTGGGAGGAGATACAGAATGGCATAATGCCTTTGTCAGTGCTGAGACCGTAGAGGCATTTGAATGAATAGCATTTGGCTACACTGGAAAGTTCCCTCCAACAATTGATTTGCAACACGTGTCTTCACCAACCAAGGGAGTGATGGTGCTATTAGGAGTAGCCTGTTGAAAGTGAATCTAATTTTGAACATGTCGAATTTGAAGAGCTCATGGGATATCCAAGTATGTGAAATCCAGTCTGTGGGTCTGCCCAAAGGGATAGATTTGAGCATCATCAGCCTTTGAATGATAACTGAAGCTGCAGATGATTTGGAAGCATCTAACAGTTCTTGGGCTAAGTAGAATATATTTATTAATCAGTGAGTTATAATGTAGCCTGCACAGAGAACCAGAGTCCCGGGTGTGTCAATTACTGTCTGAAACTAAAGAAAATTGTGTGGAGTTTTTGAGCCTCAACTTCCTAACTAATAAAATGCAGACCACAATATACCTGGTCTTTCTTACCTTTCAAGTTGAATGAGGGGGTCAGAGGACATCATACCTGTCTTTGGTAATTTTTAAAGAGCTATAGAGATTTAAGATAGTCATTTTTGGTGTGGTTGACAAAATTGACTTCAAAACAGGCATCTCTAAGAGCTTAACCCTCTTAAAGCTCCCGTTGAACTGGATGTCAGTTTTCTTTCTTGGAAATCAAAGTTCTAAATACCACAATGATTTCCACACTATTTGGAGAGATATTTGAAAGATATGGTTGTTGGCTCAAGATTAACTTTCCTTCCTAAATGGTTGACAAGACCGCATTTTTCATCACATTTTATTATCATTTCAAGGGAAAACCAGAAGCCATTTTTGAAAAATTTCCAGTGCATTTATGTTTCTTATGATAAAGAGGTTTTCTGGTAATAAAACATTCTAATAAGTCTTTTGTTAGAAGTCCTTGTGTGTTTTATTGTCATGATATGGCAGGATGTGGAGAAAAGGATAGAGAAACCAATGCAATTCTCACTGCGGAAGTCATGTAATTTTATCAAAATTCTGAGAAGCCCACTATGCCAAATAATACATTCAATGTGTTCAGTAATCAAGGAAATAAAGAAGCGTGAGTCATGCTGGCGATTTGATTCCTCACTTTCATATTGTGGTTAAACACACAGAGCTTTCCTCTCAGGTAACAACCGCCCATGCAGGATAGGTGTGAATTTGTCTGTCTTCTGGCCATGGATTTTTCCCTGCCATTAACCTTTTCAAAGTTTCCAGCATTGGAATTAAGTACTTCTCTCTGAGATTTCATTATGAGACAGTACACTCTTTGACCTATTCATGTTAAGCATTCTCCTCCTTTAGCCTGAAGCCCATGGACTGGCCTGCTACCTTGCAAGTTCCAGCAAAGGTTATGAGAAGAACAGAGGGTAGAGCTGTAATGAGCAGAGCGCCTTTTCCCTCCTTCTCTGGAGCACACAGACAATAATCTTTCTCAATTAATAACCACCCATGGACTTGTTAGCCTTTTGAGCCATTTTGGCAGCATCAAGCTCTCTCTAAAGCACATTTAGAGCAGTTCCCCATGTGGGAATGATAATCTGCCTTTTGAAAACTTCTTTTGATATGTGTTTTTTTAAAAAAATCTGAATACGAGCAGAATGAAAGTGAACAAAATGAAATGAAGTTCGAAGCTAGATCTTTTGTGATTAAAACATAGGGTTTTCAGCACAGGAAAATATTGATCATGACATGTCTCTTACAGGGAAGAAAGATTTATTAGCTGTGCAGTCAGGAGGGAGCTGAAATCCTGAAGTGACAATTTCTCAATTCACCTAAAGGGAGTGTGATGCAGCAGAAAGGAATGATTTTGGTAAAAATTTATCTAGTGAGTGAAAGGATCACATTCTAGTATTTAATTAGCCTTCACCATCACTGTATTTTCCAGTTTCAAATAATTTCAAGTGATAGATGAACTTAAGCAAAACTGTACCAACTTGTATTCGAATCTCACACCAACCACTGAGGAGATTTGTGATCTTAGGCATGGCTGGCAATGTCTCTGAGGCTGTCTTCATTAAATAAGGATATTCATTTATGCCCCATAGAGCCATTGAGAAGACAAAATGTAAAATAACTATGAAAAGACTTCTTATAAAGCAATACACAAATATGTACATTGTTACACAGTCCTTTCATTTTCAGACATGACCAAACAATATCTGAAAATGCTCAAAGAAGACATAATTTCACCCAACCCCAAATCAAATGTCAGCTAATGATCTTTCTGCACAAGAGCGTCCTCTCATGAAAGATGATTAGGTTCAATATTATTATGCAGATTCTGGGTAATGGTGAAATCAAGGGAAGGTAAGCACCACTCAGAAGCCCTTGGAGAAGGGATTCTGAATACTTGAGAGAGCTTAACACCAGGGAAAGCATAAGTGAGCAAGTGAAAGAATAATCTCTGCAAAACAGCCTGTATTAGTAATGTTTCTTTTGAGGGACAGATACATATATATATATCTCCTATCAGTTCCGTATATATATAGGAGTTTATAAAGTATTAACTTACACCATCACAAGATCCCATAATAGGCTGTCTGCAAGCTTAAGGAGCAAGGAGAGCCAGTCTGAGTCTCAAAACTGAAGAACTTAGAGTCCGATGTTTGAGGGCAGGAAGCGTCTAACAGGGAAGAAATGTAGGCTGAGAGGCTAGGCCAGTCTTGCTCTTTGACATTTTTCTGCCTGCTTTGTATTCACTGGCAGCTGATTCGACTGGGTCCACCAGATTAAGGGTGGGTCTGCCTTACCCAGCCCATTGATCAAATGTTAATCTCCTTTGGCAACGCCCTCACAGACACACCCAGGATCAATGCTTGATTCCTTCAGTCCAATGAAGTTGACACTCAGTGTTAACCATCACACAGCCAGAGATGGTGCTGTTAGCCATAGCTCTCCCAGCATAACAGCAGGAAGGGCTGGCTGGAGGAATCTCCATGGCTTCAACTAGCACCTCCCTACTTCCACTGAGTGGGTTTCAGGGTCTTCCCCACCTCCTTGTTATGAATTGGGTGTGCTCCCCACCCTGCAAAGATATAGAAGTTCTAATTCCCAGTTCTTAAGATTGTGACTTTATTTTGAAATAGGGTATTCACAGATACTCAAGTAAAGATGAGGTTATAAGGGTGAGTTCCAATCTAGTACGATCGGTGTCCTTAGAAAAAGGGGGAATTTAGATTTAGAGACACATACATGCAGAGGGAAGACAACGTGAAGACATAGGGAGAATGTCATCTACAAGGCAAGAAGCACCCAAAGCTATGAGAAGCTACGTGAGAGGCATAGAATAGGTTCTGTTTCACAGCCCTCAGAAGGAACCAACCCTGCCAACACCTTGATTTTAGACTTTTAGCTTCCAGAACTGGAAGACAGCAAATTTCTGTTGTTAAATCCACACAGCCCCAGGAAATGAACACATCACCCCTTGCCTGAGAGGCAAATATTATTTAGTTATTTGCTTCCTTTGTTGGTTGTTCACTTCTACAGGAATGTAAACTGCATGAGAGCAGAAACCTTGCCTGTCTCCATCACAGTGCCTGGAACAGTGCCTGGGAAGTGGTGGTAGGTGCAGCACAATCAATATTTGTGGAATGAAATGTTCAGCCCAGCACGGTGAGTAACAAATGTAGGTGTGACTGAACCCTGGTCTGAGTGAATCAAATGAAATCCACGTCTTTGATGCATGGTATTCTATCATCTTAGTTTTAATTACAGATTTGCTCTGAAAAATTAACTCCAATTAATAAATAAAACATCCCTAAATAACAGATATACTATTCTCTGATCAGCAAAGAAGATCTGATAATTAGGATGGCATTGCTCTTGCTCTCCTATAATCAAAGCTAGATTATAAATATCACTGGCATGCAAAATAAATACTAAGCACTTGTGTTTGGCTATTATGTTACTTCTCTAGCAAGGATGTAACTTACCTTTAGAAATCAACAATTCATAAGAGCCTTCTAAATTATCCTGTGAGGTTCTGTACTAATTTTTTTTAATCACTCCCGTGAGAAATTTCCAAAAATGTGGTTTAAGACAATATGAATTTATTATCTTACAGTTCTGGAGGTGAGAAGTCTAAAATTATCTCAGTGGGCTAAAACCAAGGTGTCAGGAAGGATGTATTCACTCTGAAGTCCCAAGGGGGAGAATCTATTTCTTTGCCCTTTCCAGCTTTTAGACGTTGTATTAGTCCATTTCCATACTGCTATAAAGAACTGCCCAAAACTAGGTAATTTATAAAGGAGAGAGGTTTAATTGACTCACAGTTCAGCATGATGGGGGAGCCCTCAGGAAACTTACAATGATAGGGAGGTTGAAGGTGGGCAAGGTACCTTCTTCATAAGGTGGCAGGAAGAAGAATGCTGAGTGAAGGGGAAAGAGTCCCTTATAAAACCATCAGATCTCATGAGAACTCACTATCACAAGAACAGCATGGGGAAAACTGCCTCCGTGATTCAATTACTTCCACCTGGTCCCTCCCCTGACACGTGGGGATTATGGGTTTTATAATTCAAGATGAGATTTTGGTCAGGACATGAAGCCTAACCATATCATTCCACCCCTGCCGCCCACCCCCAAAGCTCATGTCCCTTTCACATTTCAAAACCAATCATGCCTTCCCTACACTCCCCCAAAATCTTAATTCATTCTGGCATTAACTCAAAAGTCCAAGTCCAAAGTCTCATCTGAGACAAGTGAGTCCCTACTGTCTATGAGACTGTAAAATGAAAAGCAAGTTAGTTACTTCCTAGATACAATGCGGGTACAGGCATTGGGTAAATACACCTATTCAAAATGAGGGAAATTGGCCACAGTGAAGGGGCTACAGGCCCTATGGAAGTCTAAAATCCAGCGGGGCAGTCATGTCTTAAAGCTCCAAAATGATGTGCTTTGATTCCATGTCTCACATCCAGTTCACACTGATGCAGATGGTGGGCTTCCACAGCCTTGGGAAGCTCCACCCCTGGGGCTTTGCAGGTAAAGTTTTCCTGGCTGCTTTCATGGGATGACGTAGTGTCTACAGCTTTTCCATGCCCATTGTGAAAGCTGTTGGTGGATCTACCATTCTGGCATCTGGAGGACAGTGGCCCTCTTCTCACAGCTCCACTAGACAGTGCTCCAGTGGGGACTCTGTATTGGGGCTCTGACCCCATGTTTTCCTTCTGCACTGCCCTAGCAGAGGTTTTCTATGAGGGCACCAACCCTGCAGCAAACTTCTACCTGGACAACTAGACCTTTCCATACATCTTCTGAAATCTAGGCAGAGGTTCTCAAACCTCAGTTCTTGACTTCAGTGCACCTGCTGGCCCAATACCACGTGGAGACTGCCAGGGCTTAGAGCTTGCACCCTCTGAAGCAACACCTTAGCTGTACATTGGCTCCTTTTAGCCATGGCTTGAACACAGGACACCAAATTCTGAGACTGCACAAAGCAGCCAGGCCCTGGGCCTGGCCCACAAGACCATTTTTTCCTCCTATGCCTCTGGGCCTGTGAAGGGAGGGGCTGCCATGAGGATTTCTGACATGCCTTGGACACATTTTCCCCATTGTCTTGGCAATTGACATCTGGCTTCTCATTATTTATAAAAATTTCTGCAGCCAGCTTCAATTTCTCTTCAGAAAATTAGTTTTTCTTTTCTATTGCATCATTAGGCTGCAAACTTTCCAAAATTTTATGCTCTGCTTCTCTTTTTAACACAAGTTCTAATTCCAAACCATCTCTTTAGGAATGCATAAAACTGAATGCTTTTCAGAGGACTCAAGTTATCTCTTGAATGCTTTGCGGTTTAGAAATTTCTTCTGCCAAATGTCCTAAATCATCTCTCACAATTTCAAAGTTCTACAGATCACTAGGGCAGGGGCAAAATGCTGCCAGTCTCTGCTAAAGCATAGGAAGAGTCACCTTTGCTCAAGTTCCCAACAAGCTCCTCATCTCTATCTGCCACTACCTCAGCCTGGACTTCACTGTCCATATCAGTATCAGCACTTTGGTCAAAGCCATTCAATAAGTCTCTAGGAAGTTCCAAACTTTCCCACATTTTCTTGTCTTCTTCTGAGCCCTCCAAACTGTTCCAACCTCTGCCTGTTACCCAGTTCCAAAGTCACTTTCACATTTTTGGGTATCTTTATAGCAGCACCAAACTCTCTGTGGTACAAATTTACTGTATTACTTTATTTTCACACTGCTACAAAGAACTGCCCAAGACTGGATAACTTATAAAGGAAAGAGGTTTAATTGACTCATAGTTCAGCATGGCTGGGGAGGCCTCAGGAAACTTACAATTATGGTGGAAGGTGAAGGGGAAGCAAGGCACCTTCTTCACAAGGTGGCAGGAAGGAGAAGTGCAAGGAGCGAAGGTGGAAGAGCCCCTTATAAAACTCACTCACTTTCATGAGAACAGTGTGGGAGAAACACTGCCCCATGATTCAATTACCTCCACTTGGTGTCTCCCTTGACACCTGGAGATTATAGGGATTATAATTCAAGATGAGACTGGGGGGGAATGCAGAGCCTAACCATATCACATGCCATCAAAACTTCCTGGCTCATGGGCTGCTCCCATTTTCAAAGCCAGCAATGGCCATGGAGTTCTCCTCATGTTGCCATTTTTACTGCCTTGTCACCCATTTAAGAGAAGTGATAATTACACTGGGCCTGCCGGAATAATCCCATGTAATCTGTTTATTTTAAAGTCACATGACTAGTAACCTTAATTTCATTTGCAAACTTAATTTCCCCTTGCCATACAGCAACCTAATCACAGGTCCCTGGGATTAGGATGTAGAGATCTTTGTGTGTATGTGTGTGTGTGTGTGGTGGGGGGCATTATTCTTTCTACCTAGGGCAATAGAGAACAGTTACCCTCATTACCTTCTTCTCCCTATCTCAGGTTCCATAGCTTGGTGCTTTCAGCATACATTATTTCTAGGTGTCAGAGGGCTATCTCATGTCCCGATGATGTTATACACAAAATCCTACTCTGGGGACATTGAGGCCAAAATTTGAGTTTCAAAATAGGTCTAAGAACAGCTTTTCACAAAACTCTATTCTGTAGGACATTAAAAAGACTATATTAAGCAAAAGTGTTTATAGTCAAATCAGATTGAGAATGCAGATTAAGCAAAAACAAACCCTGCCATTTATTTGCTGAAAGATTTCTAATTGCCTTTATCAATGTGCATTGTGATTCTGCAGGAGGGATACCATAGTATGCAGGACCTCTCAAATTTCTTTGGCTACAGAAAGCTTGTGATTACACAGCATTTAATGGGGCTAATGGCCTGTGGAACACACTGTGAGACATTTTGGTATAAAAGCATCATAGAGTGCTGCAGAAAATTAGGAGCCTCTCTGGGCTTGAGGATCCATAGGAAATTGATTTCTAGAGTTCCCAACATTTTATTGCTTTCACAGTTGCTAAAACAAATGAATCATCCTTTGGGGACTGCAAGTAATTTTGCTACTTAGGAACCTTCATAGCAGGAGATTGTAGGAGGCTGGCTTGATAGCTCCTTAATTTGACTTGTTCAAAGTTAAAATTGTCTTCTTGCTTCCTCTCCCCAATTTACCTTACTGATAGGGGCTGAGTTGGGTTCCCTAAAATTCATATGTTGAAGTCCTAACCCTCAGCACCTCAGAGTGTGACGTATGTGGAGATAGGGTGTTTAAAGTGGTCATTAAGTTAAAATGAGGTCATTAGAGGGGGCCCTAATCCAATATGACTGGTGTCCTTCTAAGAAGAGGAGACCAGGTACAGAGGGAAGACCACGTGGAGACACAGCGAGGAGCTGGTCATCTACAAGCCAAGGAGAGAGACCTCAGGAGAAGCGTCCTTGCTGACACCTTGCTCTCAGATGTCTAGCCTCCAGAATTGTGAAAAAATATATTTCTGTTGTTTGAGCCACCAGTCTGTAGTACTTTGTTATAGCAGCCCTAACAAACTGATATACCTGCCTTATTAAATCTTCATATTTTATCAAAGGTACCCTCATCTATTTCCATTTTTCTTACATCCAATGTAATTCTAAGCTTTGTCATGTTTTCCTCCATGTATTATCAGGCTCATCCCATCTTCCTCTCTATCCCTGTGCCTACCATGCTTGCATAAGTGATCCTTGCGCACCAGCCTTTTCTTGAGATTGGTCAATATTCCTATCCACGCTGTCTTTCTTTACTGCCACCTGCCTTCCTAGGACACTAATGTCATCATGCTGTTTCACTTCCTGGAGAAAGAATGGCTTCCTGGTGCACACCCCATTAGTAATAGTTTACAGTCCTTCCTGGTCCTGCCTTAATTTCCCTCCAGTCAGCACTCTAGGGACACAGTGGGGTTTATTCCTGCTGCCTTCCCTACACTCACAGGCATCTCTCTGCCCAGTGCATTCTCCTTCTTCCTTTTTATCTATTCAGATCCTTTTACCTTTTAAGACTTGGCTCCTGTCTCCCTCCTGCCCTTAAGTTTTCCAATCCATGTGAGTGTGCTTCTACTTTCCCACAGCACTCATCGTGCTGCCCTGAAATGCAGCTTTTCTCAATAAAAATGAAACTGGCATTCTCAAGATAATCAGAAGAAAGAGAATGAGCTGGTGGAAAAGAGCATCCAGTCCCCGTCCTAGACTAGATCCCTGGAAATCACTTTCTCCTTCGGATTATTCTCTAATTGCTGTACCAGCAGTCATGGTGGCCTTTCCTATAAAATACTGACTCAGATGTGGAGAGATGATCCCTTATATATGTCTTTTACAATTCCTGCATAAATATCCTACAGATTCCATGAGAAAATGCATGTTTTTAAAGTTACAAAAAAAAAATGCAACTTTTTTCCTAGTTTACTGACAAGTAAGAGTTGAAAGTAAATGCATTTATAAAATACAGTCAGTCACTTAGGATTGTAGACCAGGCATGCTAGCTGGGTTCCTAAGGAAAATCACAAGCTTCCAAGGTCTTCTTTTGCTGGTTCCTGGCATGATTCTACAGGAGAAAGCTTGCTTTGAGCCCTTCTGCTCTGGTTAGTCACCTCAGTGTCCAGATCAAAGGGGAGGCACTGAATTCCCTTTCTTGGACTCACAGCTTTGAAGACCTGCCTGTATTCACATGACTGACACTGAGAATGATTTCTCCTTTATGGTAAACACATATGCTCTGCCTTCTGAGACACAGACTGAGACTTGCAAAACCACAAAAGGTTGATACTACCATGTAACACAATGACCTTAAGGATCATGAGGCAATGGCCTACAGCCATGGACGTCAGTGAAGGTTCGTTCTCTTTTATGCACAAACCTTGCTTGCACAAACTCCAGTGTCAAGGCAACCTGACTATGACAGTTGTCATTTTATTCTTTGTCAGAATTGATTTGGTAGATGCGTTAGTTTCCTGTTGCTGCTATAAAAGTTACCACCAACTTAGTGGCTCAAAAGAGCCAAATGTATTATAGAGTTCCATAGGTTAGAAATCTAAAAAGGGTTGGTGGGGCTCTGATGCTTCTGATGACTCCAAGGGAGAATCCAATCCTTGCCTTTTCTAGCCTCTAGAGGCTGCCAGCACTCCTTGGCTTGTGGCTCATTCTCTCATCTTCAGAGTCAGCAGCACAACACCTTCCAATCTCTCTCTCTTTTTGCTTTGTTGCCTTTTCCCCACTCGGCTCTCATCATCACATTTCCTTGACTGTGACCCTCTTGCCTCCCTCTCTTATGGACTCTTGCAAAGGCACCAAGATAACCCACGATAATCTTCCCACTCTGAGGTCTTCTAGGTAATCACATCTGCAGAGACAGTTTCCAGGAATTATGGTGTGGACATCTTTATGCGCCTGATAATCTGTCTACCAGTGTGGATATGAACTAGGTGGCCTCTTCTACCCTCAGCTAATAACTTCAAAGAGGATGACTGTTCAGAAAAGTAAAGTCTTTTAACCAAGTTTGTAGAAGTAGTTGAGCATCTCTATTACAATCTGAAATTATAATCTATTGTTTTATATATGTATGTATGTACATATATAACATATATATTTCTTATTCACTAAATTATCTATCCTTGTACAAAGTGTATAATAGCTTCCTGATAAAGTGTTATAAAACTATAATGAATTTAACAAAAATCTAACAGAATATGGTAGAGAGAAAAGACCCATCACCCCATTTCTTTTAACCGTTGTTAAGTGGGAACTGATGAATAAATAAGAAATAGAGAAAAAAATGAATTGCGTTAAAAGACAGATGGACTAAATGGTGTTTTGCACGGCTGAGGGGAAAGTAGGTACCTCGGAATAGTTTATAAGTTTGAAGTATGTGAGAAAGTATTTTTTTCTACTTTTTAAAATGAGCACACTTACGCTACAGAATATTATTTCCAGAATCGCACAGCTCCACTCAGAACTGCAGGATAAATGAAACAGTAAGAACAGAAGTTAAATGATGATTAAAAAACAGCATGGCAGAATTGAAACCTGCAGATTAAAGATGAAAAGTTTTGCCAAAGACTATCAGGTGAGACATCTGCTACCTCACATGAAGGATGCCTCAGAGTGCAAGATAGTTCTTAGAAAGTGCTTGTTCTGGATAAGAATTTTAATTTTCACTTAGTCAACAGAATAATTAGTAAAGATTAAGGAAATGCACCCTGAAGTTTCTTGGTCGATAGCATTTACTTGACATAAAGTTTGGCAGAAATGAAAGCTTATCAATGTAACCATGCATGATTTCTAAATTAGGCCCTGCTACGTGATCTTACCCAATCAAACTGAGTTGATAGCTTGTCTGGGTCTCAAAAGTTACCTAAGTTAATTACAGTAATATTTATTGGCATTAGATTTTTTGATTTGAGGCTGATTTTATCGCCACCCAAGCAAGTCAGGAGGAAAATGGATCTATACTTTGAGTGGACAATGAAATGGTTTAACTCAGTCCTGAGAAACGTTATTTATTTTCTATTCCATTTGTAGTTCAGTAGTGTGCCTTGCAGAAGCACAGGGTGATGAGAAAAAAGAAGCCTGAAACTTTGGGATCACAAAGATTTGGGGTAACAATCTGGCTGTTCACATTACAAGTTGGGTGATAGTGAATAAGTCTACCACGCCTCTCTGAGCTCAAGTGACCTTCTGTATAGAAAGAAAATAACTCTTCTTCCAAAGTGTGTTGTGAGGATTTCCTAAGACAATGTAGCAAAGCAGGTTCTCAGTGCGGGCTGATGCTTATTACTGTTGACATCGAGTGTACTTCCTTAACATCTTATAGAAAGTTTGGCGTTATGGAATATGTTGGAGATAGAGATATCCCGTAAAATATCGAAGGGGTTCCTGACTGGGAACTGCTTTCCTATTCACCCTTTGTCTCATGAAGGCTTGTTGTTCAAGAAGGTTCTCAGCTGAATGCAGGGAAAGGGGTCAACTGCTGCATAGTCCATCTGGTAGTAAGCCTGAGTCCTGGGAAGCAGAGTACACATAACCCCCAGGGTGAGAGATTTTTCTCTTACGTACCCAGTGCACCTGAAAGATGTGAGAAATGCTCATCCAACTTAAAAAATAAAATAACCTGCATGATGAGAGGACCAAAGAGTATTACTTATTTCCACTGGGCAGCCAGAATAAATTACACTACACAAATTGGCTTTTGAGGTGCCCATCATCTGCAGTGATGGGGTGTGAAGAGCAGTGTGAATTGGTGCCCTTTCATTTTGATTCATCTCTTCTCTGTTGTGGATCCTGCAATAAAAGTACACAGAAGCTATTTTGGGGATGAAAAGGGAAATCTGGAAGATCAAAAGTTGAGTCTGGAGTTTGCTGTTTTCATCTTACCCATACCTGAGTTTAAAAATATCATTTTTCCCTCTGAAAACCTCATGGCAGCCTCAGTATATTTTGTCAAAGGATCATATTGAAAACTGGATCATATTAAAGGACCATATTGAAGACTACCATGTTGGCAGACTGGAAGGTAAAACATTTCCAATTGCTTAAATTTTTTGTTTTTTAATTAATTAATTAATTTTTTTTTTGAGACAGAGTCTCACTCTGTCATGTAGGCTGGAGTTCAGTGGCGTGATCTCGGCTCACTGCAACCTCTGCCTCCCGGGTTCAACCGATTCTCCTGCCTCAGCCTCCCGAGTAGGTGGGACTACAGGTGCCGGCCACCAAGCCGGGCTAATTTGTATTTTTAGTAGAGATGGTGTTTCACCACGTTAGCCAGGATGGTCTCGATCTCTTGACCTCGTGATCCACCTGCCTCGGCCTCCCAAAATGTTGGAATTACAGGCATGAGACACTGCACCTGGCTGCTTAAATTTGTTAATACTTTATTTATTCCTTAATTTGACATCTCATCAATATTTATTGAGCATCTTCTCTGTGTGGCCTCTGTTGTAGGGCTGAAGAGCACAAGTGTGAAAAAAAATCTTTTTCTGCTGTCTCACTCCTGCTCCTTCTGTATTGTTTTATCTGTGTCCTCCTTCTCTCTCTGACTTCTGAGACATCGGATGATCCCATGGCCCGGTCCTCAGACCTCCTCTCTTCTTTATCTCTATGTCAGGAGTTGGCATTTTTTTTTTTTTCTGTAAGTGACCACAGTAAATATCTTAGGCTTTGCTGGGTGCACAGTCTCTGTCACCAATTACTCAACTCTGCCATGGTAGCACGAAAGCATTCACAGACAATGTTTCAATAAATAAATGTGGCTGTGTTCCAATACAGCATTTGAACACAAACAGGAAGGTGACCTGATTTGGCTGCAAGCCATAGTTCATGGACCCCAATCTAAGTAATCTCAATCCTATGCTTTAATGCCCTTTAAATTCCAGTGATCCATAAATGTGTAACACAGGCTCCAGGTGTTTATATTCAATTTCCTACTTGATATCTCTGCTCGGATATTATTCATACCACTCTCAAACCTAACATTCCTAAGACAAAATTTCTCATTCCCTCCTCCCTGTGCAAACCTGCTCCCTCCCTAGCATTTCTCACCTGATTAAATGGCATCTTTATACCATCCAGTTGCTCAAGCCCAAAGGAGTCATCTTTATTTTTTGCTTTTGTAACATTCCTCCACCAATTTGTCAGGAGCGCCATTGGCTCTACCTTTAAAATACGTCCTAAATCTAACTGCCTGTCACAGTCACTGCTTCTACGCCTCTACTCCCAGACATAATCCCCTCTTGCCTGAACTCCTTCAGTAGCTCCTTAAGGGCTCTCCTTTCTTCCACTCTTAACCTAATCCCCAGCCAGTAAAACACCATCAAGGCTTCCTATCTCCCCTGGAGTTTTAAATTCTCATATCTTTATTGTGGTTCTAAAGCCCCACGAAGTCTGTTTCCTGACCTCCTCTCTCCCATATTTTCTACAAGTCTTCACTTCTTGCTTTGTCACACTGGCCTCCTTGCTATGTCTTCAACCAGCAGAGCCCACTTCTAACTTAACACCATTGCACTTGCTTTTCCTTCTGCCTAGAAAGCAAATCCTTGAGGTAGTTACATGCATCTCTCCCACTTCCTCAGCATGGCCCTACCTGGCCACTCACCCTAAATAAGATAATGCCCTCCTGATTCTCTCTCCTCTATCGTAGATTGCTAGGAGCCACCATGTGACTGCCTGACACTATTTTGCACATGCATTAACATATTATTTGTCTCTTCTACTAGAATACAATCTTTGCAAGTCAGGGACATTCCCATTTTGTCACTGTGTTGTCCCTGTTTCTGGAAGAGTAGGTGGCGTGTAGCAGGTATTCAATAAATATTTGTTGATTGTCTGAATATATAAATGAATGAATGAGGAAGGAGAAATATGTTTCTTTTCCTTATAACCTTACAGTCCACTGGGGTGATTCAGAGAAGTCAGTAGTCAAATAGCATGGGAAGATCCTTAGTAAGAATGGGACAGGGGACTATGGAACTCCATGCTGCCCTTAGATTTTGGTTGCCAGAATAATCTTTTCAGAGAATGCAAAATCTTAACTGAGAATTTAATGTTGAATAGTAGTTCACCATGTTAAGCGAGGCATGGACCTTTGGGTGTGCTGTGACTGAGAGAAGGCAGGGAAGCTGAGCTAACTAAAAACCTGAATGTGATTTTTTGCATTACCCCTCTATTATCTTAATTAATATTTAATGCCCACTTTTTACTAATCTTCAGCTAAGGAAATTGTTTAAATGACTCATAGTATTCTGTGTCTGATCATTGGGTTGCAATTGTTCCTGCCAAGACAAGAGCTATGAAATTGGTGACATTTATAGTGGTCAAAATTTTCTGTTGGTAACACACTGACAAGTCACATCTCCTACTTGGTAAGGCCCTGGGGCAGTGATTCAGATGTGATAATTACCTTCATTCTCTGCCCTCACCTTAATGAATCATTCTGTCGTGGGGATATTCAATTGTCTTGGATTGTCATGGCAACCTTACCATAATGGGGAAAAAGGCCTAAACTTTGAGAAAAACAAGATTAATAAGATTAAGCCATCATTTTGTCTCCTGCTTTGCCAGAAATGCAATTTCATCGCACTTTTTACCTGCAAAATATACAGCACCAGATTTTCTTTCAATTTAAATGTGCCAATGCTTTTAGCATGTCCACATTCTCATTTCAAGCTTTGTGGAACTGGCAGGGGTGGGAATTATCCCCATTTTACTTGGGATAAGTTGTTTTCCTTTCTCCTGGTAATGGCATCCCTTAGCACCTGCTTGAAAACCCAAAAAGAATTAATTAATGAGACACTTCACATTGACAAAATATTACATAATGGCATCTAAAGTACAGCTGTAATCATAATAATGCATTTCCCACAATAGACAGTGGTGCTTTTCGGTAATTTCAGCAGCGGTTCAAGACAGGTATTCACTGCCAGACTAGGCAAACCACGCTGTTCATTCCAAACACATGGTATGAGGATTGTAAATTACATCAGGCCATTAAATCTTACTTCTGACCTGCTGAAAGGATATGGGAAACACTTCATATTCAATCTTTCAAAAACTGCATCCTTCTTTCAGACAAGTGATGTCAACTCATATGTCAGTGAAATGGATCCCATATGAATCTCTAAAGAAAAAAATTATTGGGTATGCAATTGGTAAGGGAATACAGGTATAATATGCTTAAACTAATAAAAAAATAAACTATTTTGATCATAAGAATTGCTCTTATTTTATTTATATTAATTTAAAAACAGATCCCATGGATTTTGGACAACACTTATACCCCCAGCTTATTTACGATCATTGTTATGAACTAGATTGTGTCTGCTCAAATTTTATATATAGAAGCCCTAATCCCCAGTGGGGCTGTATTTAGAGATAAAACCTTTTAAGGGATAGGGTAGGTAAGGGTAGGTCGCTAACCAATAGCACTAGTGGCTCTAGAAGAGGAAGAGACACCGGAGAGCTCTCTCTCTCTCCACCATGTGAAGACACAGCAAGAAGGCAACTGAAAGACAAGAAGAGAAGCTTCATGGGAAACCAACCCTGCCAGCACCTTGATCTTGGACTTCCAGTCTCCAGAACTGTGAGAAAATAATTTTCTGGTGTTTAAGACCCCCCCATCTGTGGTATTTTGCTATGGCAAAATACACCCCAAGCAAGACTAATATAATCCTGTTGGAGATAGAAAGTGCATACTGAATATAAGTCATCCTCTCAACGACCCTGTGTCACAGATTTAATATACTTACAGAATTTCAAGGGTAATATGGCTATTTGTTGAACACTAAGATATGACAGACTTTTTCTGTATATCTTAATTCTAATCCAAAAAAATTACAAATGAAATCCCTGGATAGCTCTCTTCTGAATATTCTGAGATACATCTGATTGTTGACACATGGGCCACAGGAAGGTGGACCAACTGTCTGGTTTGGGACTTTCGGTGCTAAAACCAGGGATGTCCCAGACAAACTGGTACAAGTTGGGCACTCTGCCAAAGACCTGTGCCTTAGTCGTCATGGTCACTAGGCAAGTGAGTTCAGAGAGGTGGTACTTGTAATAGAGATTTTTAGTCAGGGTCTTGTCAGGGTTGAATATTCAGACCAATTTTTAAAGAGATATTTTAATGCAAAGAATTGCATTAATACAGAATTGTTGACTAGGAAACTGAAAAGGTGAAAGCTCCACAAATATAGAGTAGTATATAGAGTAGCACCTGCAAGAAACAGATAGCACCTCTGGGACTTGGGACTAAAAGGAAGAAGTTAGAGTTACTAAAATTTGAATTCTTAGATGAGTGATGCCATTGGGCTGGGACTCAGAGTCCTGAGAAGGGAGAGCTACCTGGCTGATTGGTACTGACTCTGCTGGGGACCAATGGGGCTAGCTGTGCAAGTGGAAAAATTGCAAACTGGAACCAACTGCTACTACCAGAATGAAGTGCCACTGCCAGGGTGAAGGAGATTTGCTTGAGTGATGCTGATAGGAGCAGAAGTCAAAGAGAAGGACAGTATCTCTTTTTATTCCTCAAGCCTTGCAGTCTCTTTCTAGATTCCCTTTGAAATAATCCAACGGGAAGCAACCAACAAAGCAGATGCTGGTTTATAGAATCCTAGTCCAGCATCACAAAACAGAATATAGAAGGATTTGTTTGTGTAAAGACACTAACTTAGTAACTGGCCTCAGGGATAGAGGGTGGTTAATGAAACACAGGAAAAGTGTTCAAAAGGTGCTGGACAGCAACAGATATGACAAACATCCACTACAAACTGATAATCTGTAACAAAGCTTCTGTACTCTATGCCAAGAGAGGAGGGCTGAGGTGCCCTTAGCCAGCAGTCAAACAATGCTCTAAAAAGTGTAGCAGCTGGTTAGAAGCTGAAGAGACAGCCGCAGCAAGAAGTGTCAGTTGGCAACAAAAGAGGAGGCAAGAATTTAAAAGCTGAGTACTGCTGAGGATATCCTGTGTGGGAGCAGTCAGCCTGTTTATTTCAATACCCATTAAAAGCAACAGGGAGAGAAGAAAGGAGCTACTTTTTGCCAGGTACCATGCTAAGTCATTTAATGTGCTACGATGGAGGCATTATCTGCCATTTTATGATGGAGGAAATGAAGTCTTAAAGAAATGAACTATCATGATCTGGGTGAAATCCTTACATCACTTGTGGGGCAATAATTTGAATCCAGGTTTGTCTGGCTCAACGCATTGCAGGAATTGATGCTTATAACAGTGGTCTTAAAATAACAACAAGCGCTCGGCTCTATAACTTCTCTTTCTCCCACTCCCACAGAAGGGAAGGATCCTGGTAGGTAACAAATGGAAGAATGGAGCTACAATAGACATAAAAATTAGGAGAAAGAAAACATTCACTACCAAGGAAATACAGGAAGCCCCCCATTTCTTTTCTAGGTCCATGGGTATGAGATTCCTGACTGGAGGAGTTAAATGATATGAATTTAACAATCTTGGAGGAGGCAACTTTATTGGAAAGTTTTCTTCCCAGTGAGTGGGCTTAGGAGAGGTGCCTTCTCTTAGTTTTTGTTCTAATTTTAGTTGGCAAGATTAGATAGGGATCCGATTTTGTGCTGGGTTCATCTTCCACAAAGGAAGCAGAAACTAGAAGACTAAGACTGGATTAGAATGAGCTCTATGGAATAGGCTTTAGAAACTTTGTTCCACCTAAGTCTCTGAGCTCTAGCTAAAGATGAATTGTAAGTTTCTACATTGGCCACTCCATGCCACTATGGTAGGTTCCTTAGTCTATTTTCTGCAACTACAACAGAATACCACAGACTGGGTAATTTATAAACAATGGACATTTATTTGGCTCACAGTTTTGCTGGCTGGAAAATCCAAGACCAGGATGCCAGCATCTGTTCCGTGTCTTGTGAAGGCCTTCTTCCTGCATTAATATATGGCAGAAGGACAAGAGAGTGCACTCAAGAGCAAGAGAGTACCCATTTAAACGCATTAAACCCACACATGTAGACAGAGCTCCCATGGCCTAATCACCTAGTAAAGGCTTCATCTCTTACTACAGTCACAGTGGCAATTAATATCAACATTAATTTTGGAAGGGGCATTAAAACTATAGCATTTTCCCCTTGGACTCTTAAAACTCATGTTCTTCTCACATACAAAATACATGCATTCTATCCCAATAGCCCACAAAGTCTTATTTAAGCACCAACTCAAAAGCCCAAAGTCAGACCGGGCGCAGTGGCTCACACCTGTAATCCCAGCACTTTGGGAGGCTGAGGTGGGTGGATCACCTGAGGTCAGGCATTCAAGACCAGCCTGGCCAACATGGTGAAACCCCATCTCTACTAAAAACAAAAAAATTAGCCGGGCATGGTGGCACACGCCTGTAGTCTCAGCTAATCCAGAGGCTGAAGCAGGAGAATCACTTGAATCTGGAAGGCAAAGGTTGCAGTGAGCTGAGATGGTGCCATTGCACTCCAGCCTGGGCAACAAGAGCTTAACTCCATCTAAAAAAAAAAAAAAAAAAAGCCCAAAGTCTTGTCTAAATCAGATACGGATGAGACTCAAGGCATGACTCATCCTGAGGCAAATTTCCTCCAGCTGTGAGCTTAGAAATCAAAACAAGTTATCAACTTGCAAAATACAATGATAGGATAGGCATAGGATAAACATTATCAATCCAAAAAAAGGAAAAGGAGGGAAGAAAAGAGGGATAACTGGTTCCAGTTAAGCCCAAAACCCAATGGGGTGACCAACATTACGTTTTAAGACTCTAAGATAATCTCTGTGACTCCATGTCTTACATCCTCGGTACAGTTGGTGGGGGTCGGCCTGCAAGGACTTCAGCAGCCCTGTCCCTCTGGCTTGGCTGGACTTCTCCCACCCAGCAGCTCTCATAGGTTTGTGTCTCTTGCCTGCATCTCTTCCAGGCTGGCACTATGTGCTGCTAGCCTTACAGCTCTGGAGTCTCTGAGGTAGCCTTATTCTCACAACTCCACTAGGCAGTGCCCTAGTGGGGACTCTGTGTTGACTCTGACCCTGTATTTCTGCTTGGCATTGCTCTAGCAGGGGCTCTCTGCAGTGGCTCTATCTCTGCCACAAGTCTCTGCCTAAACCCCTAGGCTGTCTACAATGTCCTTTGCAATCTAGGTGGAGACAGCCATGCCCCTACAGCTCTTGCATTCTGTGTGTCTGTAGAATTAGCACTGCATAGATGCTTCCAAGTCTTACTGCTTATGCCTTCCAAGTGGTGGGTCAGGCTGCACATGTGCATACTTGAGCCATGGCTAGAGTAGCTAAAGAGTGCTGCACTGAAATGTTGGAACAGTCTTGAGGTGGCCCTGGGCAGTAAGTCCATGGAGGATATCCTGGATTCTTCTCCCAAAACCACTCTGCCCTGCTAGAGCTCTGGGCCTGTGATGGGAGGTACAGCCTTGAAGATCTTTGAAATGACTTAGAGGTCTTTCTTTTATTGTCTTAATGAATAGCATCTGTCTGCCTTCTATCAATACTAATCTCTTTGACAAACGGTGGCTTGAACACACCCTTAGTTTGCTCCCCTAAATGTGCCGTTTCACTCTTTAAACAGCCAGGCTGTGGATTTTCCAAATTGTTTTGTTCCATCTTTAAGCCATTTCCTTCTAGCCACATTTTACTGTATATGGATAAAAGTAGCCACTGTACTTTGCTGCATAGATATTTCTTCTACCAGAAATCCTAATTCATCACTCTGAAGTTCTGCATTTCATGAAGTCCTTGGGCATGGACAGAATTCAGCCAGGTTTTTGTGCAATTGTATAATGAGGATGACCTTTATTTCAGCTTTCAATATCTTGTTCCTTATCAGAATGGACTTTTCTGTATATATTGCTACCAAAATTCCAGTCATGCCACTTAAGTAATCTCTTAGAAGTTCAGACTCTTCCTACAGCTCTCTCCTCTTCTGAGCCCTCATCTGAATCACCCTTAATGCTCCATTTATAACAATATAGGCTTTCTCTAGCCTGCTCCTCCAAACTCTTCCAGCCTCTGTTCTGAAGCTCTTTCCACATTTTCAGGTGTCTGTTACTGTAATAATCCCATCTTTCAGTACTAGTTTTCTCCTAGTCTGTTTTCTGCTGATATGACAGAATACTACAAACTAGGTAATTTATAAATAATAGAGATTTATTTGACTTATAGTTTTGGAGGATGAAAAGTCAAAGAACGTGGTGCTGTGACCTGCTTGGCACCTGCTTCCTGTGTCATAACATGGCCAAAGGGCAAGGGTGCGTGATATGGTTTGGCTCTGTGTCCCTACTCAAATCTCACCTTGAATTAAAATTCCCATAATCCCCATGTGCCAATGGTAGGACCAGGTAGAGGTAAATGAATCATGGGGGCAGTTCCCCCATGCTGTTCTCACGATAATGAGTTAGTCTCACAAGATCTGAAGATTTTATAAGCATCCGACATTTCCTCTGCTCGCACTCACTCTGTCCTGCCGCCCTAATGAAGAATGTGCCTGCTTCTTTTTCGCCTTTCATCATGATTGTAAGTTTCCTGAGGCCTCCCGGTCACACTGAACTGTGAGTCAATTAAACCTCTTTACTTTATAATTTACCCAGTTTCGGGTGTTTCTTCATAGCAGTGTGAGAACAGACTAATACAGTGCATGAGGGCAAAGGAGAATCTACTCCCCAAAGCCTCCCTTTTAGAGGAATTAAACATGGGTGGGGTGGGGGCCCTCATGGCCTAATCACCTCTTAAAGGCTCCACTGCCTAATATTGTAACAATGGCAATTATATTTCAACATGAGATTTAGAGGGGACATTAAAACCATAGCATTAGGTAAATCCTCTAGAGTTAAGAAAGCCATTTGGCTAGAATACACAGGAACTTGAGTGTGGTAGCAGATACTGACAAGGGGTGGATGCAAAAAAGAATAATTTACCATTATGCTTGCTAACTCCATTTAAGAAAGCAGGGAAGGGTAAACCATATTTTAGAATTATCTCACGACCATGTATTTGGTTATTAAATAAGATTCAGCTAAATGAAAAATTCATGACAGATCATATGTAAGGTCACAAAACAAGTTTTAACAAATTTAAGAAGATGTAAGTAATATCAAATATCTTTTTCTGAACACTGGTATAAACCTAGAGATCAATAATAAAAGAAATTTCAGAAAATACATAAATATGTAGAAATTAAACAAGAGGTTCTCAAAGAATCAATGGTCCTGTTATCAAAAATAACATGAGATCTACAAAGGAGGCAAAGAGAAACTTCATTTTTCAATAAAATATGATTCACAAATCTGGATAGCTTGACCTGGGAGAAACCAAGAGTATATACTCTACCAAAAATGGGGAAAATCTGGACTTTAAGCCTTGCAAGATTTGCTTAGCACACAAAGTCAGCTAGGAGTGGGGAGTTTAGGAATATTTATAAGGGTGAGTAAATATTTGCATAGTGAGAAAACATTTAGTAAACATACATAAAAGCCATGTTCACTTTGGGGTGGAGTTTTAACAATAAAATAGGTGGAATTTGGCTTTTACCCCAGGAGGTCTTTTGCAGGACCTAAGAAAAGTCTATGTGCAGACTTTGGCTGCTGGTCAAAACTTTCTGTGGTGTTTTAGCAGGAGAAAGTTACTACAATCAGTTTCTTGTTCAATCAAGGCTGTAGTTATGACTTGTGAAATGGAATGGGAGTGGTCAGTCCGCATCTGGTGATCAATGAGTGGCAATTATTTTTTACTGTTTATCTTGAAGTCATTGCTTGCTTAGCTGCTGGAGAAAAAGAAAAAGTCTTACGGCAGTTAGAACATAGTTTATTATTTAAATGTAAGTGTTTGTAACTTAACCCCTGCTTGGCATAGACTTAGGTCTTATTTACAATTTGTTATCTTATGACCGCAAAGAGTTCATTCAGTCAGACTTATAATCTTTATTTTAACAAGTCAAAGACAAAAATAAAAGGTAAATTAAAAAATATCTCAAGATAAATGAAAATGGAAACACAACATAACAAAACTTATAGGACCCAGCAAAAGCATTTCTAAGAGGGAAGTCTATAGCAATGAACTCCTACATCAAAACAGAAGAAAAATACCAAATAAACAATCTAGCACTATATCTCAATGAACTGGAAGAAGATTAACAAACTAAGTCCAGGCTGGGTGCGGTGGCTCAAGCCTGTAATCCCAGCACTTTGGGAGGCCGAGACGGGCGGATCACGAGGTCAGGAGATCAAGACCATCCTGGCTAACACGCTGAAACCCCGTCTCTACTAAAAAATACAAAAAACTAGCCGGGCGAGGTGGCGGGTGCCTGTAGTCCCAGCTACTCGGGAAGCTGAGGCAGGAGAATGGCGTAAACCCGGGAGGTGGAGCTTGCAGTGAGCTGAGATCCGGCCACTGCACTCCGGCCTGGGCCACAGAGCGAGACTCCGTCTCAAAAAAAAAACTAAGTCCAAAATTAACAGAAGGAAATAATAAAGATTGGAGCGGAAATAAATGTAACAGAGACTAGAAAATCAATGGAGATCAACACAAGTAAAAGATGTTTTTTGTTTTTTGAGAGATAAACACAATTAACAAACCCTTAGCTAGATTAAGAAGAAAGGGAATACTCAAAAAAATAAAATCAGAAATAAAAGAGGAAATTTTATAACTGATACCACAGAAGCACAAAGGATCATGAGACCACTATGAACAGTTATACACCAACAAATTGTGTAACCTAGAAGGAATAGAGATAAATTTTTAGACACATGCCACTTAACAAGACTAAATCATAAATAAATAGACATCTGAACAGACTAATAATGAGTAAGGAGACCGAATTAATAATAAAAGGTCTTCCATCAAAGAAAAAGCCCAGGACCTGATGAGTTCACTGCTGAATTATCCCACATACTTAAAGAAAGCAATTCTTTTCAAACTCTTCCAAAAAACTGAAGAGGAGGAAATACTTCCAAACTTGTTTTAAGAGGACAGCATTATCCTGATACCGAAGCCAGGTAAAGACAGCAAAAGAAACAAAAATTACAGGCCGATATTCCTATTGAATATAGATACAAAAGTTATTTACAAAATAGTAGCAAACTGAACTCAACAACACCTTAAAAAGATCGTTTAAAATGATCAGGTGAAATTCATTCTTGGGATGCAAGGATAAGTTCAACATATGCAAGTCAATAAATGTGATATACCAAATTAACAAAATTAAGAACAAAACCATATAATCATCTCACAGAGGCAGAAAAGGCATTTGGCAAAACACAAGATCTTTCATGCTAAAAACTCTTAACAAATTCAGTATGGAAGGAATTTAGCTCAGCACAATATAGGCCTTATCTGATAGACCTATAGCTAACATCATACTCAACAGTAAAAAGTTGAAAGCTTTTCCTTTAAGATCAAAAACAAGATAAGGATGCCCACTTTTATCACTTCTATTTAACATAATACTGGAAGCCCTAGTTGAAGCAATTAGGTAAAAGAAGGAAGTAAAAGGCATCTAAATTGGAAAGAAGAAAGTAAATTGTTTTTCTGTTTGCAGATGACATACTCTTATAAATAGAAAATCATAAAGACTCCACAGGAAACTATTACAACTAATAAATGAATTCAGTAGAGTTTCAGGATTCAAAACCAACATAAAAATTTTTCGTATTTCTATACACAATGAATTATCCATAAAGGAAATAAAGGAAACAATACCCTTCACAGTAGCTACAAAACAACAACAACAAAAACCAACAACCAACTTACAAATAAATTTAAGCAAGGAGTTGAACAATTGTATACTGAAAATTATGAAACACTAATGAAAGAAATTAAGACATAAATAAATGTAAAGATATCTTGTGTTCATGGATTGGAAGAATTAATATTGCTAAAACACTTATACTACCCAAAGCAATCCACAGATTCAATGCAATTTCTATGAAAATTCCAATGACATTTTTCAGAAATAGAAATAATAATTCTAAAATATGTATGAAACCACATAAGACCCTGAATGACAAAAGCAATCAAGAACAAAAAGTACAAAGCCAGAGGCATCACACTATCTGATTTCAAAATCTACTACATAGCTATAGTAATTAAAACACTGGCATAAAAACAGACATATAGTCCGATGGGATAGAGAATAGAGAGCTCAGAAAAAGGTCCACACATTTATAATCAATTGATCTTTAACAAAGTTACTAAGAACACACAAATGGCAGAAAAGACAGTTTATTAAATAAATTGTGCTGGGAAAACTGGATATCCACATGCAGAAGAATGAGATTAAACCATTATTTCACTCTACTTAAAAAAATCAACCCAAAGTAGATTGAAGACTTAAATATAAGACCTAATACTATAAAACCACTAGAGGAAAACATAGGGAGAGAGTTCCAGGACAATGGTTTGGGCAATGATTTCTTGGCTATGACCCCAAAATCATAGGCAACAAAAGTGAAAATAGACAAATAGGATTACATTAAACTAAAAAGCTTCTGCACAGCAGAGAAAACAACAGCTTGCAAAGACAACCCATGGAATGGAAGTGTATATTTGCAAGACATACATCTGATAAAGAGTTAATATCTCAAATGTATGAGGAACTCAAACAACTCAAAAGCTGCAGGGGCAGAATGATATGGTTTGGCTGTGTCCCCATTCAAATCTCAACTTGAATTGTAACTCTCAGAGTTCCCAGGTGTTGTGGAAGGGACCCAAGGGCAGGTAATTAAACCATGGGGGCCAGTCTTGCTCATGCTATTCTCATGATAGTGAATAAGTCTCAGAGATCTGATGGGTTTATCAGGGGTTTCTGCTTTTACTTCTTCCTTATTTTCTCTTGCTACCACAATGCAATTTAAGAAGTGGCTTTCCCCTCCCACCATGATTCTGAGAATTCCCCAGCCATGTGGAGCTAAGTCCAATGAAACCTCTTTTTCTTCCCAGTCTTGGGTATGTCTTTATCAACAGCATGAAAACAGACCAATATAAAGTAACACAATTAAAAAATGGGCAAAGGGCCTAAATAACTGTTTTTCTTTTTTTTTTTTTTTTTTTGAGACGGAGTCTCGCTCTGTCCACCAGGCTGGAGTGCAGTGGCGCGATCTCTGCTCACTGCAAGCTCCGCCTCCCGGGTTCCCGCCATTCTCCTGCTTTAGCCTCCCAAGTAGCTGGGACTACAGGTGCCCGCCACGGCGCCCGGCTTTTTTTTGTATTTTTAGTAGAGACAGGGTTACCGTGGTCTCGATCTCCTGACCTTGTGATCTGCCCGCCTTGGCCTCCCAAAGTGCTGGGATTACAGGCGTGAGCCACCTTGCCCAGCCAATAACTGTGTTTCAAAGAAGGCATGCAAATGTCTGACAGGTATATGAAAAATTGTTCAAAATCATTAGTCATCAGAGAAATGCAAATAAAACTGCAGTAATATACCAACTGACACTGACACCTGTTAGAATGACTACTATCTACAAAAAGAAAGACAAATGTTGACAAAGGTGTGGAGAAAAAGTCATTTTTGCACAAGTTGGTGGGAAGGTAAATTAATATAACCATTATGAAAAACAGTATGAAAGTTTCTTAACAAAATAAAAATAGAACTACCATATGGTCCAGCAATCTTACTACTGGGTATGTACCCAAATCATATAAAATCAGCATGTTGAAAAGGTATCTGCACTCCCATATTTATTCACAATAGCCAAGGTACAGTATCAATCTAAGTGTCCATCAACAGATGAATGTATACAGAAAATGTAGTGTATATTCACAATGGAATACTAGTTAGCCTTAAGATAGAAATTGTGGGGTTGGGACCAAGATGGCTGACCAGATTCATCAGAGAAGAGTTTCTTTCACTGAGAGCAGACTGGCAAAAAGACCTGTACACTCCAAGCAGGTCTTCACAAGGAAGACATTGAGAGTGGACAGATGGAGGATGCAGACCCTGGACTGAAGGAGGTGGAGTCTGGGAACCCTGCTTAAGGTTGCTGAGCACCAGAACTTGTTCCTGACCCTGAGTGACTCCAGGGGAAGGAGTGAGTGGAATGGTCATGGAGTGGCCCACTCTTGCCACAGACCCCCAGAATCCTAGCTGCAAGAGACCTCATGACTCCATGGAGATTTGAGCTAGTGGCGAGATCTGCAAGGAGAGCTGGCAGAAACAGGACTCCAGCCTGTATAGAGCTCAGAAGGTCTGGCATGTGAATAGCTGTAGTGGAGCACAGCCAAAGACACCCATCCCCTAAGGCTCACCATGTTCCTCTAGGTGGCTTTGGCTATTCTTGACTGTCAGAGCTGGAAAAAGCAGGGTTGTCTTTCCCATGGGACAAGACCAGTCTGATCTGAGCATCCCTTGTCTGCCGGCCTCTCTGGGGTCCCTGCCTGGCAATGCCCACTTGCAACACAGCTCTGGATGCCCAACTGGGCACTGCTATAGCTCCTTCACTGGCAAAACCCATCTAACTGTTGGAGCACTTCTGCAGATGGATCCCCACCAGCACAGTCTTACCCACAGCCTCTTCTCACTGCTTTGGCAGCCTGCAAACATGTGCATGGAACTAAAGCCTCCCAGCTGCTGCCAGCACAACAATGTATGCATGAACTTTACTGCCCTGATGAAGCGCTTTTGCTGGCATCTCCCATTGGATTGTTTTTACCAGAGGACCAGGAACACCTCACCCCCACCAGTACAATAGGTGCTTAAACTTGAGGGGCCAGAGGACAAAGCCATGGGCCTAGTCCCAGCCCTTCAGGGTTACAGCATACAGCCCAGGAACGCTGAGCTGAGACTTGGCCCCTTGAAATCATCCAGAGTGAAGCCAGTTGACTGAACCCAAATTATGCCACAGTCGAACTCTGAAGGGTATCAAAGAATATAAAAGTGAAGGCTCCATCCAAAGAACAGCAGCTTCAAAGATTAATGAAACATCAGTCCACACAGATGAGAAAGAACCAGTATAAGAACTCTGGCAACTTAAAAAGTCAGAATATCTTTTTACTTCCAAACAACTATACTAGCTCCCCAGCAATGGTTCTTAACTAGGTTGAAATGGCTGAAATAACAGAAACAAGAATTCAGAACCTGGATGGCAATGATCATCAAGATCCAGGAGAAAGTTGAAACTGAATCTAAATAATCTAGGGAATCCAGTAAAACTATACAAGAGCTGAAAGACAAAATAGCCATTTTGAGAAAGAACCAGCCTGATCTGATAGAGATGAAAAAGTTACTAGAAGTCTTTCCTCATACTGTCCCAAGTATTAGCAGTAGAATAGACCAAGCTGAGGAAAGAACTTCAGAGCTCGAAGATTGGTTCTTCAAATCAACTCGGTCAGACAAAAATAAAGAAGAAAGAATAAAAAAGAATGAAGAAAACCTACAATAAATATGAGATTATGTAAAGACACCAAACCTATGATTCATTAGCATCTCTGAAAGAGAGAGAGTGAGCAACCTTGAAAACATATTTGAGAATATCATCCATGAAAATTTCCCTAACCTTGCTAGAGAGATGAACATTCAAATTCAGGAAATTCAGAGAAGTCCTGTGAGATACTATTCAAGATGACCATCCCCAATACATGTAGTCATCAGATTCTCCAAAGTCAATGTGAAAGAAAAAATATTAAAGACAAATAGAGAGAAAGGGCAGGTCACCTACAAAGATAAGCCCATTATGCTAATAGCAGACCTTTCAACAGAAACTCTATAAATCAAAAGAGATTGGTGGCCTATATTCAGCATTTTTAAAGAAAAGGATGCCAACTGAGAATTTCATATCCGGCCAAACTAAGTTTCACAAGGGAAGGAGAAATAACATTCTTTTCAGAGAAGCAAATGCTAAGAGAATTTGTTACCGTTAGACCTGCCTTACATGAGGTCCTTAAAGGAGTGCTAAGTATGGAAACTAAAGACTGTAACAGCCACCACAAAAACACACTTAAGTACATAGACCATAGACACTGTAAAACTCTACATAATCAAGTCTTTATAACACTGAGCTAACAATGCAATGACAGGACCAAATCCACACATATCGACATTAATATTTAACGTACATGGGCTAAATGGCCCCACTTTAAGAGGCACAAAGTAGTAAGTTGGATAAAAAGGCAAAACACAACTGTATGCTCTGTACAAGAGACCCATCTCAAATGTAATGACACATATAGGCTCAAAGTAAAAGGATGGAGAAAAATCTATTAAACAAATTAAAAACAAAAAAGAGCAGAAATTGCTATCTTTATTTCAGACAAAACAGACTTTAAACCAACAGTCATACAAAAGGACAAAGAAGTATGTTACATAAAGATAAAGGGTTCAATTCAGCAAGAAGACTTAACCATCGTAAATATATGTGCACCCAACACTGGAACACTGAGATTCATAAGACAAGTTCTTAGGCACCTACAAAGACTTAGATTACCACACAAAAATAGTGGGAGACTTCAACACCCCACTGAGGATATTGGATAGATCATTGAGGCAGAAAGCTAACAAAGATACTCATGACCTAAACTCAACACTTGACCAAACGGGCCTAACAGACATGGAGATACAGGACACTGCACCCAACAGCATATACATTCCTCTCATTTGCATATGGCACATACTCTAACATAAAAACATGTGTTTGGCCCTCAATCAATTCTCCATGAATTCAAAAAACTGAAATTATAACAACCACATTCTCAGACTACAGTGCAGTAAAAACAGATATCAATACCAAGAAGATATCTCAAAACCATACAATTACATAGAAATTAAACAACCTGCTCCTGAATGACTTTTGGTTAAACAATGAAATTAAGGCAGAAGTCAAGAAATTATTGGAAACTATTGGAAACAGACATATTACATACTAGAATCTCTGGGGCACAATTAAAGCAGTGTTAAGATGGAAGTTTATAGCACTAAGCGCCAACATCAAAGAATTAGAAACATCTCAAATTAGCAATCTAACATTACACCTGGAGGAAGTAGAAAAACAAGAGAGAAAAACTGTCTCTCTTTACAAATGATATTATTCTGTACCTAGAAAACCCCACAGTCTGTGCCCAAAAGCTTCTAGATCTGATAAACAACTTTAGAAAACTTTCAGAATACAAAATCAATGTACAAAAATCAGCATTTTTACATATCAACAACATCCAAGCTGAGAGCCAAATCATGAATGCAATTTCATTCATAATAGCCACAAAAAGAATAAAATAACTAGAAGTACAGCTAAACAGGGAGAAGGAAGATCTCTACAATGAGAATTACAAAACACTGCTGAAAGAAGTCACAGATTACACAAACAAATGGAAAAACATTTCATACTCATGGATAAGAAGAATTGATATAATTCAAATGGCCATACTGCCCAAAGAAATGAACAAATTCAGTGCTATTCCTATCAAACTACTGATGACATTTTTCACAGAACTGGAAAAAAAAACTGTTCTAAAATCTATATGGAAGCAAGAAAGAGCCTAAAAGTTTAGTGCAGTCCTAAGCAGAAAGATCAAAGCCAGAGGCATCACACTACTTGACTTCAAACTGTACTATAAGGCTATAGGAACCAAAACAGCATGATACTCACACAGAAACAGACACATAGACCAATGGAATAAGTGAGACAACCAAGAAATAAACCTGCACTCCTACAACCGTCTGATCTCCAACAAAGTTGACAAAAACAAGCAGTGGGAAAGGACTCCTTATTCAATAAATCATGTTGGGATAACTGCCTGGCCATATGCAGAAGATTGAAACTTGACCCTTCCTTACACCATATAAAAAAATCAACCCAAGATGAATTAAATACTTAAATGTAAAAGTTAAAACTATGAGAACCCTAGAAGAAAATCTAGGAAGTACCATTCTGGACGTAGGTCCTGGCAAAGATTTCATGATAAATACTCCAAAAGAAATTGCAACTAGAACAAAAATTGACAAATGGGACCTTCATGATTATAGCTCCCTTGAAAAGCTTCTTCTGCACAGCAAAAGCAACTATCAACAGAGTAGAGACAACCTACAGAATGGGAGAAAATATTTGTAAACTATGCATCTGAGAAAGGTCTAATATCTGGAATCTAAAAGGAATTTAAACAAAGTAATAAGCAACAAATAACCCCATTTAAAAATGGGCAAAGAACTTGGACACTTCAAAGAAGATATACACACAACCAACAAGCTTATGGAAAAATGCTCAAAATCACTTATCATTAATGAAATGCAAATCAAATCTACAATGAGATAGCATCTCACACTAGTCAGAATGGTTGTTATTAAAAAGTCAAAAAATGACTGGGCATGGTGGCTCACACCTGTAATTCCAGCACTTTGGGAGCCCGAGGTGGGTGGATCACCTGAGGTCAAGAGTTCAAGACCAGCCTGCCCAACATGGCAAAACACCATCTCTACTAAAAATACAACAAAATTAACTGGGCGTGGTGGTGGGTGCCTGTAATACTGGCTACTTGGGAGGCTGAGGCAGGAAGATTGCTTGAATCTGGGACAGTGAGCCGAGATTGTGCCACTGCACCCAAGCCTGGGCATCAAGAGTGAAACTCCATCTCAAAAAAAAAAAAAGTCAAAAAGTAACAGATGATAGTGAGGTTGCAGAGAAAAGGGAATGCTTATACACTGATGGTGGGAATGTAAATTGGTTCAGTCACTGTGGAAAGCAATTTGGAGATATCTCAAATAACTTACAAGAGCAATTCATTCAACCCAGCAATCTCGCTACTGGGTATATACCCAAAGGAACATAAATTATTCTACCATAAAGACACATGCATGCATATGTTCATTGCAGCACTATTCACAGTATCAAAGACATGGAATCAGCATACATGCCCATCGATGGTGGACTGGATAGAGAAAATATGGTACATATACACCATGGAATACTATGCAGCCATAAAAAGAATAAGATCTTGTGATTTGCAGCACCACGCGTGGAACCACAGACCATTATCCTAAGTGAATTAACATGGGAACAGAAAACCAAATAGTACATGTCCTAACTTACAAGTGAGAGCTAAACACTGAGTACACGTAGACACAAGGAAGGGAACAACAGGCACTGGCGCCTAATTGAGGGTGGAGAATAGGAGGAGGGTGAGGATTGAAAAACTACCTATTGGGGGTCCTGTGTTTATTACCGGGCTGCCAAAATAATCTGTACACCAAACCCACGTGACATGGAATCTACCCATGTAACAAACCTGCACACGTATCCCCAAACTGAAACTGAAAGTTAGAAAGAAGTAAAACAAAACAAAACAAAATCCTGTCATTTATTACAAAATAGATAAACCTGGAGGATATTATGCTAAGAGAAATACAATCTTGGTCCATTTTTTGTTGCTTATAACTGAATACCTGAAACTGGGTAATTTATAAAGAAAATTAATGTATGTATTAAAATTGTGGAGGCTGAGAAGTTCAATGTTGAGGAGTCACCTCTAGTGAGAGGCTTCTTGCTGATGGAGACTCTCTGAAGAGTCCCGAGCAAATACAGGGGATCCCGTGGTAAGGGGGCTGAGCACACTAACACTCAGGTCTCTTTTCTTTTTTCTTTTTTCTTTTTTTTTTTTGAGACGGAGCCTCGCTCTGTCACCCAGGCTGGAGTGCAGTGGCCGGATCTCAGCTCATTGCAAGCTCCGCCTCCCGGGTTCAAGCCATTCTCCTGCCTCAGCCTCCCGAGTAGCTGGGACTGCAGGCACCCGCCACCTCGCCCGGCTAGTTTTTGTATTTTTTAGTAGAGACGGGGTTTCACCGTGTTAGCCAGGATAGTCTCGATCTCCTGACCTCATGATTCGCCCATCTTGGCCTCCCAAAGTGCTGGGATTACAGGCTTGAGCCACCGCGCCTGGCCCAGGTCTCTTTTCTTTTTCTTACAAGGCCACCCATTCTCCTTAAATGATAACCTGTTAATCCATTAACCCATTAATCTATTAAACAAGAATGAATTAATCCATTAATGACGGCAGAACACTTATGATCCACTCTCCTCTTAAAGGACCTGTCTCTCAATACTGCCACATTGGGGATGAAGTTTCCGCATGAGTTTTGGAGGGCCATTTAAACCATAGCAAATAGCCAGGCACAGAATGATAGAGACCTCATTATCTCACTTACATGTGTAACGTAAAAGATTCTCACTTATAGAAATAGGGAGTAAAATGACAGTTACCCAAGGCTTGGGATAGGGGCCCTGGGGTAATGCTTGCCAAAGGAAAAATTCAGTTAGAAGGAATTACTTCAAGAGATCCATTGTACATCATGACAACTAAAGATAACAATGTATTATATATTTAAAAATTGTTAAGCTAGTAGATTTTAGGGGTCCTCACCACAAAAATTAAGCATATGAAAGAAATGTACATGTTAAATAGCTTGATTTAGCTATTCCACAATGTATATATATATCACATGTTGTATACCATAAATATATACAATTTTTACTTGTCAGTTAAAAAGTAAATAAAAAGAAATACTTCTGAATTAAAGAAAATGTAAGATCAGAAATAAATTCATGGATGTGGAATATTTTAATATCCAGTGGTGTCAAGATACTGAACAAAGATGCCTGCTTCGATTGACAGGAGATACTTATTAATCCTCACTGAATGATTGCCCATGCAATATTCTTGACTGATAGGTCTTCACCCGCTAACTCTTTCCTTCTGCATGTGTACCTAATGGACAATTTAGTACAAGGAGGGAATTTATTTATGTCTCTGGCTTTATCTCCCCTTCCTCTTGGGAGTTGTTCTATTCACTGATACCAATTGTTGTCTTAGTTCATTTGGGCTGCTACAACAAAATACCATAGACTGGGTGTCTTCTAAATAACAGAAATTTATTCCTCACAACTCTGGAGGATAGAAGTGCAGGATCAGGGTACTGGCAGATTCAGCGTCTGGTGAAGGTCCACTTTCTGGCTCATAGAGTGTCTTCTCAGTGTGCCCTCACATGGCAGAAAGGGCCATCTTTTATAAGAGAACTCATTTTATGCATGAGAGCTCTGTTATTAAGAGCTGATCACCTCTCAAAGGCTCCTCCTCCCAAAGGCCCTTCCTCCATCATATTGGGGGGTAGAATTTTAATGTATGGATTTTGGGGGTACGCAAACATTTAGTCTATTGCAAATATTCTCCATTAGTTGCTGTCATGAGTTAGCTTAGCAGTGAGGCCTGTCCCTGTGGTTCAGTGCTGCATGGTCCGGTACTACAGCAATGACAGGGTGTCACTCAGTCCAACTGGGGGATTCAGCATCAGAAAATTGCTTGTACCAGATATATGCTGCATTCTCCAATATGAGCTTTAGCAGCAATATGGGTACTAGTTTGATTTTCTATTTGCTTTATTATTTTATCTTAGTTTTAAATTGGGTTATAACTTGCTGAGAAAGAGGGTAGAATTTATCAAATGCCCTCGAATCTGAAAAGTCCCAAGGAGCACATAAATTTTCTTTTCCCAGGCCGGGCGTTGTTTCTCACGCCTGTAATCCCAGAACTTTGGGAGGCTGAGGTGGGCGGATCACAAGGTCAGGAGATTGAGACTATCCTGGCTAACATGGTGAAACCCTGTCTCTACTAAAAATACAAAAGATTAGCTGGGCGTGGTGGTGGCGCCTGTAGTCCCAGCTACTTGGGAGGCTGAGGCAGGAGAATGGCGTGAACCCAGGAGGCGGAGCTTGCAGTGAGCCGAGATTGTGCCACTGCACTCCAGCCTGGGTGACAGAGCCAGACTCTGTCTCAAAAAAAAAAAAAAAAAAAAATTCTTTTCCCAGCTTTTACTTTAAGATGATATTCTGTAAATTTATACAAAAGATATTAAAAAGATAAAAAGATGTTTTCTTTGTCTTTTCTGAACAATGTGAATAATTAAAATTTTTAAAATCTCTGCCCAGCCTACATGTTTTTACTTTTTAATTCAGAACTCTTACTTTTAAGTGTAGGAACTAATTCATAATCCTAGTTATAATATTGTATTGTTCCTAGATTATAAAACTGTATTCGAACTATTATTTTACTAAATCTTAGACCTTTAAAAGCATCTAAAGGCCGGGCGCAGTGGCTAACGCCTATAGTCCCAGCACTTTGGGAGGCCAAGATGGGTGGATCATGAGGTCAGGAGATCGAGACCATCCTGGCTAACATGGTGAAACCCCGTTTCTACTAAAAATAATAATGATTTAAAAAATTAGGTGGGCCTGATGGCGGGTGCCTGTAGTCCCAGCTATTCAGGAGGCTGAGGCAGGAGAATGGTGTGAACCTAGGAGGCGGAGCTTAAACCACCCATCATCTCTTTGCTCAGAGGTGACCACTGTTAACATTTTGGTATGCATCCTTCTAGGTTATATTCCAAATAATGAACACATAACACATGCATGACACACATATGCATCCACTCTCTATTTTTCAGAAAAAGAAATTAAGTCTTAGAGAGGTTGTGATTTGACTAAATTAACCCTGTTATTGCCAGTGTGAGACAGAAATCAGAGCTCTTACATTTGCTTTAGAGATGGCTCAAGAAATCCTTCCTAATGAAATGTCTTTAAATATTGAAGGATCGGTGAATTCACATTAGCTTTTTTAGGAGACTCCCTGAAAGTCTGTTTTGAGGAGATGCTCTTTAAGGCTACTCATTAAAATGATAAACACCAGGAGCGGGGTGGTACTTAGTGAAATCTCTGGGAGAGAAAGGTAAATCTCACCAGGATTAACACATCTTGGGAACCACACATCACTGCACTTTGGAAAAGATGCAGCTTACCACAAAAGACACACTGTAAAGGCACTGCCATTTCTTAAAAGAACAAAAGGTGAGTGGAAAATGTAGACCAAATTAGATCAATTGGGAGATTATGACATTTGATGGAGGATTCCATGTGGAAAATGTGCCATCACCAGATGGGGAAATATTTTGTAATGCCTATTTTTCAGTTGGATTAGGACATAGAAAAATGCCATATTTGAGCTTGGTCATAGGCAGCTTAGGGATGCCATGTGTAGAGAACTCTCCTCACAGTGTACTTTCCCATCCCACTGAAGGCTAAATCTCCAAACCACTCTAAATCTGACAATTCTAGGAGAAAAATTCCAGATAAAGGTGAAGAAATACAATGACATAAAAATTCAGTTACATTGAGTAATTTCATTCCACAGAGTTCAATGTGGTTTTTAAGTCTTACAATTTTTACAAACTTTTTGCCATATGTATATATATATTTTTGCTTTTTTTTTTTTTTTTGAGACATGGTCTTGCCTTGTCACCCAGGCCAGAGTAGTGAGATCACAACAAACTGCAGCCTAGTCCTCCTGGGCGTAAGTGATTCTCCCACCTCAATCTCCCAAGTAGCTGGTGCTACAAGCATGTGTCATCTAGCTAAGTTTTGTATTTTTTGTAGAGACGGGGTTTGGCCATGTTGTCCAGGCTGGTCTTAAACTCCTGGGCTCAAGCGATCTGCCCATCTCAGCCTCCCAAAGTGCTGGGATTACAGGCGTGAACCACCATGTTTGGCCCCCAAAGCTTTATAATTATAGCTTACTTTGAAATAGGCACTGTTCCAAAACTATTTGAGATCTTTGTAATGGTCGTTTATGGACCTTGTTACAGATTGAATGTTTGCATTTTCCCCAACGTGATGGTATTAGGAAGTGGGGTATTTGGGAGGTCATTAGGTCATGAGGGTGGAACCGTCATGTAGGCGTTCTCTAGAGCACCTAAGAAACTCCTGAGCTGCTTCTTGCTCTTGGCCACACAATGAGAAGATGGCCATGTGCAATCTGAATCTGTCCTCACCTTGATCTTGAAGTTCCGAGCCCCTAGAACTGTGAGAAATAAGTGACTGTTATTTAAGCCACCCAGGCTATGGTAATTTGTTACAGCAGCCTAAAGTATCTAAGACCTTAATTTGGAGTTTGGGGATTACCTATTATCTGTCGGCTGGTAACAGATTCAAACATTATTAGAAGAGTTGTCTGTTAGTATGATCGAATGCAGAGGGCACAGTGTTTGCTGGGTTTATCATGTAGAAATATTCTTTTCTTCCAGGGCCACAGCCCCTTTGATGGGCATTTTGATAGAAATGCAATTAAAAAGTACATTGGATATTCTGTTGCAGAGTATAATGGATAATGACATTTTGATCAATTAAAACATGTACGATTTCTAAAAGTTTCATTTTTTTCTGAAGATATTTATATATTAATTATAGATTGGAGGAATACAGAAAAAATAAAGCTCCATGAGAAGCTTTAGTCTTGACTGGTCACATTACTCCTGGATCCCCACTGTGTCTGCGTCACCACTTTTAGGGATACACACACTCCCACACACATTCAAGAATAAATAGAAGCAGGTTTATAGACCATACTGTTTATAACTTTTAAGTCATTTTTTAAAGTGTGAATATTTATCCTTGTCATCAAATATCATTTTAAAATATAGATTTTACTTGGGAAGCTGAGGCAGGAGAATGGCGTAAACCCGGGAGGCGGAGCTTGCAGTGAGCTGAGATCTGGCCACTGCACTCCAGCC
>NW_012116566.1:1730150-1775467 GCF_000951035.1 Colobus angolensis palliatus
AGACTCCGTCTCAAAAAAAATAAATAAATAAAAAATAAAATAAAATAAAATAAAATATAGATTTTAATGAATGACAATATTTCTTCTTCTGGATATTACATACCACTTATGTTTAAGATTTAGGCTGTCACACATATAAATTGTTTCTCTCTCTTCTTTATAACTGACCCTGTGTTTAATATCTTTATTAAAAAATAATTGTTTATATCTTTGTTTCCTCACAGTAAATTCATAGAATTAGAGTTAGTAAGGCAAGTATTATAGAAATTTTTTTAAGAATTTTGATGCATATTGGTAAATTACCTATTAAAAAGGATGTAACAGGTAACATTCTCACTATCCACTGTCTTATAACCTCACTAATACTGAGTGTTATTGTAAAACAATTGCTTATATGATGCATTAAAAATGGGCCCGGCATTTAAAGTCCTTTGATTTGACCATAAGTTGAACTTTAAGAAATATTTTTATTGTCCATATGTATTTTTTTATTTTGTGCATCAGCCTTTCCCATTTTGCCAAGTTTCCTAGTGGCATATCCATCTCTTTCTACTGTGTAAGAGCATTTTATGTATTAGGAATAATGACTCATTGTCTGTTATTTATGGTGTCCCAATTTCTTCCTAGTTTGTGTTTTTCAGATTTTGCTTTTGGAAGCTTTTGTTGCATAAACATTTTAAATTTTTATGTGATCAAACCCATCAATCTTTTACTTTATGTTCTCTTTTCTTTATTTCTATGCTTGGAAATGCTTTCCCTACTGTGAGACAGATATTTACCTGAAACAACACATAAAACATTGTTTTACAACTGCTGCTATTTTTATTGGTTCTCTTCTGGAAAGGTGTGCCTTGTGAATAAGGTGAGAACAGAAAGGTGGGAGAGGACCCAGGCAGGAGTATGTGTTGAGGAGTAGAAGCTGCTGAAGCTCTAACTTCTCTGATTAGGCTCTGAAGGCTTTTTCTCTTTTTAGCAACTGCAAGCATCAAGATGAATGAGAGGAAGAAAGAGCAAATCAGTATACTTTGAAGCATTGACTTTTGCAAGAGCTGGGAGCATCCACAGCATCTGTTCAAACTGTGACCTCCACCAGGCGATCCTCTTGGGCGCTATTCCTCTCAGGGAGCCTAGGGTCCCTGCTGGCCTTCAGCTTCCTTCCTGTCTGGCTAGGCGAGGAAGTGGGGGGACAAGGGAGAAAGGAGGTGAGAGGTTCACAGAGCAATAGGAGAAGCTTGAACTGGGTCTTTGAGAGAGAGAGGAAATCATTCTTCCATACCCTGACTATCTTCATCTGCTCAGCTTTCTTTGAGCTTTTCCTGAGCTGAAATAAGAATGCATGCTCAGATGTTTAATTCACAGTTAAACACAGCACAAACGTGAGCTCTCAAATGAGATCAAGGGACAAGCACTCAAGAGTGAAATTTGGCTGGGCGCGGTGGCTCAAGCCTGTAATCCCAGCACTTTGGGAGGCCGAGACGGGCGGATCATGAGATCAGGAGATCGAGACCATCCTGGCTAACACGGTGAAACCTCGTCTCTACTAAAAACTACAAAAAAAAAAAAAAAAACTAGCCGGGCGAGGTGGCAGGCGCCTGTAGTCCCAGCTACTCGGGAGGCTGAGGCAGGAGAATGGTGTGAACCCAGGAGGCGGAGCTTGCAGTGAGCTGAGATCCGGCCACTGCACTCCAGCCTGGGCGACAGAGCGAGACTCCGTCTCAAAAAAAAAAAAAAAGTGAAATTTAAGAGATCAACCAGAAGGAGCTGGGTGGCCTGGGTGCTCTAGAATCTGAGCCCCCAGACAGACACTATCTGTGCCCACTCCCCTAGTGAGACTGGTCTTGTCACCCTGGCCAATTCCTGCAGGTATCATCACAAAGACAAATAATTCTTGATCTTAGTAGTCATGATCAGAGCTCTGTGTGCTGTGGGAATTATCCTCAGGATTTTATACATAATCAGTAGAGAAAATGAGCATTGGAGAATAGAAGAATGTTAAAGAATAAAAATGTCATCTTTAATTTCCTTTATATAGCTGAGGTATTCATAAATTATTTAGCTGTATCCTGCTCCACTGTGAGAGCAAGTGAGGCCTTTTGATGTTCTAAGGAGGGACTATTCTCATTCAGACATGTTACTTTGCTTAAGGAAAAGGCACATCTTTAGGACTGGCTAGGGTCACATATAAAAGTCATAGAAGGCAATAGGCTGAAGGCTACCATCCATATCTATCGGAATCTGATATTAAACATAAAAATGTTCTCCTTGTATTTATAGCAGTGCATTTATCTGGTTCAGCAGAGTATAGATCTTTACTGAAATTGGGGAGTATGCTTGGGATGACATTGTTCAAACACAAGGCTCCTTGGAGACTGATAAATTCACCTTGGTAGCTTCTGCAGAGGCATCTCAAAGCAAAGACAGCCATCCTTCATGGAAACTACTGATGGTGAAAATTCCACAGCAGCTGGGCTCTTGCATGAGCAGGTGTAGTGACCTCTGGGTGCATGGCAGAGAGGATTCATCACCATATTTCTTGGTGGTTCTCTTGACTTCTGATTCTGATCCCTCATCTGGACAAACCCAATGTGCTGGATGATGGTGATGCTGGAATCAGTGAGTCAAGGAGCAGATTTATTCTGGGCATTGTAGGGAAGGCACATGTCTTTCGCTTTCCAGAAGTGATAATCGAAGAGTAGAAAGGTGAGGGAAGTAAATGCATAATTTATTACATATATTGATTTGACCTAGAGCAGTGGGAGAAACTATAGGTCAGCAGGACCCAGAAGCCCTAGGAGAACATAAGCTGCTTAGCTCTTTTATGCATAATTTATGTTCTTCCTCTTTGTGTCTTCATTCTTTTCTGTGGCTCAAAACCTCTATTGTCCTACCTGACCTTTCTTCATGGTGGAGCTGACCGTACTCCCAGAACTCTGTCTTTTATTACTGTTTATTTAATTTACATGTAGATTGCACATTATCATCATTATCACAGGCTAAGAGCCTATTACCAGGGCAACATAGAATGCACTAAGCACACTCTAGCCAGACCTATAACCTTACTTAGCATCCCATTATTCCTGGCTCACCTTTCTTACTTCTGTGATCCCAGAAATGCAAAATACTTCTGAATTCTGCATCTTTTCTCTCTTCCTTCTCATGCCCCAGCTCATCTGTACAGTTTTCTTTGCAATTGATATTTTAGCTCCTCAGTGCCTTCCACACTCTATGATAGGATAGTAGAAAATATTTCCCAGATTTTTCTGCATATTGGAATCATCTGCCTTGATGGTGGTAATTACATCAGAATTTCTGGGAGTGAGATCCAAGTTTCAGTAGTTTTTTTGCAGCTATCCAGGTGATTTAAAAAAAATATCTGGTTTGAGATCCAGTGCACCAGATCCTTGCTACTCAGTGTGTGCCTTAGGCCAGGAGCAAGGGCATCACCTGGAGCATGCTTGAGATACAAGCTCTCAGGCCCCACCCCCATCATCCTGTTGAATCTGAGTATGCATTTTAACAAAACCACGATTTGATTTATATGCAGAGTGAAGTCTGGGAAGACAAGAGATCCTCTTCAAACAATACATCATAATCAACAGTGTCTGGTTTTCCATTTGCATTAGACAAAGATTGCCATAAATTCACTAGAGTCAAAGTTAGGTTTATCAAACTTGTGACAATGTGGGAAAATAAGCATCAGAGGAAACATGGGGCCTCTAAGTAAGAGGCAGTTAGGAGAGGCAGAGGATAAGACTTGGGCTTGTGCTATGTGATTTAACAGCAGTGGGCTCTTAAATCCTTTCTCCTCCTAGGGAAAAACGACAGATCAGAGCTCTGAATTGCCTCCCCCTTCCTTCCTGACAGCACTCAACCCAGAACTGGTCTCTGCTTTCTTAAACTCTTTTTCAGGGGGAAGGCATTTTGGTCTGCCCAGCACAGTGCTTTAGGTGGGCCAGGGAGCAGAGAGCCTGGGTGACAATAAACAGTTCACATCTTTATAGCATACAGCTAACGGCAGCCACACCCCACTGTTTACTTGTATTTAGCATGTGTAATGTGGTCATATACAGTGTTTTCTGTAGCAATAACTTGACACATTAAATGCTGCTTTCTAGTCTCGCACTGACTGTGATTGTCCAGGCTCCACGAAGACCTTAACAACCTGAGCCAGAACTGCTGAAGGAGCTGACAGCCTCATGGTGTCTCCCCTACACTCTAAGGAGATGACTTCACAGAGATTTGGAAGGGAAAGGAGGGGTCTTTAGGAACAGAATGTTTTTGAGGGTCTTCAGAGAGCAAATGCTTTTCAGAGAGCAGTGGCTCTTTCTCTTACCACTGAGGAAAAGGCCATTGGGCATGTTTCCCCTAAAGATTGTGGTGTTTCTCAACTTGGGGCCTGAGACTCAATTTCATCTGGTGGTTGTTCAGTGACAGTACCTGTAGACAAGCTCCAGCGGCACCAGGGAAGTCTTGTAGAAGATAGAAACATGACAGAGCTGGTTGGGAGAAGCTCATGACCATCTCCAGAACCTTAAGTCCGACCCATTTCCTGTGGGGATTAGATCGGTGGGACAGGAAATCTGACCTTTCCATGGCAACAGAAGTAGCTAGGGAGGGTCCTGATTTCTGATTTCTAAGCAGCCCCCACTGAATCTCCCCAAAGACAAAGGAATTCCACACAGAGACTTTGGGGTAGACCCCTAGGTGGGGGTGAGGAGTTGACCATAACACACCAACCCTGTAGACCTGCAATGTCAGACAGTTTTATAGGCAGTGCTCAGTTGGGGGCCTGAGGCCAAGCTGCCATCTACAAATACCAGCTCTGGCCCCTTTGTCTCTGCAGCTGGCCATTGTCAGATGTGTATGTAGTTTGGACATGTAACTCTGCCTCAGTTACAGAGGCTGACTCCTCTCCCCTTTATCCCAGTAGCAAAATAAGTTTAGACATAAGCCTAGGAGGAGAGTAAGGAGAGGGGACAAACGTTTAGAGTGAGAAGCTATTAATGATAAAGATACCTGCCTTCCAATCAGGTATGGGCAGACCTACGCCAGCCTTGCAGTGTCTGTAGCTTGCCACCCAGTACCATGGAGACTCATTGTCAGAAATCATCATGTGAGATCCACAATGTTTGGACACCATTGCGTATTCAGCTATCAGGCTAACTAACCATACAATCCAGCATACTTTTTTTTTAAATGATGTCCACAAACCTATCCAAGCAATTTTTGTCAAAAATGTTGCTGAAATCAACGTTCGGTATCCCAAGAGGAAGCTCCATGGTTGACATACTTGCTATTGGCTCCTAGGCATACTCCCTTCCTTTCATAAGTGCTTACAGGATAATTAAAGGCTGTTTTATCAGTGATGAGTATAGCTGTGTTTACTGTGGCACTGCGACTCTGCATTTTACAATTTCCTCATTCTTATTTACTGTTAGGCCTCTAGGTGGGGACAGAGTCCCAGAAACTCTGGGTCAGTTTTTAACCAGGCTTGGAGACTCAGAACCAGAAGCTGAGATCCGGTGGAAGGTGTGGCCAGAGGGAAAATGTTTTAATTGTGGCTGCTATTTCTATCATGCATCATATTCTGCGGCTTGCTAGAGAATCGCCCTGTGCCTCTGCCTCCTTCTTGTTAGATTTTGCTACCTTATTGGTTTTTTCCTCACTAGGATAATTTGTGAAGATAGAATTATTTCATTTTCAAACATCTCCCATGATTTTTCAGCTCTGTTTCCTTTTAGAATCTTTGCAGTGAGCCTATTTGCTCTATTTTAATTTTTTGGAAACTATTTTTACTAAAGTCTATTTAACATCTGATGATATTGAATATTCCTTTTTTATCTTCCTTTTCTTCTTTTCACCTTTAAATTAAAAATTTTTCATTTTTGGTCTAACAGAGTGCCTCCAAATCACGTGAGATTCTCAAGATCACAGACTTAACAGAATATTTTAACCTTATTATTATATGTGATTAGTGGTTTTAACTTCAAAGAAAAAAAGGTTGTCTCCCTAAACAATATCCTGTTGAAGCTGAAAAGTCCCACAAGGGGATTTAGAATGTGGTGTTTGAGAGCCTGGGCTCCAGGGACCAACTTCCTGGTCTAATAGCCATCTTCACCTGTGCTAGCTATGTGACTTTTGGTGAGTTCCCCTACCTTGCTACAACCAAGTTTCAGCACCTGAAAAATGGAAGAAAACATGGCATCAATCTCATAAGCTAGCTGGAAGGAAGGGGTAAATGAGTTAATTCGTGTAAAGCATTTTAGTGACTGGAGAAAGTCGGCATCTCATCCATGCATCCCATAAATGTGTATATGTTGGGTGCCTTCTAGGTCCCAGACACTGTCCTAGGTACTCATGAAGTATAAACATACACATATGTATTTTAGCTGGTGCTGACAATTGTTAGGAAGAATGATCAATTAGAGAAAGGGGATGTATCAGTAAAACTTCTGCAGAAAAAACAGAACCAATAGAATGTATGTCTATAAGTAGGCTAAAATCTGTTTATTTTGTTTAAAGTTTGCTTTAAAAGTATTTCATCTAAAACACATTTTCATTGTAACAAATCCCTAGTAACCAGGTAGTAGAAGAGAAGGCTTAAAACTTTCATGTAACTTTAACTGCTGGAGACAAGTGATATTTATCAAAAGTATCTGACCATTCTTGATGGGCCAAATTGGATTAGGTCGATTCAATATAGTGACCTTGCTTTACAGACAGATCTGTGGTCAGATGGAAAACTTACAGAACAGCAGGCTGTGTCAGTCAGTATTCCCCAGAGAAACATCACCAGTAAAGTATATACGTATATCGAGAGAAGGAGAGAGGGAGAGATGGACATTAAAGGAAGTGATTCATGTGGTTTTAATTGTGAGGGTTGCCAAGTCCATAATCTGTAGGGTAGACTAGGTGGGTTGGAAACCTAAGGACTACTACTCCTTTTTGTTTTTCTTTCCCACATGGGACTGATGTAATGCACTACTTCTACGCTGCAGTCTTGAGGCAAGGTTCCTTCTTGGGAAAACTTCAGTTTTTGCTCTTAAGAACTTCAACTGGTTGCATAAGGCCCACCCACATTATCAAGGGTCATCTTTATCTAGAATCCTCTATAGATGTTAATCATGTCTACAAGATACATTCCCACCAACATCGACATTAGTGTTTGACCAAAGAATTGGGCAACGTAGCTGAGCCAGGTTGACTCATCAAATTAACCTGGCCAGGGAAAGTGTGTGCTTTCTTATCAGAGAGTCATAGGTGAGCTTCTGAGGAGGTGATGGGTGTGAGCAGAGACCCAAGTGAAGATGAAGAGGGGGCATGCAGATACTGGTGACCAGCAGCCCCCAGTATTGTCCACTTACTTTGGCGCTGCCATGGAAAGTTAAATTTCATCCTGGCATCCTGGTTCAATGTATCTAGTTGGTTTTTTAAATGATAAACAAGAAGCCAAACTCTTGTGACATTTTAGAATTGTTAAAATTGTTCAGGAATATTCATAAATGCACAAGACACAACTGACTATGCATGTGTGTGTGCACATGTGCACGTACACACACACACACACACACAGAGTTCCTTTTCCTTCCAGAGATGGTCTTTCCTGTGGTCTTAAATAAGCTTATGTGTTCTGAAAAGAGAGCTCTTGCTGTTCCTTTATCATGTAGCTCCAAACATTGCAGATTTAGAAGTGCGTTCCCGGGCATAATGCTGAGCATTGGGGCAAGTTTTTGTTTGTTTGTTTGTTTGTTTGTTTTTTGAGGGGGTATGTTAAATGAGAAAATGTTTAACTTCCATAGAATTTTTGGTGCCAGGATCTCATGCATTCTTTCCAGTAGAGTTTTCTTTTATGTATATTCAATTTGGTTTGCCTGTGAGGTGTTGTGGCTGTAAGGCCCGAGGGATCATTTGTACACTGGGAAACTCAAAGATGGTAAACCACGGCCGAGTCTTGTCTTATTCTGTGTGGCATGTAACCTTTCACATTATTCTAATGAAAATGACATTTATGATTGCAGCCTTCTGTGAACTTTCAAAAGCCAGCTGTAATAAAATTGCTGCCTGGGTTTTCTATAGCATCTTTAACTTTGACTTGTGTAGCAGTATACCAGGGAAAAAAAGAAACGAAAGCAAACTTTTATTTTCCAAGAAGTTAAATTTGATATTAATGTTTTATGTCCACACTGAGTTAAAATCTACAAAATTTTAGGAAACTGAAGGTCTGAAAAAAATAAAAGATAGGTTATCTCCTGGGATTTTTTTCTTTGGTTGAGGTTTGCAGCCTAATTTTGCTTCTCCAAAGGAATTGAGATGGTTCCCAATGGAGCTTACCTGTGCTAAATCTCTGAACTTTTTGGAATTACCACTTGATAAAGATCAACATATTCTGCCTTGGTTATTGGGAAGCTGACAAGATATGCTGAGGTTTTAAATCAGAGGCTCCTCTGATATTATTTGTTTTAGTCTGTTTTCATGCTGCTGATAAAGACATACCTGAGACTGGGCAATTTACAAAAGAAAGAGGTTTAATTGGACTTACAGTTTCACATGGCTGGGAAGGCCTCACAATCATGGTGGAAGGCAAGGAGGAGCAAGTCACATCTTACATGGATGGCAGCAGGCAAAGGGAGAGAGCTTGTGCAGGGAAACTCCTCTTTATAAAACCATCAGATCTCATGAGACTTATTCACTAACATGAGAACAGCATGGGAAAGACTTGCCCCCCATGATTCGATTACCTCCCACCAGGTTCCTCCCACAACACATGGGAATTCAAGATAAGATTTGGGTGGGGACACAGCCAGACCATATCATTCCACCCTGGCCCCTCCCAAATCTCATGTCCACACACTTAAAAACCAATCATGCCTTCCCAACAGTCCCCCATGGTCTTAACTCATTTCAGCATTAACTCAAAAGTCTACAGTCCAGTGTCTTATCTGAGACAAGGCAAGTCCCTTCCACCTATGAGCCTGTAAAATCAAAAGCAACTTAGTTACTTCCTAGATACAATAGGGATATAGGCATTGGGTAATACAACCATTCCAAATGGGATAAATTGGCCAAAATAAAGGGGGTACAGGCCCCATGCAAGTCCAAAATCCAGCAGGGCAGTCAAATCTTAAAGCTCCAGAATTATCTCCTTTGACTCCATGTCTCACATCCAGGTTACGCTGATGCAAGAGGTGGGTTCTCATGGTCTTGAACATCTCTGACCCTTTGGCTTCGCAGGGTACAACCTCTCTCCTGGCTGCTTTCACGGGCTGGCGTTGAGTTTCTGTGGCTTTTCCAGGTGCACAATGCAAGCTGTCGGTGGAGCTAGCATTCTGGGATCTGGAGGACGGTGGCCCTCTTCTCACAACTCCACTAGGTCGTTCCCCAGTAGGGACTCTGGGTGGGGGCTCCAACCCTATATTTCCCTTCCAGAATGCCTTAGCAGAGATTCTCCATTAGCGCCCTGCCTCTACAGCAAAATTCTGCCTGGGCATCCAGGTGTTTCCATACATCTTCTGGAATCTAGGTGGAGGTTCCCAAACCCCAGTTCTTGATTTCTGTGCAGTTGCAGGCTCAACACCATGTGGAAGCTGCCAAGGCTTGGGGCTTGCACCCTCTGAAGCCATGGCCTGAGCATTATGTTGGCACCTTTTAGCCACGACTAGAGCAGTTGGGACGCAGAGCACCAAGTACCTAGGCTGCACGCAGCATGGGGACACTGGGCCCGGCCCACAAAACCATTTTCTCCTAGGCCTCTGGGCCTGTGATGGGAGGGGCTGCTGTGAAGGCCTCTGACATGCCCTGGAGACATTTTCCCCATTGTCTTGGGGATTAGCATTAGGTTCCTTGTTACTTATGCAAACTTATGCAGTGGGCTTGAAATTTTTCGAACTTTTATGCTCTGCTTCTGTTTTAAAACGGAATACCTTTAACGGCACACAAGTCACATCTTGAATGCTTTGCTGCTTAGAAATTTCTTCCACCAGATACTCTAAATCATCACTCTCAAGTTCAAAGTTCCACAAATCTCTAGGGAAGGGGTAAAATGCCACCAGTCTCTTTGCTATAACATAACAAGAGTCACCTTTTCTCCAGTTCTCAACAAGTTCCTCATCTCCATCTGAGACCACCTCAGTCTGGACCTTATTGTCCATATTGCTATCAGGCTTCTGGTCAAAGCCATTCAACAAGTCTCTAGTAAGTTCCAAACTGTCCCACATTTTCCTGTTTTCCTCTGAACCCTCCAAACTGTTCCAGCCTCTGCCTCTTACCTAGTTCCAAAGTCACTTTCACATTTTCAGGTATCTTTTCAGCAATGCCCCACTCTACTGGTACCAATTTATTGCATTAGTTCATCTTTATGCTACTGATAAACACATACCAGAGACTGGGCAATTTACAAAAGAAAGAGGTTTAATTGGACTCACAGTTCCACATGGCCGAGGAGGCCTCACAATCATGGCGGAAGGCAAGGAGGAGCAAGTCACTTTTTACATGGATGGTGGCAGGCAAAGAGAGACAGCTTGTGCAGGGGAACTCCTCTTTATAAAACCATCAGATCTCATGAGACTTATTCACTATCATGAGAACACCATAGGAAAGACTTGCCCCCATGATTCAATTATCTCCCCCCAGGTCCCTCCCATAACATGCAGGAATTCAAAATGAGATTTGGGTGGGGACATAGCCAAATCATATTATTATTGAATTGGGGTGACCATTTACTTAGCTTCCTATATTTGTTAACTTTTCTCAGACATGTCTATAGTGGCATCTGTACATCAAATTGTAAGCACTAATGTTGCATACCATTCAATTAGTTGCTTTCAGAATATCTTCAGATTAGAAACAAATTCATGTTTGTCTTCCCTATTGTGTTAGTTAGATACTGGCTGTCAGGGTGGCCCTTCATTTATAAATGAGATGGATTGATCTGCCTCCAATACATGGCATTATCCCATCAATTTAATCCCATCAATTATCCCCTCTACGACATTCCCTGTTGCTTCCTGATTGGCCAAACAGGCCACATAGCTCACACAGTCCTCCTCAAAGGACTATGCATGCAATTAACAATTCTTAAGATCTTGGGCACCCGAAATACTTGGCATCTGTGAAATAAAATGTATGTTATTAATTGTTATTTTTTATTAATTCTCAAGGGAGCACTGGGATGATTTTCCCTGAATGTTTTTGATAAATATTGAGATTGTATTTTTCTTCCAAGTCCTGTTTTTTAAGTGAAAGCTGAATAACTAGAGTGAAATCCGAAAGCCTGAATCATGGCCTCCAATTTAATATTTCCAGGGGAAGTGCTACCTCTTCATTTAAACCGGACTCACAAATCCATATTTCTTCTCTCTCTTTTCTCCTAAGTCTGACAAGAATGGCTTTCTCCGAACTCAGCCAGTAGCAAGTCAAACCTCCTAAAGGAAATTATAGTGAGAATGGGAGGGGAAGGCTGACAGTTATCAGCACACCATATGACAAGAGCATCCATCATGTCTGCATTTAGGCCCAGGGTCTAGGGAGAGGAAAAAAGCAATAAAGCAAATAAAAGTGCGGAGCCTTACTTGATGTATCCATAAACTCAGTGAATGTTAACCTCTCACTGGAACCCTGGGTTTCAGTCCCTGCCTTCTTCACACCTGTGATTGTCATTAGACGTCTTCTGGACCCAAGGGAAGTGCAAAGCTCTGCTCCATCAACAGCTCTTTTTGGTTCTTATTTTTACTTTTGTGCTTAATAAGTACTTTTTATTATCCTAGTTGGCGTGATGTTTAATCATGAAATGTTCTATTCAAGGATGTACTGTTGTGAATAAGTATTTTTTCTATTTTAATACTTTTTATTATGGTAAAAACACTAAGCATAACATTTACCATCTTAACCATTTTAAATTGTACGGTTCAGTGGTAGTAAGTAAATTCATATTGTTGTGCAATAGATTGCTATAACTTTTTCATCTTGCAGAACTAAACCTCTATGCCAACTGAACAACAATTCCCCCATTCCCCCTCCCCACAGCCCCAGCAATTGCCATTCTACTTTTTTCTTCTGTTAATTTGATTGCTTTAGATAACTCATATAAGTGAAATCACATAGTATTTGTCTGTCTAACTGGCTTATTTTACTTAGTATAATGTTCTCAAAGTTCATCCATGTTGTAGCATGAGGCAGGATTTCCTTCCCTTTTACGTTTGAATAATATTCCATTAGGTATATACCACATTTTCCTCATTTCATCCACTGAGGGACATTTGGGTTACTTCCACCTTTTGGCTCTTGTGAATCCTGCTGCTATGAGCATGGGTATGTTCTTTCGGTTCTCTTATGCACAAACATGCAAGTTTATGAAAAAATGTTCAAATGTTTGAGGGACAAACAGCAGTTAGAACCCGTTTTGGAGATCCCATAGACTTCCAAGTTGCTAGCCTATAAACTACTATTTAGAAATTTGTGCCAAATACCTTGCTCTAGAAAGACTCTAAATGTGAAGGGAGCGGGGAAATAAGACAAAAAGTATAGTTCCAAGTTATCGTTTGCTTCATTGAAGAGGAAAAATAGTAGTTGCGGAGAAGTAAAATGCATCTGTGAACTACATCTTTTAGGTCTCTTCCCTTAGCCCCACAAGGATAAAGAGAGCAGGCTGAGCCAAGGAGACAAGCGGTGGGCACTGGAGTTCTCTCAAAGTCCTCCCACTTTTGGACCACCATTTCATCCCCAACTAATCACCCTACTTTCCACTAGAATAACAATCCACTTTCAACATCATGTCTGAAACACAGAAGTGTGCTGTAGCTCCTTTGCCTGCAGGATAAAGTTCACTGTCTTTATCCAGCAATGAAAAAATCTCTCTTAAGTGGCCCAGGATTTTCTGGTACCATGCCCCTCCCTACTATTCTTTATTTCATGGAGGCTGAATGGAGATGAATTAGCTGTTTGACCTGAGCTTTTATCTCTAGCCTGTCAACCTTCTAGTAGTGTGATCTTGGACTAGATAGTCTCTTGAAATCCTAGTTATCTTATCTGCAGAATGGAGATGGTATTGCTTACCTTAGTTGTAAGGATTTAAAAAAAATTAAATAGGCTATTTGTTAAAAATCTCAAAATTTAAAAAATAAAAAACCTGTCTCCATCTAAAATCTTCTGTCTTATCAATCATTCCTCATCTCTATGCAATTATCCACTGATTAGTAACTTCCTGAATCTGCAAATTTGCCTTTTCATGTGAAATATTAATCTTTTTCATATGAAATATCAGTCTTTCTCGCCACCCATTCAAACCTTACAGATTTCCCAAGGCTAAGATTAGGTGACAATTACTACACAGATGTTTTTGGAATGACTCTTAAAGGTGACAGGCAGCTTGACAAAGAAATGATTTTGTAGTGCATGTAACAGTAAATTTATTTGCCACTGAAGTCCTATTTTTTCATCATTATGCCACACAACTAATTTAAGCCAATAGAGTTTAAGCTTCATTCAATTAGTGGAATAGTATCATTTAAACAATAGCTTTTTAAGTTAGGCTTACCTAAATTCACCCTAGTGTATCTACAGTTTCATAACCAACTATTTATTTATTTTTTGAAAAGAAAGAGGAATATTTGGGAGCATTGTGCATAGAGAAGGAAAAGATATGAAGGACAATAGTTACCCATTCATATGTGGCCCAGGAGTTTTGGGTTTTACTCCGTGCACTCTTCGTTTCATAGAGGCTGAGTGGGACTGATTTAGCTATTTGACCTGAGCTTTTGTCTCCGTCTTCTACTCCTGGGTTACTGTAGGTTATTTGCATGATTTAGGAATCTTCTCTTAAAATGGATGTGGCTGGAGATGGATGTGATATTAACAGACCCTGGCACCATGGCTGCAGAGATTTTTCTGTTTTTGTTGCTTGAATTATTCATACAGGAAAGTCATTAGGTTTAAATTAGGACCCAGATTATTATCTGAACAAGTAAATGGAGTGTCTAGCTGAGACCTTCCCTGGCCCTCCATCACTCACTGTACCGTCATCTACCACCTCTCCGGTAGATCCATTAGAAGCGGGCTTGATTCTGAGTGGTCTTCACTGAAGACTGTTAAACCAGAGGAAGTGATTATTCCACACTGATATGTTCTCCTAAGACCCAGTCAGAAGAAGAGGATCTTATTATTATTGGCTCAATGACTTTAATCTTAATTGACAGGAATTATGACATTAATGTGGCTAGGTTCTACTGACAAGCATAACATTGCCTCAAATTTCTTGCACAATTGAGATCAGTAATTCTCCAATGTCTGAACCTAAACTACTGTCAGTTTTTAAATTTCCCTTAAGGGGAAAGAGGCATAACAGAACTTAATAAAAAATTTTTTCCCATATCCAGATTTGAACTTTGATATTCTCTTGAAGACTGAAGATGAAGACAAATATTAAAAAAGTTTTAAAGGAATTTTATGTTCAGTGAAATGAGAAGTAAAAATGGGCTTAGTGATCTTCCGTTTCAGTCTCTTTACCCTGCCTACGTGACTCAACTGACCATCTGCGATAATGCCTTGGGAAGTGAGATCATTCTTGCTTTCATCTTTTGTTTCCTGGACCCATGCATTTTTCGTATTGGGACTGTGACACCAGATAGAGGGCTCTGATGCAACGTGATACTGCATCTTAGAGGATGGCACCCACTCCTTGCATAGTTTTGCCTCTGAGATGATACTTCAGTGACACCTTCAATAGGCCATTCCAGTTCCATATCAGACCAGCTTCTGGATGGTTGAGTTTCAAAGGCCTCTGATGAACTGTCCCCAGTATGAGAGGTTTGATTTCAGAGACCAGAAATCCAATGTATGGGTTACTTCAGCATCCAAGTATGTTGATATTGCTTGGCTCTGTGTCCCCACCCAAATCTCATCTTGAATTGTAATCCCCACATGTCAAGGGAGGGACATGATGGGAGGTGATTGGATCATGGGGGTGGTTTCCCCCATGCTGTTCTCATGATAGTGAGGGAGTTCGCATGAGATCTGATGGGTTTTAAAGTGGCAGTTTCCCTTGCGTGCTCTCTCTCTCCTGCTGCCTTGTGAAGAAGGTGCCTGCTTCCCTGTTGCCTTCCACCACAATTGTAAGTTTCCTGAGGCTTCCCCAGCCATGTAGAATTGTGAATCAATTAAACCTCTTTTGCTTATAAATTACCCAGTCTTGGGTAATATCTTTATAGCAGTGTGAGAATGGACCAATACATACGTCAATCTCAATTATACACAATGAAACTGGGGAAATAACCACAGAGTGAGTTCATAGACTCTAAATACACCATAAGCCAAAATTTTCATAAGGTCTTATACCACGGCCCCTACATCACCATACTCTAATAGGGAGCTATGACAATGCTTTTAAGAATCCAGGTACTACCAACATACAGCCTGTGTCTAGTAGTTCTCAAAGTATCTGACTATTTCTCTTTCCTCAGTGCAGTTATCTAGATAAATGGTTTTAGGCCTCTTTGTGCAAGGAGTACAGGAATCATTACATTTTACACGCACTGTGAGGCTGCAGGGACCTTTTTCCTGGGGACCTGACCACCTTTTTAAGCAACGGTTTCTGAGTCTAAACTGATTCAGCTTTGGGAAGTGGGCAAGGAATTGTTTATCTGGGAATGTCTTAATTTCTCCTTTAGTTTTGAGGATTTTTCTCTGATTACAGAATTCTTTGTTGACAGTCTGTTTTCCAGGACTTGGGGTATGCTTCCCACTGTATGCTCTCCACGACTCCTGAAGAGAAACCGATTTTAGTCTTACTGAGGATTGCTTTCATATGATCAATTCTTCTCTTTGCTGCTTTCAAGATTTTATCTTTGTCTTTTGACATTTTGATTATGACATGTCTAGTGTGAATATCTTTGAGTTTATATTATTTGGAGTTCATTATGTTTCTTGGATGTTTAAAATACTACTTTTCATCAAATTTGGGGAGGTTTTGGTCATCATTTTTTGAAATTTTGTTTCAGCCCCCTTTTCTCTCAATTCTCAATCTTGGGGCACCTCATAGGTCTTTGAGGCTCTGTTTATTTTTCTTCTTTAATCTTCCTTTCTATTTCTCAAGCTGGGTAATCTCAATTGAGCATTCTTCAAGTTTGCTGATTCTGTCTTCTGCCAGCTCTCTTCAGTTATTGTGCTTCTCTAGCAAATTTTTAACATGTTATTGTACTTTTCAACTTCATAATTTCTATATTTTAATAATTTCTATTTCTACTTATATTCTCTGTTTGTCAATACATTATTCTCACATGTTTCTTTCATTTTTTAAAAAGACTTTTTTTGTTTGTTTATTTAACATATTAAAAATAGCTGGGTTTACAGAAATACCATTTGACCCAGCAATCCCATTCTGGGTATGTACCCCAAGGATTATAAATCATTCTGCTATAAAGACACATGCACACGTATGTTTATTGAAGCATTATATACAAGAGCAAAGACTTGGAACCAACACGAATGCCCATCAATGATAGACTGGATAAAGAAAATGTGGCACATATACACCATGGAATACTATGCAGCCATAAAAAAGAATGAATTCATGTCCTTTGCAGGGACATGGATGAAGCTGGAAACCATCATCCTCAGCAAACTAACACAGGAGCAGAAAACCAAACACTGCATGTTCTGTCATAAGTGGGAGTTGAACAATGAGAACACATGGATACAGAGAGGGGAACATCACACACTGGGGCCTGTTGGGGGTTGGAGACAAGGGGAGGGCGAGCATTAGGACAAATACTTAATGCATGCATGGCTTAAAACCTAGATGACAGGTTGATAGGTGCAGAAAACCACCATGGCACATGTATACCTGTGTAGCAAACCTGCACGTTCTGCATGTGTATCCCAGAACTTAAAGTAAAATAAAAATAATTTTTAAAAACCTGGTTTCAAATGTTTGTCTAGTAAATCCAAAGTCTAAATTTACTCAAGAAGTTTCCATTGACTGCCTTTTTTTTCCTTACGTATGGGCAATAGTTTTCTTGCTTCATTGTATGTACCTTAAATTTTTGGTTAAATTTGGACTTTTAAAATATATAAAATAGCAGCTCTGGAAATCAGATTCTCCCTGTCCCTTCAGGGTTTATTGCTGTTGTTGTTTGCTGCTATTCTGTTGCCATTGCTTTGTTAGTCACTTCAGAGTTTACTGTTGCTGCTGTTTGCTACTACTGTTCTACTGTTGTTGCTTTGTTTGGTCACTTTTCTGCATTTATTTATTTATTTATTTTTATTTTTATTTTTATTTTTATTTTTTGGAGACGGAGTCTCGCTCTGTCACCCAGGCTGGAGTGCAGTGGTGTGATCTTGGCTCACTGCAAGCTCCACCATCATGCCTGGCTAATTTTCTGCATTTTCAGTGGAGACAGGGTTTCACCGTGTTAGCCAGCATAGTCTCTATCTCCTGACCTCATGATCCACCTGCCTTGGCCTCCCAAAGTGCTGGGATTACAGGCCTGAGCCACCGCGCCCAGCCTGAATTTGTTGTTTTAAAGTCTGCTTTCTTAGTTATATGTGACCAAAAAAGCCTCTGCTTGGTTAGCTTAGTGATCAGGTAGTGATGATTTACCTAAATTCCTGAAATCAATGCCTCTGAGCCTTGCTGAAGTTTTCTCTGTGTGTGCTGGCACGTCTCAGGCAGTTTACAACTCTTATCTTAGCCTTAACTTCCTTCTTGCAAAGAGCCTTAAAGTCAGCCAGGGATGATAATTTATGACCTTTCCTGATGTTTCCTGAGCATGCACACAGCCCTATGCCAGTGCATGGCCTTTCAGATTCCCTGAAAGCTTTTCAAAGTCTTCTATGGACCCCTAGTTCACAAGCTGTTCTTTTAAAAAAATTTGGGATCAGCTTATTTTTTGCCCCATTGTTATCACTGCCACAGTCAATAATGATGTTTAACAATTGTACTATTTTCTTTTCTTTCTTTCTTTCTTTCTTTCTTTTTTTTTTTTTTTTTTAGGCAAACTCTGAGTCAGGTCAAATAAAGACAAGCTCTGCAAATGGAGTTTCCCAGGGAACTTCCAGAGAAATCAAATAATGACATTTTCCTGGACCTGGGATTTAAGAGGAGAGGAGAGAAGAGAGTCAAACACATTGAACCCTTCCAGTGGTTGCTAGTCTTCTGGTTTTCATTGTGATTGTGAAGTTGCTGGTTTTCAAGGCTCCCACAGAACTGGGCAGATTGGAATAGGAATAAGTTAAAATAGGGTATGTATAACACCAGGACTTAGGGTATTATAGGAATAGGGTAAGTTAAAATACCAGGACTTACTTCTCTTAGCAAGATTCAGTTATGTTTTCAAAGAAGTGCTGCCTGGATTGTTGCAAGTCTTTGATTGTCAGAGTCCTGAAAAAGTTTAATTTGCGTTTTTTGGCTAATATTCCCACTTTTTTAAATAAATAAAAATATTTTCAGAGCTTCGTACTCTGCCATCCTCACTGACATCGCTCAATGTTCCCCCAATTTTGTCTTTTTTTTTCTGGATGGCTGCTCATTTTGTTTTGCCTCTCAGCAGGCATAGTGTTACTATAAATAAGTCCCCCTGACCTGTGCTCAAATTTTGCTGACAATTATGGTAATTGAGTACTTCTGTCTTCTAGTGATTAAGTGGCCCCTCCTGGCCTCTCTTAAACAATGGCTGGCACATAGTATATCCTCAGTAAGTAGTAACTGTAATTATTAGTGGTCGTTCCTCATCCCCAGGAACTGACCTGATCTACTATGAAATATACGTAATATTAGTCTTAGAAGGGAAATATATCTACTTCTGGCAATGAAATGTACAAACCTGCTTCCACCTACATCAATCTGTTTCTCCTAATTCAATGGCGGCCATGATCTTCCTTTCTGCTCACACCATTATCTCCACTTGCACCCTGCATCTCATTCCTGAGCCTTTTACAAGTGCTCTGCTTTATTGATTATGCACCTTGTCTTCTTATCTGCAAAGTCTGCCTCACTACTGCCTCAGTCTCATCATAATTTAAATAGGCTCAATGTCTTCTCTAAACTCCACATGGCCTTTTGGTCTATATTTGATCTCATCCACAAAATGAATTTCTACACTTGCTATGTACTCTCCCCATCATCTTCTCATTTTTGTTATATTACACTCTACCTTCTATGCGTCATCTCATCTACAGCTGCTGTATAGGTCACCAATTACTTCCAGGTCGTGAAATCCACTGGGTGCTTCTCACCTGATGTATTTCCTTCTCAGCAGTACTATACACTTCTGACTACTTCCTCCTTTTAGAAACAATTTTTCCTCCTTGGCTTTGTCACTCACATTTTCCTAAATGTGTTTCTCTGTCATCTCTTCCTAAAATGACTTTTCAGGTTCAACCTCCTCCTCTGCCAGACCATTGAATATTGGTGTTCCTCAGCATTTATTTGAAGGCCTATTTTTTTCCTTTTAAATCTATATTTAGGCAATCTCATTACTCCTATGTCTTCAATTACCGTTTTTATGCATATAACTTTTACATTTACATCTCTAGCCCAGAGATCTCTTGTGAACTTCAGACCACATTTTCAAATGTGTACTATATACCTTCCATTGTATATCCCAAATGTACACTTCAAATTTACATCTTAGGCAATACTTATAATCTTCCTTATCTATTTTTCCTCCACTGTTCACATCTAAGCAAAGCATGTCATCTGTTTAAATACCTAAGTGAGAGCCTTGGTGCTACCTTTGACTTCCCTGACTCTCTCACCTCCACATTCATTAATCTAATATTAAATGTGTTGGATCTATTTCCTAAACTTTTTATTCTTTTCCTTGACTGCAACCATCCTAGTCAAAGCTATTAATATTATCCTCTCAAGCTACTCCTATGATTTCTTAATTTGTCTACCCTATCCATTCCTGATCCGTGACTACCTTTAATTTATTCACTATAACACAAGACAGAGTGATATTTACAAACATCAAATCTGGTGATGACACTCCATAGACTATATTAAGGTCTTGTATTTAATGCTTGCGTAATGATAGATAATTCTGTTTTCTAACATTCAAAGCATTTGTACCTACACATTCTAAGTGTCTTTCACTACTAGGTGTGACATCTATTAGGACATGGCCTGTTTCTCACAAATGTGTCTCCATTGTCACATTTAGACAATGCATTTGAAAATTACACAGCATTTGGTAGTTTTTGGAAGAGCAATCAGGAACCATTTGATATTTTTTAGAAGAACCAAAGACTGAATAAATGTATAAATATATCTGCAGACTAAAGCTAGCATTTAACCTATTATCTGGCTTTGGCTTTCTATAGACAATTCTTGGTATTTTTCTACAGCTAGACAGTCAAGATATGCCGAAGTTTTGCCAAAGACTCTAACCTCTGAAACTATCATGCTTATTTTCTTTACCATTGTAGTAGATTGGAATATTGCCCCAATTCTTCACTATCTTGTTATAAATTATTCACTTTTACCAGTGAGCTTTGAAGTACTCGCCCATACAGCATATGCTCCATATTGGGCGTGGCCATGTGACTTGTATCATTGCATGAGATGTGACAAAAACTGCAGGCTTAAATATGCTGATGTTATTTTGCCTTGCTTTCTTGTGCTTTTGAAAGCACATTCCCTGTGAGAAGAACATGCTCTGGGTTTGCCCAAGGACAAGGTAGAGATGAATGACACAGATTTGAAGTCCGCGTGTAGCCTAGAGCCAAGACCAGCTGACCCATAGCCTGAGTTGAACCATCATAACCAACCTGCAAAAGTGTAAGGGAGAAAAATAAATGTTTGTTGTTATAAGCCACGGGATTTGGGTGTGCTTTGTTACACAAGGTTATTACAGCAATAGTCAACTAAAATGATCACCAATTGAGAAACACAACCATGTTCTTATGACACGTATTTTAATCTTGACAAGTTGTTATGAGACTTTTGTCCTAATTTTAGCTTTTCAAGCATTTGTCTACATTGTCACTCTTTGGAAGTCACAGACAATATTATTTGAAAGATGAAGTTAAAACAAATGTAGGACATCAAATCAAGGCCCAATAAAATTTTCCTGACAATAAGGTATGAGCTTGTCCTACTTTCATTTTTGGCAATTCTGCTTCTTATTTCAGTTTGGATAATAATTACCAGTCATCTCTTTCCTTCCTTTGCAGTGGCAAGCTCAGTTACTAATGTAACAGAGAAAGTTAGAACTCTATTTTCACGTGAATTCTCAAAGAACTTTTTGTTCTGATAAGATCTGATCCGCTAATTAATTAGCACACCTGTGAAACATCAATACTAGATTGAGAATAACATTGCAAATTCATTTCTGTTTATGCTTGCTCTTTAGAAATTAGATTCCCCTTTAGGTGTAATTCACGATTATTTGCCAAACCTGTTTGAGACAAACGGGCATGTTTCTTGATTGACTTAACCCCTAGCTAAAAACGAAGTAGTGAAATAGAGTTATAAAATTTCAGCTGGATTAAGAAAGGGTGATATAGAAAAATGTATCTATTTCAGTAAAAAGTATTTTATCATCAAACTAGCTTTTGCTTTTATTGAAATATTACTTTATTCTGTTTTACACCAGCATTTTAGGCTGAGAATTATTTATTAAACTAAAATAAATAGAGGATATGCAAAAAGAACTTTGGTATGATACACAAAAGATGATAAATTGTAATCGTCTGTCATGATACAAGATGGTGGTGAAAGTTGGGTGGATTTGGGACAAGGGTTGGAAGGACACTATATATATATATGATTCAAAAATAAAAACTTTATATATATTTAATAGATGTATTTAAAGTTTATATATATATTTAAAGTTTTTATTTTTGAATCATATAAATATACTCCTTCTTTAAAAGGTATATACCATTTAATATAAAGTTTATGACTTAGAATAGAAACTAACTTAAGTAGCCCAGCCAGACTTGTATAACTTTGCGTAAAGTACATAATGCTACATGCTTATTATAATAGCTGGTACTTTACAATAGTTAGTACATATTATCTGAAGTAACAGTCTTTAGGTGAGGTGAAATCTTTACCCTCAAAGCCACACCTGATGTATGTCTGTTCTGACTTTGCTGACTATAGCCCTTGGTTCATTTAAGGTTATGGTACAATTGATGTGTAAGCGCTATGCTGTTATTATTGGGGAAGAGAACTAGCCAGGAAATAGAGCATTTGTATACTTAATTTTATTGACAAGCTACTGACTTGTTACTATTTTCATAAAGATGAGAAATATAAATATAAGTCTTATTGGAATTCTATGTTCAGTAAAATCCTTCACATTATTGTTAAACAGGTAATTTCTTAGTGGCATGAGATCATCTCAGTTTGTGTGCATTTTTCTCCATTTTGTAAAAGAAAGCTTTGAGAAAGTCCAATTCCAGAAAGCACCGTAAAATGGAAATATGAATTTTCCATAAGCAGGCAGAAACATCAATGTTTAATTCAGTTTCCAGCTCTCAACATTTTAAGAATGTGTTTTGAACACCGCTTTATTTACATGTGGGCAGGTGGAAATTGTTGGGGGGCAGGGGCGGTGGTTGTCTCTGTAATTTATGATAAGATAGTGAAGAATTGGGACAATATTCCAATTTACTGCAGTGGTAATGGAAAAAGCATTATAGTGAAAATTGATAAGCTAATTTGTGCAAAGTGCTCTTTCTCTGTGTTAATCGCCATTGAATACGAGCTGAGATTTTATATATATATATATATATATATATATTTCTGCTTCTTGCATACTGTCTTTCATTTCTTTCTCATGATCTTGAAGGCCTCCCTCTCCAACAACCTTATCCAATTAATTTTGTTATTACATGGAAGATCCACTTGCATGAGATTTATTTTTTAAGTGACTTAGAAGATTAATTTGGAAGAACAGAATACATTACTTTTTCTGTTGAGTGGGTAGAAAATGAGGTCAACAATGGAAGTCTTAGCTGACTTAGTTCTGTGCCCTGTGAACCCAAGAGGCTCTATTCTCAAACTCAGTGCTCACACTCTTGCTCCGTGCTCTGGAGAAGCATGGGGGCCTACACCACTATTATCTCAACTTTGGAGCATCCGCTGAGCCAAAGCAAGACAGCAGCTTGAAGGTCTGCATTCCTTTTCCATTGCAGCAGCTTTCTTTCCTCAGGCACTCAATTACTTGAATCACAGAACTGACAGTAACTTTTTAATTTGAGAGAGTTGTTTGAATGTAGTCTTATGAGCTGCAAGACTTGTGAAGCTCCAGGGTAATTTTCATAAATTCCACTGAGAATTTACAATCAATATGCTCAGACAGCCCCAGCACATTTTCTAGGGAGGCCACAAAGGTGAGGGAATCTAGTGAGGGCTTCTTGATGTCCTTGAAATTTCTGCATTTGGCCATTGCCAGACCAGGTCTGGAAGTCCTCTATAGAACCTCACTTGTTGACAAAATTAATGATATCAATGATTATATTGAAGTTAATGTGGGAGATCATATTGCCTATAAATAGAGTCCATAGCAATGTCTTGGCCAGCTCAGGCTATCATAACAAAATATCATACACTAAATGGCATAAACAACAAACCCTTAATTCTCACAGTTCTTTAGTTTGGGAAGCCCGAGATCGAGGCACCAGCATGGTCATTTACTGGTGAGGGCCTCCTTCCAGGTTGCAAGCTTGCTGACTTCTCATGGTATCCCCATATGGCTGAAAGAGAGCTAGCTAGATTTCTGGCCTTTTATTGTAAGGATACCAATACCATTAATGATGACTCCATTCTCATGATCTAATTACCTCCCAAAGGCCCCATCTCTAATAACAACACATTGTGATTAAGGTTTCCACATATCAATTTTTGGAGGAGACAAACATTCAGTCTACTGTAAGCAGGGAAAACAACAAGAACCCTTACAAAGTCCCCAAAGGTCCTTTATAAAGGCACACACAGCACATAAGCATACACATGTTATAATACATAATTGACTTCATGGAAATGGGGATAGGAATTCAATAATGGAGACTTCTAGTCAACAACTGTACTGACTAAAATGGATGCATCTGCAGCAGTTTACTAATAATGCAATCTTGACCCCAGCAGACTTAATGTTCCTTTCGGGTTGACTAAACTTTAGACAGGTTTCTTCTTGACCATAGGCCCTGATTTCCCTTTTTCTTAGAGCTTTAATTTTAGAAAAATACAATTATAAATACTTTCTCTGTCCTTTTGATATGTAAATCGATTTCCAGACTTTTGCCAATTTTATAGCCAAGAAAATCTCTTTCTTAAGGGCCTGGATGCCATCTCTGAAGTGTAAATATCAAAGAAGATAATGCCCCTGTGCCATCTCCATTCTTTGTGGGAGGATAGGAGTCTAATTTTGGTGGAAGTCAATTAACAGACATAGATGGTTTAATCACAAAGAAAAAAAAAAATTTGCAAATTCAGAAATAACTCAATGTGCTCAACATGTCCATCAATTAACCTCACCCCTAATGTCCTCCAGTACTTTTCCACTTGCTCACCCCAGTACTTAAAAACACTCCTGCCTAGTGTTTCAGTAAAGTTGAGTTCAGTTATTTTCTTTCCTCTATTGCAGTAGCTTGAATAAAATTTTCCTTGCTCGTTTAACTTTTTTCTGGTGTAATTTTTTGTTTGAAACTCTACATGTTCTGGAATTGAAGCAACAAAGTCCATAGTGATAGAAAGATTTAGGAAAGACAGTGAAGGCTGAAGAAGCTTTAAGGAGATTATGGATGGAGAGCATGGCATTATATATCCACAACACTAGGAGGTGGCTGGCAGTCATGCTTTAACCATAATTCTGATCAGGAAATAAGCTCAAGTTCACTACCTGGAATATAAGAACTAATAGGAAAATACAGAATTGTTCCCAGTTGTGGGTAATATGTTGCTCCATTTCCTCAAAGTTCCTCTGAAAATACTGTATATTAAAAGATGGTTTCAAGAGAAGAATTGCTAAAGACTTAAAAATAGGCAAAAGAATCATAATCTCCCTTCTTAGTGACAGAGTATTTTTTATAGAATTACCACTTTTAGAATGTTGCTACTATAAAAATGTCACATTTGGATGAGGAGAATGTAGATATTATAGGACATACAACTTAAAAACACCAGCTGAATATCTATTAACCTCTTAGGGTCACATCAAGATATTATTTAATGGTAGAAAGAAATATAAATGAACAAATAGTTTAACGCCAAATCAGAAATTATCTAGGAGCCTATGGGGGAAACTTATATTCTAACAGTCCACCATGCCCTCCCTGCTACTCTTGAAATGAAGCCACTTTCCCACACAGATGTTGAGAAAGCTGTTGCAAGTAGCTTCATACATTCATTCATTTAGCAAATATTTATTGAGGACCTATTATGTGCCAGAATTGTTTGAGGTGTTGGGGATATAGTGGAGACCAAAGAAGACCAAGTTCTTTGTGGTATAGTGTGATAGATAAATGATAAACAAACACAAACTAGGATTATGATATGTGCTATGAAGAAAAATACAGCAGGACAAGGGTGATGGGCAATGAAGGGAAGGATGCAATGTAGATACAGTGGTCACGGCAGGCCTCTCTGAAAAGAAGCCACTTGAACATAGAGCTGAAGAAAGTGGCCTGGAAAAAACCTGAAGGGAGAATGCGTGTCTTGAGCCAGGAGGGCCCTACCATTTTGGAGGAACGGCAAAAGGCCAATGAGATGTGGGAATAGTGATCCAGGGAGAGTAGAAGGAGAAGTAGAAAGAAGGGTCAGAGCAGTAGTCAGAGGCCAACTCAAACAGGCCTTGCAGACAAGACAAGAGTTGTAAATTTTATTCTTAATGTGATGAGGAACCTTAGAGAATTGAGAGTAGTGTGCTGTGAACAAGTTAATATTTTTGAAAGATAACCCTGACTGAAAAAGGAAACAGAGGAGTCTGGGGGAAGGTACTGACGTCACCTGAGTAAGAGGCGATGGTGGCTCAGATTAGCATTTCTCAGTCTCAGCACTGTTGACTTTTGGGCCCAGATCATTTTTCTTGTAGGAGGCCGTCCTGTTTATGGTAGAATGTTTAGTAGCATCATTGGCTTCATCAATGAGTAGAGAGCCAAATAGATGCCAGTAGCATCGCAGCACTTATGAAAAGAAAAAAGTATCTTCAGACCTTGCCAAATATCCCTTAGGAGGCAAAATCATTCCCAGTGAGAGCCACTGACTGAGACTAAGATCGCAATGGTAGAGGTGCTGATGAGAAGCTTAAAGGCAGAGCTAACTGTATTTGCCAGTCAACTGAGTGTGGACTACAGTAGACAGGAGTCAAGGATGATTCCAAAGTCCCTTAGACAAGGAAGCTCTTTGCGGCTGAGAGGAAGACTGAAGGAGCTGGTAGTCAGAAGCTGTCTGCTGATAGGTAGGCAAAGGTTCTTCCTTGCAGGGGAATCTGGGGGGCAATCCCCATTTCTATCTCAGTACTATCCCATGACAATCAGACGGCCTCCTATTGCCTGTATCTGTTTTGTATTTTTAGCTCTGTGACTCCTACCAGTATCTCCCCTCATCTTTTCCCTTCTGTGTCTTATTCATGTAGTTATATTTGGTAATTTATAACTATTGGTATAGGAAAAGGCAGACTGGACTCCCCAAATTTAAATTTCATTCTCATTCTCAGGCACCAAATTTTGGTATTTTCCCTTTGGTCTCTACCACAAAGCCCAGAAGCAAGAAATATTTTGCTTCTACTTTTCACCCTAATACCCTGAGTCTGTTAGCCAGATCCACAGAGAGGTGACAAAATCAGGTACAATTTGAGATGGTACAGAAGAGGAGAAAGACAGTGTGGATTTTACTAGGTCAAGAAACAGTCTTTTCGGGTATTTTCGATAGATTGAGAAGCACGCACCATGATAGGAGATTGTATGACACACTCGATTGGGAGCTCTGATTAGTAAGGGGTGGTTAGAGTCTTGGATTTGTGATTAGAAACAGCAATAGATTATTCTGGCATAGCATTGGCTTGTGAATGGCCTTGTGTCCTGTGCTAAATTCTATAGAGGCAGGGAATGTATCTGCAATTGGGGATTAAATTTCTTTCTGCACTTCAGAGAGATAACTCTGATGGAGGATAGGTTTGTTGGGAGTAGAAGAATGCATTGGTAGTTTACAGTTTGTAGTGTTTTTTTTTTCCAGACAAGAAGTGAGGGACAAGTAATGCCGTGTCATGCAAATATCACATTATGAACTCAGGGCCAGCCTTCCCAGATGGGTCCCCTTCTACCCTTCTTCATCCATCTTTGGTCCTTGTTTAAACAAATGTCAATGAAAGTTCATTGAAACATGAAGCAAAGTGGCATGCATTGACTGGACAGTCACTTAGTGTTCAACTGCTTGCCCAAGCCTAAAAAAGTCAATTATTTTTAGATGTCAAAACATTTTATTCTTACAGAAGACAGGAAAATATAAATATGTATTTTTGCTGTAGCTTTTAGATATTACAATGCAATTATGGAGCAGCCTATTTAATATTTTTTTCACATGAGTTCACGTGGCCTGTTTGTGACTCCCTCCTAGCCCATTATCTAGTAGTAATAATAAGCTCAATAATAATATTTAAATTTTATTGAATACTTAATTGCCAAATGCCTTATGTCTGTCATTTTAGTTAATCATCATAGAAGTGTGAAGTAGGTTTTATTTTTATCTTCAGTTCAGATGAGAACGTTAAGACTCAGAATGGAGGCCTGGCATGGTGGCTCCCACCTGAAATCCTAGGACTTTGGGAGGCCAAGGTGGGTGGATCACTTGAGGTCAGGAGTTCGAGATCAGCATGGCCAACATGGTGAAACCTTGTCTCTACTAAAAATACAAAAATTAGCCAGGTATGGTGGTCCATGCCTGTAATCCCAGACACTTGGGAGGCTGAGGTGGGAGGATCACTTGAACCTGGGAGGCGGAGATTGCAGTGAGCTGAGATTGTGCCACTACAGTCCAGCCTGGACAACAGAATGAAACTCCATCTCAAAAAAAAAAAAAAAAAAAAGACTCAGAAGGGTGAAGTAGTCACTTTCAAGGTCACATAGCAGGTGAGTAGCAGACCAAGATTGAAATCCACGTCTGCACTATCCAGAAACACAGCTCTTAACCACCTGTCTTCCATATCAGCTGCACACTTAGCTTTCTTGGAGATGAGCTATGAAAAGGAATGGAAAGGAGGAGAGATTTCTGCTGGAGGAAAGAGGGTTATATGAGGAAGAGCTAGGATTCAGCACTTTTGGAGGTCACCTTGATTAACTGGATTTACAGAGAAAGTATCATTTATGGAGAAAGAGAATGTTGACGGGGCAGTTGCACGTATTTATGTAACCAAAATTTGTTTTTATTGAACATTTACATTTTATGCATCTAAATATCACAGCTTTTAAGGGTATATTTATCAGTTTAGTGTTTGTTAAAAGGAATCCTATTTGAAACTTTTAAGGAAACTGCATCCCTCCAGTGTAGAGTCTGATTTCTAGGACAATGACATTTTTCAAGAAGTTATGTTTTTGACCTATGTTCATCTAAACTCTCTCAACTCAAATTATTCCAAAACAGTTTCATGTTCTTGCTAAGGTGTCCATATTTCTCCCTAAAACACTAGATAGTTATGCTCTTTCCTGATTGATGTCTTACCTTTATCAACCAGACTAAGTGGGAGACAAGATAGATTGGAGCAGAGTTCATTCTATAACTAGCTAGGGCTCCTTGAGACAGAAATCTTCAGTGCTAAACATTGTCCAAATTCTGCAAGTTTTACTCACTTTGGAGAAACATGCTATTAACACTTGAATGACATGTCTTTAAACATGCATGAAAATATTTTCATGGTTTAAAAATAAATTATAAACACCTATATATGCAAAACCCTTTATATAATACATATGAAACAAGATTAAGCATATAAATTGATTTTACAAAACCCTTTAACTTTTCTCTAGTCATACATTTTCTGGTCTTTGTACTTGCAATCTTTCCACTTCATTCTAAACACACACACATGCACGTGCACACACACATACACACACGCACACACGTCTGGAATGTTCTCCTCTATTTGCCTTCTCTGTGGTGACAACACCGACAATTAAAAACAGTAACTGCTAGGGATCACCCTGCACTGTCGTTGAACATCACAATGTTCAGCACAGAATGAAAGTGTGAATGCTGACAGAGCAGTGCTGGAGAACGCTGACCGAGGCAGGGCTGAATGAGGTGGCGTACTCCTGCTTGCTCCCAAGAACATAGATGGAAATGTATAAAAAATCCACTGAAGCCCAGGGGCCTGAAACCCTTAGTCCCCAAGGTCACCTGGCATTTCTTCAGAAGAATCAGCCTTCAGCAATATTAATTTTCTGATGAATATGTGTTTTAGTCCTCCTCTTTTAATTACTATGCTGTATAGATATATCTGGGCTTCCTGAAATATTCATTAGTCAGTCCAGCAATACTTTTCAAAGCGTTCAATTAATAGTACAGGTATAAGCCAAAGGAAAGTTCCAGGTGGCCCCTGCAGTGCCTTGTCCTCCATCTTGATTAGGGGAAATACAGAACTATTTAACCACCCCCTTTATGATGTTCAACCTAAGAAAGCTCTTTATCTAGGAAGATCCAGCTCTGAGCCTCAGTATTACAATGCTCTCTGTTTTCTTCTCTATTTCTTCTATTCCTTTTTATTTCCTCCACCTATACTTGTATGTCTAGATACAAATGCTCATCTCTCTTCTAGTTAATAGTTTTCCTTTAGGGCTTAAGTTCATCTCTAGATGTGTTCATCCCTCGACCTTTAATGTGCTTGTCTCATGGGTTGCCTTCTGCAGGAGATTGACTTGGCCACACTGTGGACATTTGCAATCACCCTCTGCCCTTCTGGTTCTACTTTCCCAGTTCTATTTACCATAGAAACCACCACCTCCAAACTCATTATATAATTATTTATTGTGTTTACATTTCATTGTCTGTTTCTCCCCAAGAGAGTCTAATGACAGATTTTTGTGTATTATGTTTACGAATGCATTCCATAGGGAACATAGTAGATATGCAAAAATGGAACCAGAAATTAATATTTTGCATACATAACCATTCACATTAGTGCTGACTACACTTGAGAGTCCTCTTCTGCCCATCAGCGGAGGGATCACTGCTGTTGCTCTCCCCTTGGATTCCCTGATCCAGGTCTCGGTACACTGACCAAGGAACTCAGTATGTGGCTTCTGTCTCTTTGTTTCCCCAATAATTAATCTAGATGATCTTCAGAGAACAAAAATCATACTTTCTGGTTGCCGGTCTTCATTCGATCAAGAATTGGTAGATTAGAAGCATGCTTATGGCACATTTAATAATCTCTTTATACTTCACCTCCCTGATAAGATTTTGTTCTTTTGAGAAATGTAATAATAGAATACTTGTCTACTTGGTATGGTCAGCTTTCTAAATTACTGACCTTATTTCATTAAGACATTTGACATACTTGAATCTGTTAAATCCCTAGAGGCAACTCAACCTGTAAAGATTGCAGGTCAACAGAACAAATTTACAGATCACTTACTACATTCAAGGCACTGAACCAAATGCTGAGGTTCTAAGATAAGTAGAACATAAATTGTGTGGTATCAGTCAGTGGTTGAGGGAGTCTCAGGTATAAATATACCTACACATACACATATGTAAACATAGATTTGCATATGCAAGTACATATATATTTGTATGTGTAAGTGTAATATAATAAAAATACGTGTTTAGGTTTCCCTCTCTACTTAAACATTGTTCACGGGCAATGACTTCAGGTTTTTTGAGTGAATGTAGCATAATCTCAAGGTCAGCCACTGTTCTTACAAAGCGAAGTAATTTTGGAAATGTATGGGCTTCCAGTAAAATGTTTGTTTTGAGAAATAAATTTTAGTGTCAGCTTGAGTCACTTTAATACAATGTTCTCTTCATTTAAAATGACATCTTTGAAGTTTAGTCACAGAAGTGACATTTTTACTCAAAACGAAATTAATTCCTTTGCCATGGCATTAATAGCTAATGTTATCAGTGGGCTGAGTTTATGATTCTGTGTGTCACATGCTATATTTCACAAGGGATTGTATTGATTTCTAATACGTTGTTTCTGAGTTTTCCCCTCTTCTGTATTGTTGATGAAGTCTGCCTGAGTTCTTTTCCACTCCCAGCCATGCAATTTCATATAATTATAAACACTGTTTAAACCTCTATTACTATGACACAAAATCTCAAGCTTGAAGACAAGATGCATTTATATCGGCATGTTAACATTATTACTGGAAGCACAAGAAGTTCTCATGTGATTCTTTTAGAGACAAGGAAATAATTCCTTCCCCTTTTCATCCTACTTCATGCTCTGAGCTAGGATTATTCGGTTTCTTTTTTGTGTCTCAGAAATTCTGCACAATTCTGTAATACTGTTTAGACATTGTGAGGAAATAAATATGAAAAATACTGTAAAGTTCCTTTGAGGTTTTATTTTCCACACCCTCTGCTAAGTTGATTGTTGAAAAAGGTACATCTTCTCTTTCTGGCTTTAAGCCTCGTAGGCCATAATGTTTCTATGTAGAACTCAATGAGGAGAGATGAGAAGGGCTTTTCATGCCCAAGCCATCATTTGGTATAGCCGATGAGTCCTTTGGCCTGAGGCTCTTATGGACGTGGAGAAGAGGCACAGCCCATAGTCTCACCAGTGGGGTACACTTCATGTCTAGCAGCTTCCAAGTGTCATAGTCCTTGTGACCGTGAGACCTAAGGCTGCTGCATCAGAAATAACACAGGGAGGCCCAGGGCCTTGGAGGTTTAGAATGCAAAATCAGGACATGGGGTTTTGGGTCCTGGGCCAGACACTTTAAATGGTACACAATTCTCAACAGAATCATATGTGGTAGATACTGTTATTTTTATGCAGAATCTAGGAGGGACCATAGACTTGTGGGAAAAAATTCCTGTAAACCACAGAGGTGTTAAATAGCAGCATCAGAACCAATCAACCTGACCCCAGGCCTCTTGCTCTTTTCTGATTTTGTGCAGTGTTACTGAGCCTCAGGAGCTATAGAACACCACAGCCTCTCTGAGTGTTGCCAGACAGCTTGCTCTGCTGTTTGATTAGAGTTAACATTTTTGAGCAAATATAATGTGCTCATGTAATTTAACTTTGTACTGGAAGGGTGGTAGAGACAGATCATACTGCCTTTACCCTCAAGGAGCTTAGAATTTAAAAGAAAAGTTTAAATGAGTGAATAACTAATAATACTAGGAAACACATTACAAGTTATCACACAGGGAAATGAGAATCAAGGAAGTCTTCATAAAAGAAGGAGCATTTGATCTGGATCAGAAAAATAGAGAAATATTTTATAGGAAGAAATTGAGGGTCCGTAGGATTCTTCTGGAAGCTATAAAATTATGAAACAAGAAACACAGCTAGAAAACTTATGGATATGGTGTAGGAATAGTGATTGATTTATTTTGGCTGGAATATAGCGCAAGGAAAAGAAAAGACTGGAGATTATTGCCAAATTTCAATGCCACTTTAAGGACATGCTGGTTTATTCTGCAGGCAAAGGGGAACTGCGGGAGGGTTTTAAACCAGGAGAACGACATATTAACAGTGGTACTTTTGGAATATAATATCGATACTTAAAGGGAAGCAAAGATAAGAAGGTGTTTTATCAAAGTTGCCACTGTTTGTGGATGGATGGTTGTTGGTTGTCCAAGTACCTCTTCTGAGAGGGATGTAAAGCAGCTGTGTCACTGAGCAGAGTGTTAGGGAGGAATGGAGGGGAGAGGAGGTGAACTGATCGCTTCAGGCTGTGTCTGCAGGGATACTGACTGGGTCCTTTGGTCTCTGACTTAGTGGCTACAAGGAAGTCGCTGGGAGACACACACGGGGAAGGCAAGAGGCAAGACACTGATGCTCAGTAACCACGAGCAACAGGAGGGGCTGGGACTACAGGGGGTTCCTCAATCTATGGCAATGATGGTAACCTGGATCTGTGGCTGTGGGAATGGCCTAGCTATTATTATCAGGGTTGCTCCAATGCAAAGCAAGGCAAGTGCCCCAATCTGGGGTGGCACACAAGTTAATAAGGAGCATCATTGAAACTTACAGAAGATGGCCAGGAAAGACATCCTTGAGATATGACTTTGAAGAAACGAAGTGAGGGAACCATCCAGGAAGATACTTACGATAAGAGGCTTTCTAGCAGGTGGAAAAGCAAGCCCGAAGTCCTTGAGATAGGACAGTGCCAAGTATGTCTAAGGAACATCAAGGGGCCCTCATTGCTGAAGTGAGCAAGTAAGGAAGAGAAGAGTTGAAGAAAAAGTGAGAGAGGTGATAGGGAGCCAGATAAGGTATGAATTTGTGGGTGATAAGTACTTTGTTGTTACTCTGATTAGATGTGAAGACATTTGAGGGTTCCGAGTAAATGGAAGACCTGGTCTGCTGCAGCTTTAATAAGACTACTCTTGATATTGTACTGAAAATTGATTACCTTGGAGAAAGGGTGGAAGAAATCAGATCAAATAGGAGGCTATTGAAATAAATCAGGCTAGAAATATGGTGGCATGAACTAGGTATGTGACAATATATGATTAATGGTCAAACTCTGGATATAAGTTGAAGGTAGAACAAAAATGAGTTTCAGGCAGATTGGACAAGGAGTGTGAAGGAGAAAAAGCTGTCTAATACAACTACCTGTTTTTGGCTTGTGTACTGGAAGAATGGAGCTACTAACAGATGCAGGGAAGGCTGCAGGAGGATTTTGGCAAAATATTAGAAGCTTATTTTGAGCAAGTACATTTTGATATGTCTACTAAGTGTCCTGTGAAAAAATCAAGAAGCTAATTGGAGATGTGGGCATGGGAAAAAGTTGGAGCTGGAGGTATAAAGAGAGAGCTGGAGAACCCTCAGCAGATAGAGGGCACTTAAAACTATGAGGGCAAATGAGATCAACTAGGGAGTGAGTGTCGAATGAAAATAGAAGAAATCCAACAAAGAAGCTCTGGGGAACTCCAATCTTTGAAACTGGATATTGGAAAAGCCAGCAAAGGAGACTGAGAGAGATATGAGGACAACAAAGCAGATTAGACATCCTGGAAGCCAAGAGAATGAAGTGTTTGGAGGAAAAAGTGAGGATCAGTCCTGTGAAATCTGCTGATAGGTCATGGCAGATAATGACCATTAGATTTAAGATGAAGATGATGATGATGATGATGATGATGATGATGATGATTGGTGGCCTGAAGAAAGACAGTTTCTATAAAGTTGTGGAGGCAAAAACATGATGGGAATTGGTCCAAGAAAGAATGGAAGGAGGAAATTGGTGAAACGAGCAAGAGACAAGTGAGGGAGATGAAGTTGCCTGCAGGTGAGTAATGATGGGAATTGAATGTGCGACATGAGCTGGATAAGGGAGAAAGAAAATGTTTTGGATGAGTAAAAGTGAAAAAGGTGGTTGATCAATAGATTCTAGGTCTGGATAGGTTTAAATAATTGTTCAGTTTCTCAGTTGGCTTGGGCTGCTGTAACAAAATGCCATGAACTAGGTGGCTTAAACGACAGATGTTTACTTCTTGTGATGGTGAATATTGAGTGTCAACTTGATTGGATTGAAGGATGCAAAGTATTGTTCCTAGATGTGTTTGTGGGGGTGTTGCCAGAGGAGATTAACATTTGAGTCAGTGTCTTGGGAGAGGCAGACCCATCCTGAATCTGAGTGGGCACCATCTAAGCAGCTGCCAGGGTGCCTAGAATAAAGCAGGCAGAAGAAAGTGGAATGAGCAGACCTATGGGGTCTTTCAGTTTTTATCTTTCTCCTGTGTTGGTTACTTTCTACCCTTGAACATCAGACACCGAGTTCTTATGCTTTTGGACTCTTAGATTTACACCAGTGATTTGCCAGGGGCTCTTGGGACTTCAGCCACAGAATGAAGGCCACACGGTCGGCTTCCCTACTTCTGAGGTTTTGAGACTGGAACTGGCTTCCTTGCTCCTCAGCTTGCAGACAGCCTGTGGGATTTCACCTTGTGACTGTGTGAGTCAATTCTCCTAATAAACTCCCCTTCATATATAGTTCTTTAGAGAGTCCTGTCCCTTTAGAGAGTCCTGACTAATATACTTCTCATGGTTCTGGAAATTGGGAAGTCTAAAATCAAGGTGCCAGAATATTGAGTTCCTGGTGAAAGCCCCCTTCCTGGTCACTTTCTTGCTGTGTCCTCGTATGACAGAAAGAGAGAGGCATGGGGGTGGAGAGAGAGAGAAAGAGAGAGAGAGCGCTCTGTCCTTTATTTCTCTTCTTTTCAAGACCCTAACCCCAGCATGGCACCCCACCCTCATGACCTCATCTAAACCTAGTCACTTCCCAAAGGCAACACCTCCAAACATCCTCACATTAGGGGTTAGGGCTTCAAGATATGAATTTTGGTGTGCTACATATACACCATGGGATACTATGCCCCCATAAAGCAGAACAAGATCATGTCATTTGCAGGGATATGGATGGAATTGGAAGCCGTTCTCCTCAGCAAACTAAAGCAGGAACAGAAAAGCAAACACCACACGTTCTCACTTATAAGTGGGAGTTAAATCATGAGAAGACATGGACACATGAGGGGGAACAACACACACTGGCACCAGTCAGAGTGGGTATGGGAGGAGGGAGAGCATCAGGAAGAATACCTAATGGCTTCTGGGCTTAATATGTGGGTGATGGAATGATCTGTGTAGCAAACCTACCACGGCACACATTTACCTATGTGACAAAACTGCACATCATGCACATGTACCCCTGAACTTAAAATAAAAATGGAAGAAAATGATACAAATTTTGGGGAACACAAACATTCAGTCCATAACCTAAGATTGTGTTTATAGACAGTGTGGGTTGAAAAGTTAAAAGATAGTGATGATGTGTGGGATTATTGAAATTCAGATAAAAATAATTTATGACCATGGAAATCAGTGGCCAAGGTGGGGCTAAGGGGATCTTTTAAAGAAAGAATTGAGAGACCAGATTGTTGGAAGGATGGGAAGCGTGGCAGGGTAGGAAAGTATTGGGAAAGAGTGTCAGTAGTTAGCAGCTGAACTCTTCTGGGAGAGGTGTGGGAGGTGACTGTCCCAAGAAGGCCAAGGAGGCAAAGCACAGGATGATTCAATGCTGGGATTTTTGATGGGGAAGAGAGGAAAAATGTTTAGAAATGGTAAACAGGAGAGTCACTCATTCCAGCCCCAGACCCCATAGCACACAGGGAGTGGAGGAGTAAACAGTCACTGCTCAAGAGGTCTGGAAGGGAATCCCTGTACTCAGGAAGAGCCAGGTTTCAGTCAAGTTTAGAAGGTGATGGAGACTTTCAGAGAAGACGTTGAGGCTAAGGTTAGGGTTGATAATTTGCCTAGAGTTTCATCTAGGTGAAAGAAACTATGTCAGGAGATGGAGGGTTGGGGATGGGATCAGGCAAGGCAGCCTCTGGAGCAATACGAAGGTTAATATCCAGGGAAAGAGGAATGACCTTGGAGTCATGGGTCTCATGTGATGACTGGGATGAGGAAGTACAAGCAAGCAAATAGACTAGTCTAGTTGGTCCAAGGCATAGAGTGGTGAAGGTGCTGTGAGGGTTAAGGAGAGGGAGGGGTGTGGAGGCAACTTCATCCCAGGTAAGCGTGTCCTTTGTGCTCTTGGATTTACCTCAATAGTTGTCTGCAAGATTGGCCTTTCTATAAGGCATTCCCCCCCGCCTCTTCCCAGTGCTTTACACATTCTAGGGTTTTCATAAATATTGTTGAGTGAGTTTAAAGAACCAAGGGTGAGAATGATATGGGTAAAATTCAAGCCAATTCCAGGAATTAATCACAAGGAACATAGTTCACTTTCACCAGGATCTTAATTGAAAGTCTGATTTTGCACATAGGCAATGGAGATGGTTGGTCATACAATTTATTTTTTCAGAGCATGAAAGGAAAGGTGGAAGTAAATTTTATGCAAAAGAACTTTAGAGTGGAAATTTGAGATTTTTGTGGCCAAGGTATAGTTTTTTGACATGCACATTTTTTTTCTTGGGGGAGTGTATTTTTTGGTTAGTTAGTTTTTATACTCACGAAAGCAAGATGAAGAAAAACAGCACTAGAAGAAAGTGCTCTTATCCCCATCAGCACCAGCTCTGGAGGGAAGGAGAGTCACGGATGAAGAAGGGTAAATTTCGGCAATGCACAGATCTCTATACCACTTAACACCTCATGACAACTCATTAAAATAAACATCTTTTGGTTATTGGAATTTTTCCAAATGAATGAAGACTTCTCTTTGCCTTCAGATGTCTTCTTAGAAGCAAGCAGGTTTTCTGCATTTTTTTTCAGGGTTTTAGTTATCTTTGCAATGAATTTCTAACAACAGAGCATCTGCTAACAAAGTTTCTCTTGATTTTCCTTGAATCAGAGAGCAAATGATTATATGCAGAGATTGGCTCTGTCTTCAATTAAGAACAATGGATTTTTAAGGATTGGAGAAATGTTAGGACATTAATTTACCTAGCCTGCACTTCCTTTACTCTTAATTCCTCTGGAACTTATTTTGAAGTGGTCCACAGAGGTTAATTAACTTGTCATGGCCCTAGTCAGTCAATTGTAGGTTACCATTTTGGGAAAGCTCTAAGCTAGGAGACTTGATAATTATGTACCTACAGGAGCCAGAGGCCCTGAAAGACACAGTGGGGGTGTGGGCAGAGGTGAGCTGAGGAGGAGAGGCAAGTTCAGAGTCATCAGGCCTTCCACCAAGTAGAAGGTATAATTCCAGCCTCCTCTTTCTTCACTTCTTCCATCTTTGATTCTCTCTACCTTTCAAATCGTCGGGGACAGCCATTTCTCCTCCTATTTATGTCCGCCACTCCCCAGGGTAAAAAAGTGACAAAGATGGAAAAATCTCTAATTTCCAAGAGAAATTACAATTTATACTGATGACTTTTGATTTGTATACTTTATAAATTTTTCTGTTTAAAGAAGCAAGAAGTATGATTGAAAGGTGATTTTAAGTATGTCACATAACAATTATTCATGTATGTTATACTACTTGTTATATAAACTTGTTGTATTCACAAGTTTACTAGGGGTGGCTTGCTACAAATTTGATTGATTCTAAACTAAAATACAGAAAGCTTTCCCTAAAAAAGCTAACAAAATCAAAAATCATTTTTGTTTTTGTGTTTTTAATGTAAAAAATGTTTTATAATTTATTTGATAATAGTTTTCCATTTTTAAACTTGTTTTTAAAATAGATACACAAATATTGAATTGATGAAGTATACTTGCTATGAAATAGCTTGCTGGAATTTTAGTTACACAACACTAATGAATATTTACAACATATGATTTAGAGTGTCAATTATTTTCCCATATTTGATTATTATATTTACTGTGAAAACTCATTCTGAGGATAATTGATTCCCTCCAAATTATATATGTGTGTGTATAAATATGTGTGAATGTATATATAAATGTTCACATATGTGTATATGTACTAATACATATGCTTATATGTATATATGTGTATATATGTATAAATATGTATGCATGAGTATGTATATATGTGGGTATGTATATATATCATCAAATAATACCTTATACTTAAGTGGATTAAGAGAAATTTGACCTAGAAATGTGAAGCTTTCTGGGTTCTAGTCTCAACTGTTCAGTGAGCTTGAAGAAGGAAAGCAATACCAGGGTGCCTCAAATTCTTCATTTCTTTTAAAATATTGTGCCATGAATATCAACTATCTCTTGAAAGGTGACTATTATTGCTGGCTTTATGAGAATAATTGGGGAAGGTGATGCATAAGAAAAAGTGAGTTTCTGGGGAAAGAACCTGTCATTTTGTGCCCTGCAAAGCCTGCTGTAGCAGGGTGGAGGTTGCACAGGTGCATGCATGTAATACTCAAAGTATAACCCTGGGGAGCCCTTTCACCACCTTCTCCAGCCTTAAAAGCCTTCAGACACCTGATTTCTTTTCATCATTCCTCCAGGAGCCACAATGTCAGCCTTTCCTGTCGAATACTACAACTCTCCCAATCCCCTGTTTCCAAGTTGCCCTTGAGACATATACATGGCCCTGTAACTTCTTTCTGTAATTTCCTCGGAGTCCATGGATGGGATGTAGAAGGAGGAGTGTGGCATACAAGAGCTATTAGGGCACACTAAGAGTTGTTATGATGTCTTGTCTTTGAACTTGCCAATCGCTGGGAGTTTTTCAGTGCCTACATTATATCCAGCAGTATCCTAGGTCTCCCCTGAGATATTGAAGAATGTTCAAACGTGGGTTATTCTCTATGAACTTGCAATCCATTTGGAACAATAAGATTAGCCAAAAAGACATGATACAATATTAATTGTGAAACCACATATGTATTATGAAAAGGGTATGGCAGTTCCCACACTAGACTCTTCCATATATTATACCTCAGTTAACACTCACCAATCCTGTGAGGAAGGAATCATTTCACAGATGTTGACACTCAACTTTAGAGATGTTAGCTAACCTTCCTGATGTGTGTTAGGTAGTAAATGGGAAAGCAGAAACAGCACACCAGTCTATATAACTCTATACTCATTTTCTTTTTATCAGAAATAAAATTACTGGTAAAATTTCAGGAGCAAAATAGCATTTCATTTTCTGTGGTAGTCTTAATGAATTCCTGAAGATGTTGCTGGCAACACAAGAATCCCATCAAATGGCAATATGTTTCTGTTCAAGGCACTTAATTCTAAGAATAATGAAAATACTTATCTATTCTTGCGAGTCTCCAGTGTCAATAACCATTTCTTCATATTCCACATCAAGCAACTCTTTGCCTGCAGTTTTGTCTTATGGTGTCACTTTCCCAGCTACATGAACACCTAGGGAAGTTTCCATATCTGTAAACTAAGGCTAATTATACATGGACTGTTGTTACTATTAGTTGTAATTTATGTGCAAAATATTTCCTCGCTTGTAACAGATAGTAGCTCTTATTATGAGAAAATATTCTGGGCCGGGCGCGGTGGCTCAAGCCTGTAATCCCAGCACTTTGGGAGGCCGAGACGGGCGGATCACGAGGTCAGGAGATCGAGACCATCCTGGCTAACACGGTGAAACCCCGTCTCTACTAAAAATACAAAAACTAGCCGGGCGAGGTGGCGGGCGCCTGTAGTCCCAGCTACTTGGGAGGCTGAGGTAGGAGAATGGCGTAAACCCGGGAGGCGGAGCTTGCAGTGAGCTGAGATCCGGCCACTGCACTCCAGTGTGGGCGACAGAGCGAGACTCCGCCTCAAAAAAAAAAAAAAAAAAAAAATTCTGTACAAGTAATTCCAGTTTTGTTGGATATTTACTAGGCATTAATAGCTGTAGGAAGAAATCTCTCATAACTTGACCTCGAGGCTCTAACTCTCTGATAGGTGACTGCTCCAGGTGTAGCAATATGGGGCCTTCTGAGGCCAGAAACGTCCTGCATCTCCTGTTGCTCTTAGGTATTGCATCCAGATTTTTCTCCACTGTGTACATTTTCAACTTTAGAACCGAACTTGACCTGTGTCGTGTTCTTTCTCTGTAGTCTTGCATTCGAATAATTTGTACCCTTGAGGCAGTGCAAGGCCATTCTGATTTTTCATAATTAGGGTTTGCTGTCAAGAATTGGACATTACATTTTTTACCAAAACATCCTGGTAAAGCAACGAAACTCTCACAGTAACTCTAACAGAAATATAGTAATTAACTGCTTAATTATGGTTTGTAAAAACATCATAATTATTTAAGCAATAAACATATTATTAAAATACTGACATTATAAGAAAAATGAAACAGGTACAGAGGATTGTATAGAAAGGCAAGCACACTTACATTCATTACTATTACAGATTATACTTTAGTAAATTGCTGCTTAATATAAGTTTATCTTCTTAATTTTCCTTCCAGGTTTAAAAGCTTCGGCTCATCTTGATATTTCATATTTCTGTTCAAATTCATCTGCATACCTGTGTAATGTGTCAGTGTACGAGATCCTCCCATACATGGAGAAAAACATGGAAATTTCCTGATTGAAAGATATTCATAGAAAGATTTCTCTTTTTCCTTTAAATTCTTTGTTCACAACTCCTTCTTCTGTTTTTATCAAGTCACAGAGCAAAAAGCAAAAAATAATCCTACCGCATAAGGCCAATATTTTCCCTGTGAATTACCCATGGCTGGCTTTTTCCTCTATTATTTGCCTCTGTTTTATCTTTATATTTTCTTTTGTTTCTATTCTTTTCTTCTCAGATACAGATGATTTATCCTTCACAAATAAAAACTTTGAGCACGTCTGAATCAAACCTTTAGTTTTCTAATAAATGTAAGTCATTCAAACAGACCCCAATAATTCTGTTCTAAGTGGACCATGATTCTTTTTTCTCCCAAATCATCCATTGTGAAATCTTATTTGAATAGAGTGTAAAAATAATAACTCCTAAATTACATCACTTTTTTTTCTTTATAAGAAATTATAAATTATAAGTGTAAACAATACTTGTCTTGAATAAAGAAATCAAACGAAGGTCATCTTTGGTTTGGAAAACAACATTTTATGGAATAGGCAGATGATGCATTGCCCTAAGAATGAAGAATCTTAAGGCAAATGAGGAGGTACAATGGGGAGTGAACCTGAGGAGGGAATTATCCAGTGCTTGCTGGACAAACCTAATAAACATGAAACCCTACTTGTGATTGCCTTTAAAGGAAAATGAAGCAAACAATGCTAAGTATGAGTCATGTATTCAAGTCAAAAGAGATGGGATTGATAATATAGACAGGATATGTGAAAGGGGATTTATAGGAGGAAAAGAAGCATCAGACAAAGGCCAGATTCATTCTTGCATAGAGAAGACTGAATCTGTGATCCAAGCGTCAGATGAGACAGTCAGAAGATATAACTTACAAGTCATAATTCGATTAACACAAACACATTGAATGTCAATGGGATATCTTTTATTTTTTCCCCCTTTTTAGCGTAATTCATTCTTCATATCCTCAGAAGTCATACATTCTAATTGGAACTATGTCTACACATAAAAAATGATTAGGAGGACACTTGGTTAGGTTATTTAATCCCTCTGAGCATTTGCTTCGATGCCTGTGAAATAAACATGATGATACCTAATTGTGCTTTGGTGAGCGATGTTCATAATAACTTTACATGGCCCTGGATTCTTCTATACTGTATTTTATTTGATAGTGAGTAGCTGGTGTAAGAACATCCCTTCAAAGTGCAGCATTAACCACAAACATCACAGTTAATTCTGTGCCTGCGCAGTGTAGGTACTCAAATGTTTGTTGATTAAAAAATAACTTGTATATGTTTACAGTATAAACATAACAGCTAATAATGCTTTGATATTTTCAGCTCTGCTCACTGGTATCATCTATAGTGTCCACTAGTAGTATTTTTATTTCTCAACAACAGTGAGATAGTTCAGTCGATGTGCTGACTGAATAGAAATGTTCACAGGTTGGAAGAACAATTTTTTACTGTTCATTTAATACATACATTTTTATATAATTTTACCTTTTGTTTTTCACAGAAAATCACCAAGCCACGTTTAGTTTGCCAAGGAGTAAGCATTTAAACGTGGCACACAAAGGATCTGGCTTCCCTAGCAACTAGAAACTCCCCCATCACTGTAGCCTTCAATTCCATTTACACGTCGGCACGTTTTTCTTCTTTTATTTTTTAAGTGGGAATGCAGTTTTAGAATAATGGTTGCCAAAAATAGATAATAGCACAAATCAGAAGGCCATTTACACAGGTAATTGAGATGTTACTACATTTTCTATTCCATATTCTCAAAGAGTTCATTGGAATACTTAATGGTTAGATAGTGCTTATCTTTTATTATTTTTGGTAAGTTTGTGAATTTTTGAACAAAAACTATATATTTCTAAAATTTGGTTAGTTCGCAGGATATAATTATTTTTAATCAGTAAAACAACTATTGTCACTGTTTAAAAATACATTACGATCATCTATGTGCATAGAGATATGTGTACAATATTTATATTGCATATGAAATATTGATTAACATTTGTGTTAGCATTTTAAAATGTCCTGTGTTTGGACAAAATAATTAGAGACAGGCCTAAGAGGTGGTGGGATGCTGTGCTAATATGGGGAATATTTGGTATGCTTCTGTTTATGGATGGCATCAAGTCTCATATCCAAAATTAAAAAGATCAGTCTATATTTTACTGAATATAACATACTAAGTCTTGATCTTGGATAGATTGAGAAAAACAATGAAACACTAAAGTCCTGGTATAATTCTTCTGGTGACATGTTTAATAAGCCACACAGGAAATGCTGGAGATCTTAAAGATAGTTTACAGGAGCGTCTTCCTTGGCCCTTCATTGCTACAAATTCTCTGTACTCTTCTTGTATCCTTCCTTGCCTGGTCCAGGAAATCCAGATCCAGTGGGTTGGGTGAGAGAGAGCATCAGTGTCAGATCATCACATGTATTAATTTATAGAATTTATTAAATGGAGACAAGTTATCTTGAAGATATCAGTTTATAAACATCCAATCATTAAAAATTTACACTTTGAGCAAGTGTGGTTTCAAATTCTAAGAGTGCAGTAAATGGCTCTGAAGCAAGAAGCTTGCATTCCACCTGGATGGCATGGGACCAGGAAAACAGAAGACACTCAGCATCAAAATGCTTTCCTCCTTCTTCACAGTTTTTTTTTTTTTTTTTAAAGAAGAGAGCCTGGACATTCCTGTCAGATCTACTATACATCCTTAATGATTTCCTGTGTTCAGACCTTCCTGAAGAATTGTGGTTTCAGTTATTCTCAACCTGTTGTATGTCAACTCATAGAGACCTGGTTTTAGGACCTTTGTAGCTACTGCTATCTGTAGATCAAGCTCACACAAGAATAGGCACATAACTGGGGAGCTGCGAGCCTCAGGATAGATAGATAACTAGGTTGCTCCCTGTCTGGAGCGAATAACAAGGCCTTTTTCCTTCCTCTGAGTGTTTTGAAATGGGGTATACTACAAATAAATATTGTGGTGTTTGAGAGGCTGAGCTAGAATGTGGGAATTAATATGCATAATTAATTTAGGAATCAGATGTAAATCACTTATCAACGTGAAGCCCTATGCTTTTTGACTTCCCTGAATTCCATTTAAGCTACATGAATAGCATCCCAAGGTCTGTATTTTTGACCTTGATCAGAAAAATAAACTGAATTGGAATAGATCCACTTTTCAAAAGATGAGTATATTCTCAGTTGATGAGTTTACAAAGTTTACACAGTCACACGAGAGTTTGTTCTCACCATCTTTACTAAAAGAATTAACTTTTTGGTTATCTGAGACAGTAAAATCTTGAGTTTTCTCTTAAGATGAATGAGAATGAAAATAGCATCAACTTTTCTGAACATTTCAATATAGTGAGTCCCTGATAAATACCTTATGTACATAAAATCACATCCATATACCTGTGCAAATGTGTTAGCTTGGTTTTCATTCTAACTTACATCTATCTCTGTTTCAAACACCGGGAGGATCAGGAATTCCTAATGTACTCTTTAGAACTGTTTTTGGATTCTAAAGTTGGAGCAACAGTTTGGTCAAAAATTCATGGAGATCCAACCTTAAAGTAGGATTTTACATATAAATTAAGTTTTCCCTTAATTGTCTAGAATATATTACTACACCTCTTAGAACATTTTAATGACTTTTGTATTGATTCATTTGTTTGTGCTTTGATAGCTCCTTGGGGGTGCCAGAAGCCTTGACTAAGTCCCTCTATTATTTCTGTGCCTTGGCTGGACTGCCATGGTTCCTCTCTGACATATCCTTTAGAATTGCTCTCTGTCGTTGATGGACATTTGAGTTGGTTCCAAGTATTTGCTATTGTGAATAGTGCTGCAATAAACATACGTGTGCATGTGTCTTTATAGCATCATGATTTATAAACCTTTGGGTATATACCCAGTAATGGGATGGCTGGGTCAAATGGTATTTCTAGTTCTAGATCCTTGAGGAATCTCTACACTGTCTTCCACAATGGTTGAACTAGTTTATAGTCCCACCAGCAGTGTAAAAGTGTTCCTATTTCTCCATATCCTCTCCAGCACCTGTTGTTTCCTGACTTTTTAATGTTTGCCATCGTAACTGGTGTGAGATGGTATCTTGTTGTGGTTTTGATTTGCATTTCTCTGATGGCCAGTGATGATAAGCATTTTTTCATGTGTCTGTTGGCTGCATAAATGTCTTCTTTTGAGAAGTGT
>NW_012116566.1:1776427-1784082 GCF_000951035.1 Colobus angolensis palliatus
CGCATGTTCTCACTCATAGGTGGGAACTGAACAATGAAAACACTTGGACACAGGAAGGGGAACATCACACACTGAGGCCTGTTGTGGGGTGGGGGGAGGGCAGAGGGATAGCATTAGGAGATATACCTAATGTAAAAGACGAGTTAATGGGTGCAGCACACCAACATGGCACATGTATACATATGTATCAACCTGCACGTTGTGAACATGTACCCTAGAACTTAAAGTACAATAAAATAAAAGTTATTCCAGAAAACAAAACAAAACAAAAAAGAATTGCTCTCTGTCTACTGAGTTCCTGTTTATTTTTCAAGTCACAGCTCAAATGTCACACGTTCTGCACATGTTCCTCAATTTCATTAACTTACTCAATCATTTGTATTTTTTAAACATATACGTTCTAGTGCTGTGTGAAGGGTGTTTTAAATGCTTTAGTATAGAGATCTACATGCAATATCTGTCACACTTGTTTGCAAGCTTCTGTCCTTGAGGACAAGAACCAGAGACCACTTCTGTGTAACCCTAACATGTAGCTCAGTTCTGCATGCTGAACAGGTGTTCAATGTTAGGTCACTTTATTTGGTGCATATTTTAGATTGAATTATCCCCCTCACTTTCAAATCCATATGTTGAAGTCATAGTCCCCAGTACCCCATAATGTGACTGCATTTGGAAACTAGGTTTTTTATTTTATTTTTTTTTAACAGTCTCACCCTGTCCCCAAGGCTGGAGTGCAATGGCATAATCTCAGCTCACTGCAAGCTCCCCATCCTGGGTTCTAGTGATTCTCCTGCCTCAGCCTCCTGAGTAGCTGGGATTACAGGTGCCCGCCACCCTGCCCGCCTAAGTTTTGTGTTTTTAGTAGAGACGGGGTTTCACCATGTTGGTCAGGCTGGTCTCAAACTCCTGACCTCGTGATCCACCCGCCTCAGCCTCCCAAAGTGCTGGGATTACAGGCGCGAGCCACCATGCTGAGAATAGGTCTTTAAAGAGGTAATTAAGGTTAAATGAGGTCACTGATGAGCCCTCATCCCATATGACTGATGTTCCTATGAGAAACGGAGGCTAGGATACCGGTACAGATACAGATACAGGAGGAAGACTGTGTGGAAACAGGGAGGAAGCAGATACCCATGAGCCAAGGAGAGAAACTTCAGAATAAAACTAACTCTGCCAACACATTCATCTCAGACTTCTGGCCTCCAGAATTGTGAAAAACTAAGTTTCTGTTGTTTAATCCATCCAGTCTGTACTACTTTGTTAGGGCAGCCCTAAGTAAGCGAATACAGTGCCCGTGAAAACCATTTTTTATTATGTTCTCTCTCAAGAGCAATCAATGGATCCGCATTCCATAATCATCTTTTATTTCTGTGTTTTTTGGTTTCCTGTGTATTGCATTTCATCATAAAACCTCAAGCACCTTCATCTAGCTCTGTATCTCACTTATTATCTCACTCATCTCTCTGTCCATCATTTCGGTATCTCTTCGGTTGAGAATGGCCAAGCTGGCAGTAACTTCTTTTAAGGATACACTGTGTTTCACTGAAACGTGACTGTAATCTTCCACTTTTCACTACAGAGGGTATAGGCTAGAAAGAAAACATGCATATGTGTTTTTGTTTCGGAAGATGAGAGCCTAACCTTTGCAGATTCACTGCTAACTGCTTTCGGGGGCAGTTTTCCTGAGAATTGTTTGTTGTTAATTTTGAAATTTTTTTCATTCATTTTATTCTAACTTCTAATGTTTATCAAGTTGCATCTTTGGGATGTTGCTAAATTCTTCCCTGCCCTGAGCATTTCATTGCTATGTATACCTCTTAAAAATGCAACATTGTTTTTAATAGCTAACAGACTTGTAACTGCAACCTTTGTGTCTCGTCATACGGACTCTGCCAGATTTTTCTTTCTGCTTGTCTTTGAATGCTCCACACTCGCATTCTCAGGAACTGCGTTATAATCCTTTTCCAACTGTCTTCCTGCTATTAAATGTACAGTACACAACAAGGAGTACATTTAACCAATGTGTTCTCCAAAAAGTAGCTTTGAGCATGGAACATCAAAAGCAAAATTAGTTTGGCAATCGTAACACCACATCTGTTCAGGGAATTTTTTTCCCCCCACACCATGAGGGGGAGCAAGGAGAAATAAATGTATACTACATGGCACATATTTTAAAAAAAATCAAAGAAAGCTGTTGTGTGAAAAAGGAATGAAAGGATACCCAAGACAGAAAAAATAGATGGAATTATATACTGCCCCAAAGACAAATTCACATTTTATTCTGTTCTGCCTGTTGAGTGCTTATACAGGTGGCAACAGAAATATGGGGTAATTTGCAACACTTTCATTGTGCTCCCCAGTCCTCAATAAGCATCAATTACCATTGGGCAAATGACTTTCTCCAAATACATCTGAGCAGTCATATATTTCCATTATTCTGCACTTAGTTTCAATGGCCTAACTGTAGATAAAACTCTGTGTGCGTGTGCCTGCTGCGACGTTCATTGCGGCAACTGCACCTGTTAGGAGAATGTTTCTGCTTATTACAAACATTTGGCAAACATCGAGGCCATGTCCACAGAAGGCCGTTGTTTTTAAATTAATACTGGATCATTTGCCTTCAAATATTCTCTTTTCAGTTTTTCATGTTCCTCATATGCAAAGTTAAAAAAAAAAAAGTGAAAGGGAAAGATTTTTTTTTAAAGCAACCCAGGTCTACAAGGAGGCTGGTTTTGAAATAAGGTGGCCTTCCAGGGTTCTGGGCGCTAGCAAGCTCCGTCCTGATACTGAGCATTTATTCTTGCTACTCCTGCTAACTTATCCCTGAATCTTTTTGAGACGATGCAACAGAGCTTTCCTTAGAGCTGTGTAAGTCCTTTAATTTCATCTCCCTGCCTCCACCACTTTGTCCCTTACTCTGAAGTTGGGGGAAAGGTGATAAGGAAAGGGAGAGAGAAATGAACTAATGTCTCCTTTTTGAGCCATGCATAGCAGAATAGAAGTGAATGAATATAGCAGAGAGGAATAGATCAGTTAAATGTTGGGTCTATTACCTCAATATTTACCTAACAAACTGACAGGTATCCAGTCTCTACTCCTCCACCATTGGCTCACTTGTGGTCTTTATCAAGGATCTGGTCAACTGCGGCACTCTCAAAGCCTGTTGCTACCTCTAATAATCTCTTCTCCTCCAATTTATCTACTTTTATCAAATTGTTTTCTTGAAACAGATCACATATTTCCTTGAATTAAGATCTCTGATGGCTTCCCACTACTAAGGGGAGAACATGAGCTTTTGTGTCAGACTTGATCTTGAATCTAAATTCTGCTATTTAATTGTGGTTAGCCTTAAAGAAAATGCTTCACATCTCTGAGCTTTGGTCTCCTCAACTGTAAAATGTTAAAAAAAAAATCGCATCTTCCTCATAATTTGTGAGAATTAAAATAATATACCTTTGGCACCTAGCATACTGCAGTAAGGCTTTGTATCCACAACCCTTATCACACTCTTTTCCTTGTTACTCCCCACTTTGAATGTATTTTCCATATTCTCTCTAGTATCCCTCTAGTAACAACCTTCTCAGAATTGCACAGTTTCTTTCCTTCAATAGAAACAAATGAAATCATAACCTCATAAAAGAATTGTTCCTTCTATTATGTTGACTTTCCCTTTGTTTTCTCAGTCCCTCCACCTGGCCCTGTCTCCCCCTCACCCAAACATTCACCTCATGCCCTCCATTTTTCACTGGGAAAATAAGACACTTCACTGAGAAAGACACAAGGAATGTATTTTATTGAGAAAATAGAAGTTTCGTTAGAGTAGAACTCTTTCCTCTTTGTGCTAAAACTACAAATATAATTTGCCCTATGCACTGATTTTACATTTGCCTTCTTATTTTGTAGGAGAATTGCCTCTGATCCTTGGAATATAAATTTCTCCACTTGTTCTTTGTGCCTTTCCAAAGACTGACCTCTGCTTGGTGGGCCAGCATCACTGCTTCTTTCGGATCTTTCTCAATAATATAAAAATATGCTCTACCTCTTCCCATTAAAAACAAATTATTTGACCTCATATCCTCATCTAGCCCTGTTTCACTGCGCTGTGTCAGCACAGACCTGCAGGAGGGAGTTATCCATCTCACCATTCTTCCCTTCTCATCTATTCACCTATGATTCCCTCTTCAATCAACTCTTAATTCGGCTTTGGCTGCCAGTAAAACCAACCCTGCCCAGGTCATCAGAAAAACGTCACGCTGCTGAATCTAGTGGGCATTTCTCTGCCGTTGTGGTACCTGACTTCTCAGAAGCCCTTAACACAGCTCTTTAAATACTATCTTCTCTGTTTCCATGGCATCAAAGCCATCTTGAATTTATTTTCTTTATTTAGTTTACATATATACATATATATGTACATATATTTATGTATACATATATACACATATATTACTAAGTGTAATATATTTCATATAGATATGACATACAACAGAATTTATGAGAAACCTCTATTTTCATCATTTGGACACCATTATCATGCAACAATATTATTGTTAAAGGGTGATTATTTATAGTTTTTAAAAAATCATTTATTTTAGGTTCGGAAGTACATATGCAAGCTTGTTATATAGGTGAACTGTGTGTCATTCTCACTCTGTTACCCAGGCTGGAGCGCAGTGGCACGATCTCGGCTCAGTGCAACCTCTGCCTCCCAGGTTCAAGCGATTCTCCTCCCTCAGCCTCCCAGGTAGCTGTGACTACAGGGGTGCACCTGTCTAATTTTTGTGTTTTTAGTAGGGACGGGGTTTCTCCATGTTGACCAGGCTGGTCTCAAACTCCTGACCTCGGCTGATCCACCCACCTCAACCTCCCAAAGTCTTGGGATTACAGGTGTGAGCCATTGAGCCTGGCCTGATAGGTAGTTTTTTGATTCTCTCTCCTCCCATCTCCATCTGCAAGTAGAACCCAAGTTTTTTTTTTTTTTTTCTTTGTGTGTATGTGTTCTCAATGTTTACCTTTTACTTATAAGTGAGAAGATGTGATATTTAGTTTTTTATTTCTACATTAGTTTGCTTAGGATAATGGCTTCCAGCTCCATCCATGTTGCTGCAAGGGACATGATCTCATTCTTTTTTATGGTTATGTAGTATTCTATGGTGTGTACATACTGCATTTTCTTTATCCAGTCTGCCATCGATGGGCATTTAGGTTGATTCTATGTCTTTGCTATTGTGAGTAGTGCTGTGATGAACATACATGTGCATGTGTCTTTATGGTAGAATGGTTTATATTCCTTTGGGTACATACCCAATAATTGGATTGCTGGTTCAAACGGTAATTCTGTGTTAAGTTCTTTCAAGAATTGCTGCACTGCTTTCCGTAACAGCTGAACTAATTTACATTCCCCCTCGCAGTGTATAAGTGTTCCCTTTTCTCTGCAACCTCACCAACATCTGTTATTTTTTGACTTTTTAATAATACTTATTCTGACCAGTGTGAGATGCTGTCTCAGTGTGGTTTTTAATATATCATGTGGCATGGTTTTGCATTTCTCTGATGATTAGTGATGTTGAGCATGTTTTCATATGTTTATGGGCTACTTGTATGTCTTCTTTTGAAAAGTGTCTGTTCATGTCCTTTGTCCACTTTTTAATGGGTTGGTTTGTTTTTGCTTGTTAATTTAAGTTCCTTATGAATTCTGATATTAGATCTTTGTCAGGTGCATAGTTTGCAAAGATTTTCTTGCATTCTGTAGGTTGTTTATTTATTGATAATTTCTTTTGTTGTGAAGAAACTCTTTAGTTTAACCAGGTCCCTTTTGTTAATTTTTGTTTTACTTGCCATTTCTTTTGATGTCTTTGTCATGAAATCTTTGCCAGGTTCTACATTCAGAATGGTATTTCCTAGGTTTCCAGGGATTTTGTAATTTTAGCTTTTATATTTAAATATTTCATCCTTCTTGAGTTGGTTTTTGTGTACAGTGTACAGAAGGGGTCCAGTTTCAATCTTCTGCATATGGCTAGTCAGTTATTCCAGCATCATTTATTGAATAGGGAGTCTTTTCTCCATTGTTTACTTTTGTTGATTTTGTTGAAGACTAGATGGTTGTAGGTACGTGGCATTATTTCTGAGCTCTCTATCTGTGTGTCTGTTTTTGTACCAGTACCATGCTATTTTTGTTATTATAGCCTTGTAGCATAGTTTGAAGTTGGGTAACATGAATCCCCCAGCTTTGTCCTTTTTGTTTAGAATTGCCTTGTCTATTTGGGTTCTTTCTTGATTCCATGGAATTTTATTTTATTTTATTATTTTATTTATTTATTGAGGCAGAGTCTCAAGAGTTCAGTGACATGATCTCAGCTCATTGTGACCTCTGCCTCCTGAGTTCAAGTGGTTCTTGTGCCTCAGCCTCTCCAGTAGCTGGGCCTACAGGCTCATGCCATCATGCCAGGCTAATTTTTGTATTTTTAGTAGAGACAGGGTTTTATCATATTGCCCAGGCTGGTCTCTAACTCATGGACTCAAGCAATCCACCCACTTCAGCCTCTCAAAGTGCTGGTATTACAGGAGTGAACCACTGTGCTTGGCCCCATTTGAATTTTAACACTTTTCTAGTTCTGTGAAGAATGTCAGCAGTAGTTTAATAGAAATAGCACTGATTACTTTGGGTAGTGTGGCCATTTTAATGATACTGATTTTTCATATCCAAGAGCACAAGATGTTTTTCCGTTTGTTTGAGTCATCTCTGATTTCTCTGAGCAGTGTTTTATAGTTCTCCTTATAGAGATTTGTCACCTACCTGGTTAGCTGTATTCCTAGGTATTTTATTTGTGTGTGTGTGGCAATTGTAGATGAAATCACATTCCTGCTTTGGTTCTTGGTTTGACTCTTGTTGGTGTATAGGAATATTGGTGATTTTTGCCATTGATTTTGTATCCTGAGACTTCATTGATGTTGTTTATCAGCTTAAGGAGCTTTTGGGCTGAGACTATGGAGTTGTCTAGATGTAGGATCATGTTGTCTGCAGACAGGGACAGTTTGACTTCTACTTTCTAGTTGGATACTTTTATTTCTTTCTCTATAAGTTCCTGTGCACATATACCCTCCCAAGACTGCACCAGGAAGAAATTGAATCCCTGCACAGACTAATAAGAAGCTCTGAAATTGAGTCAATAATAAAAATCTTACTATCCAAAAAAGCCAAGAACCAGGTAGATTCACAGCTGAATTCTACCAGATGTACAAAGAAGAGCTGCGACTATCCCTGCTGAAACTATTCCAAAAAATGGAGGAGAAGGGATTCCTCCCTAATTCATCCTATGAGGCCAGCATCATCCTGATACCAAAACTTGGAAGAAACACAAGAAAATAAAACTTCAGGCTGATATCCTTGATATATATTGATGCAAAGATCCAAAACAAAATACTTGCAAACCGAATCCATCATCACATCCAAAAGCTTATTCACCATGATCAAGTAGGCTTTATCCCTGAGATGCAAGGTTGGTTCAACATACGAAAATCAATAAATATAATTCATCACATAAATAGAACTAAAGGAAAAAAACACATGATTGTCTCAACAGATACAGATAAGGCTTTTGATAAAATTCAACACACCTTCATGTTAAAAACTCTCAATAATCTAGGTATTAAAGGAA
>NW_012116566.1:1784327-1815534 GCF_000951035.1 Colobus angolensis palliatus
TTTGTCTTGTTTTCCACCTATTCTATCCTATTTAATCATGTTGGATCTTCTTGCAGCAGGTATCCAATCCCTATTATTTTCCTTATATAGTGTCTTCATTTATTTCTATGACTTTGCATATCATATTATCTATGTCATATATAGATATATGTGAGATATATATATATATATATATATATATCCTGTCCAAATTTAGCCTCTGATCTGTCTTATACATCCAACTTCCCATCTAATAATTGTACTTTAAAAATGTTACAGGAATTCCCACTTAATATCTCAAATTCCCACCATCTCCTCCAAGATCACTGTTCTTTTCCTCACTTAAGTGAAAGTCATTATGATCTACAATATTTTATCAAGGCAAAAACTAGGCATCATTCTTGATTTATTTCTCTTAGTTAATGCTCCAAACCCAATCCATCACTAAGGCTCATCACTTCCATCTTTCAAATAGACACATCACACACGTCTTGCCATCTCCACCAGAGTCATGCTGGCCTTTGTCTCCATCATCTTTTGCCTTCAGAACTGCTCTGCTTGCTGCTACTCTTGTTTCTCTTGCTTCTCCTGTCTAATGCATTCCCAACACAGCAGTTAATGTCATATTTAAACAACATAAGGCTAGGCGTGATGGCTTATGTCTGTAATTTCAGCCCTTTGGGAGGTTGAGATGGGCAGATCACTTGAGGTCAGGAGTTTGAAACCAGCCTGGCCAACATGGCAAAACCCCGTCTCTACTAAAAATACAAAAATTAGGTGGGTGTGGTGGTGCATGCTTGTAATCCCAGCTATGAGGGAGGCTGAGGCAGGAGAATCTCTTGAACCCAGGAGGCAGAGGGTTGTAGTGAGCCATGATTGTGGCATTGTAATCCAGCCTGGGTGACAGAACAAGACTCTGTCTCAAAATATATATAAATAAATAAATAAATAAATAAATAAATAAATAAATAAATAAATAGTAAATTTCATTTCAGACCGTGATCCTCCCTTGCTTGAAAACATTCAGTGATTTCCAGTTATCTTCAGCTTAAAATGCACTTTCTTCTCATGGCTTAAATTCCCATTATGATCCACCTTTTGCTTCTCTCTCTGACCTCATCTTATTCTAAACTCTCTTACTCCTTACCTTGTTTCATATACAGATCTCCTGGCCTCCTTTCAGTTCCTGCTTCTTGCCAGCCTCATTCCTCTCCCAGAGACCTGGCTTTCGTTGTGTTGTTCCAGTGGGGAATGCACTTCTCTGATTTACCCTTGAGCTTTTCCTCACCCTTCATAATTTACCTCAAATGTCATTTTCTCGGAAAAGCCATTCCTAACCACTTTATCTAAAGTTCCCGGCTTCCCAAGCAATCATCACCTCTCTCCACTTATTCTCTTCATTGCACTTATCAAACCTGAATGTCTTTTGTATGTAGCTTTTAACTTTCTTATAATCTGTCTCTCCCTACTAATGTGCCACCTACAGACAGAGAGAAACCATGTCTGTTTTATCTGTTTCTGTTCTGAAATTCTTAGAATTGCTCTTCAACAAAACCCTAGGCATCTGTGGTATGCTGAATAATGACACCCCCAAAAATGTCCATGTCCTTATCCCTGGAATCTGTGATATATTATCATACATGGCAGAGGAGACTTTGCAGATGTGGTTAAAGTTATGGACCTTGAAATGTAGGAATATCCTGAATTACCTGAGTGGACTCAAGGTAAACACAAAGGCCCTTATGAGAAGGAGGTGAGAAAGTCAGAGGAAGACAAGGTGACGTGGAAAGAAAAAAAAGCAAAAAAGCGAGAAGTTCACTTTGGGAGGCCGAGACGGGCGGATCATAAGGTCAGGAGATCGAGACCATCCTGGCGAACACGGCAAAACCCCATCTCTACTAAAAAAATACAAAAAACTAGCCGGGCGAGGTGGCAGGCGCCTGTAGTCCCAGCTACTCGGGAAGCTGAGGCAGGAGAGTGGCGTAAACCCGGGAGGCGGAGCTTGCAGTGAGCTGAGATCCAGCCACTGCACTCCAGCCTGGGCCACAGAGCGAGACTCTGTCTCCAAAAAAAACAAACAAACAAACAAAAAAAAAAAGTGAGAAGTTGTGATGATGGAAGCAGAGGTCGAAATGATGTGGGGCCATAAACTGAAGAATGCAGTTGGTTTCTGAAAGCTGGAAAAGTACAGGAAACAGATTCTCCTTTGGGGCCTTCAGAGGAGACACAGCCCTGCCAGCATCTTGACTGTTAGCTCCCTGAAGCTGATTTTGAACTGCTGCCCTCCAGAACTGTAATTTTAATCCACTAAATGTTGTTAATTTACTAAATGTGCTAAATTTGTTGATTTTCTAAGTTTTAGCAAGAGGAAAAAAAAAACAGCATGATTCTTGATTTTATTTCTTAGCCACTCAATGAATGTTTGCTGAATGCATGTGTTTCATGTATAAGGAAAGTTTATTTGCCTTCGAGAAGCTTACATTGCTGCCTTTATTATTTTTTTATGTCTTAGAACCAGGAATCATGGCTGTGCCCTTAGAACTACTTAGATAACCTTTCAATTAGGGTGAAATTTTGACTAAATTTTCTATCTAGATATTCATTTAAAATGGTTTCAATGTGTCTATGACTTAAGAAACTCCGTGGTGAATATCTGAGTGAAGACATCACGACCAAGAAGCATATTGTCTAGATATGTGCTGCTCATTACAGTAGGCACTAGTCACTTGTACCTATTTACATTTAAATTCATATTACTAAAACTAAATTCAGTTTATTATTGCAGTAGCTGCACTTCAACCGCTCAGTAGCCACAAGTGGCTGGTGGGTACCAACTAGATGGTATAGACATGGAACATTTCCATCATCACAGAAAGTTCTTTGAGCCCTGGTCTAGAGGGAGAAAATATATTATTGAGGGATGTTTCTTCATGGGTTTCTCATGTTTCTGCATGTCCAGTCTTCTCAAGGATGCCCTTCATATCTTGAAATTGTGATCAGAAGCACTTCCTATCTTCTCAAGGATGTTTGTATAGCAAAAGTCTTAGAAGGTAGAGATAATCTCTCCCTCTATAGCAAAGAGCAGATTTGTGTATTGTCCATTATATAATAAAGACAATGTAGTCCTTTTTGACAAAAGTCAGGAGAGTTGGCTTGCAGCTTATTTAAGATAATTTGGGTTCTGTGCCAACAGCCTGCTGTGTGTGTAGCATCCACGTGCGCCCTTCTACATTGCCTTCATGGGATTTAGGGGCTAGGGGCTAGGGGAAGGTACAGGAGCATTAAGCTCCTGCTGCTTGCAGGGCCATGAATAACAAAACCTTCTGTCTCTGACCTAGGAGTCTCGGGTCTTCTGCCAGCATCAATGAAACTGTGGCTGACTAACCTGCTAGCTTGCAAGTAGGATAAATCTCAGGCTCTTCACAGTTTATCAAATGGGTTTGACAAGCAATTTCAAAAAATTATAGACATATTCTCTGCTTTGCCAAAATATTTCTTTTAATAACCATTTAGGTTAGTTACAATATTATGTGATTTGCAAAAGTTCCTCAATATGCTTCTTCCACCTCCCTCCAAATCGCACATGCATTCTTTCCAGGAATGTATGCTAAGTTATATATCCACCTATTTAGAAATGTATGTGAAGGAATAAAATAACCTACTTTGCAAAAATTACTGCAGTCTAACGATAATGAAGTGTCAACAGAGTGAAAAGGGTTTTCATATACTTTTCGACTGATTTTGCATTGGTATCCTCAGAAGGCCCTATTCCACACCTTATTATACACTCAGTATGAGAATAAAATAATGCACTCTGTATTTAATGATATCAAGTAATTCATTTTCAGGAAATATGTATATTTCCTGAATATATATAAATATAAAAAATACAGGAAAATATATACACATAGAATTCTGCTTTCAAGATTAAGTATTTTTAAAGCATAATTGGCACCTATGTATATTTTAAAAGCATGTTTATAAACTATAATTGTCTTTCCTCAGGGAAATAAATTATGGCATTCACTTACGGGATTCAAAGAAAAATTTTAAATATAATCAAAGCAGAATAGGAAGACTGGAACAACTGAACCTTAATAAATAGAGCTATCATTATTGACTGATTTTTGGGAATTGATTGTACACAAATATTATAGCATGCAAAATATTTTACCATGTTTTTTTTTAGACTAATGATAAAAGTTGAGGTTAAGAATTTCCTCATCTTAGTTCTAACTCAAAAGACAACTCCTCCCTCAAACTTTCAATCCTCCTATAAAATTAAATGACTGCTTTTTCATGCTTATAGTATCAACTGGACTTACTTTTGCCTTTATTTAATAAGGTATAAAAACAAATATAAATACAATAAAGTGGCTTAAGTAAGATAGAAGTTTCTTCCTTTGATAGTAAGTTTGCTCCATCATCCCCAGGGACTCAGATGGTTTGCCATTTACTATTCTCAGCACGTGACTTTCTTGCTCAAAATTACCTCCTGGTCCAAGACGGCTTTTGGAAATCTGATTATAATGGCCCCATTCTAAGGGTTAAGCAGTAGGGAAGAAGTCACCTCCTTTAAAGAGACTTTCTTGGAATTCTTGCAGAACGCTTGCTTACACTCTGCCAGAGGTTGGTCGCATGGCTACTGCAGCAGCAAAGGAGGCTGAGAAACAGTTATTCTGGAGTTAAATATCCAGCTAAAATTTGGGTTCCATTGCTTGAGGAGGGATAAATGATAGCTCAGATGAGAATGATCAATGTCAATTTTAATTAATTAGCAATCTTAATTCTTCTACTTAATGCTTACATTATCTCATCTGATCATAGCTAATTTTCACAAGAATGCTACCATCACTACAAACTCTATGTTTCTTGTAGGAAGAAATTTTGGATTATTTTGCTTTCTTCCAAGCACCTAGCAGCATCCTGCCATATAATCCATCATCAATCAGTATATACTGGTTTTAATAGTATTTATTGAATAACACAGGATATTAAGTATATCACTTTTTAGAAATAGAAATCTCCATTGTCTTTAGTAAACTATGTAATTCCCATGTCAAAAGTCTGTGAGGATACTTTTTTTTAAAATTTTTTTTGAGACTGAGTCTCACTCTGTCACTCACGCTGGAGAGCAGTGACGTGATCTCTGCTCACTGCAAGCTCCACCTCCTGAGTTCACGCCATTCTCCTGGCTCAGCCTCCCGAGAAGCTGGGACTACAGGCGCCTGCCACCACGCCCGGCTCATTTTTTTTATTTTTAGTAGAGACGGGGTTTCACCGTGTTTGCCAGGATGGTCTGGATCTCCTGACCTCCTGATCCGCCCGCCTCGGCCCCCCAAAGTGCTGGGATTACAGGCGAGGATACTTTTAATGTTCAAATCCTTATTTAAAACATGTCTCAGTAAACGTTAGACAAGCTACTTACTAGAAAAATGAAATGAATTTCGTGTGTAGCCATATAATTTATATTAATCTTTTTTGATTAATTGACTCTCTCATAAAATATTTATTAAACATTTTTTGCTTGCAAGGCATTGTGGCAGACGTTTGGTACATAAAGATGAATAAGGTGGAATCCCTGCTCTCAAAGAACACAAAATCTAGTGCACATCTACGGCACGCATGATATGATTGTCTGTTATATACTTGTACACATGGCAGAGGTTTTCAATTCCTTTGCATTTTGACGTAAGTAATTTTCTTTTGTAATATTTTCCTTTGATTGCCACCATAAAAAATTAATGACCCTTTGGGCAGAGGATTAATTCACCCTCTGTGAAAAATCTATTCCAGAGTAAAACTGAGATAAATTGATATAGTTTAATTATAAAATAAAGATTTTTTAAAAGACTTCTTTACCCCATAATTTCTTCTGTGAAATTGTTGAATTTCTTTTTATGACCACATAAGATTTCTCTCAACAGGGTATCCTTTAAAGTCTAATATAGTCTGTTTCAATATCTTGTATGACCTTACAGAAATCAATAAATCTATTATATATATATTTTTCTGGTTAGTATTAATATTGCCATTGTTCCAAACGGCTTTTATAACTTTTTTCTATTGAATGCAGATTTACTTATTTCATTGCAGTGCTAAATTAATTTTGCCTCATTGTGTATTTTAGTCCCATGCCTATTTACTGCTAATCTTGTGTAGTGACTACCTGGATTCCAAGGCATTTTCTCTCCTGGCTGCCAAACTGTTGCTGACTGATGGCTTACACCGAGTCCTTTCCACTCAGGATTGCTTGCAACCGAATATTAAGGCTCATGGAGATTATGTGCACTCCTAAAAGGAATTTTTCATGGAATGGTTCCATGATAGAAGGGATTCAAAGACCTGGCTCTCTTTCTTTAAATTAAGATGTCCCTCAAGGCCAAACTAACTTCACAGCTTTCCACAGTGTGGGCTGAGGCCTCCACTGTGATTGCCATGCAGTAGCACTGAATGGTAACACTTCCATTGAACTGGGATGGAAGGCCATTAAAGAGAATGCAGTGATTGGGGGTATATCAGGCATTTGAGAAGTTTGGGATAACTAGTAATTATTAGGCTACACAATAGAATGGCTCATGTTGAGTGCTATTACGTCTTTAAGAAAGAAATGAAACACTTAGGGCAATTCATTACCCATTTTGGCTGGAGATTTAAGTGTGTATAGCCACCTTGGAAACACATAAAATCATACCTATTGAATTGAAGGGCAGAAAAAGCTGAGGGTCAGGCTCAGAACTTAATTATAAGGCTGCTAGGAATATAAAGATGTCTAAGTTTTCAACCTCATAAAATCAGCTATGCTAAAATTAGCAGGTTGGATAAGTATGGCACCCTGAGACTTGAGATGGGAGACATCTGGGTTGATTCATTTGACAATCTTGAATCCCTAGTTTTCTCTGAATGTCCTGAGTCTGCAGAAGTGGCCCCCCTCTTCCTGTTAAGAGCTAGCATTTCTGCATTGTTTGAAGACAATGCAAGTGCCTATGCCTCATAAGACAACGTATGTCCTTCCTACCATCTATTTGTATCTACTTTCACATCCTTTCTAGTTGTCAGATAAATAACAAAGGTTAAGCCACAGTATAAGACAGCAAGGCAAGTGCTGGACATGCTATAGGAAGAAAGAGACTCTACCTTGAATTGTTCTATAAGACTTAGCCAATGTATATCAGCCAGAAGTATACATATGGGGCTGGGTGCTGAGAGGCAGAGAGGAACAAAATATAAAGTTGGATAAGGGAAAATTTACTGATAAGAGAGAACATTCCCACGATGTAAGATTTAACTACCTGTAGAGAAACAGGGAGATGGTAACAAATTCCAGATTGGCTGTTCAAAGCTTGGAGAAAGCTACGGCCCATAGTAAGTAGGAATGCTTCCTGGCAGATGCCGGAAGAAAGGGAAAAAAACTGAGATAATTGAATCTTCTAGAGATGATAGGCTACGAAAAACTGAAACACCCACCAGCTACCTATGCTCCATGGGATGGCAAGGAAGACACTCTAATTTCTCAAAGCAAAAAGAAATGTGTTGGTGACAAGGAGCCCGATAGTGGCTGTACTTGGAACACTTGGGTTAATAGCGGAGCTAGTCTTACAGAATGGGGTTCCCTAATAGCAACGGGGATGAAAGTATGATAGGAAAATAAGAGGAGACAGATGGCAGACCTTAACCATCCAAAACAAGGTAGACATAATTACCACCAAAAGGACAAGGTTAATCTGATTTTCATGGGGCCATAACCAACAGATAGCAATGCAAATGGATCTTAGAGCAAAACAAATCGAAGGTCCAGATAAATGACAAGTGTCTCTGAAGTCTTAGTAAGACACACTCACTTCGGAGGTACTGAGGTAAACACTGTGGCAATTAAAGGACCCGCTGCATTACTGATATTTTTAAGGGCTTCTGTTGTCTGGGATATGTTGAAACGTCCACTATGAGGTAAAATTCATAGAAGAAGAAAAGCAAAATGACTACTAGGCATCTTTGGAATCCGGAGGAAGCATTTCCTACAACTTAAAAATACTGCTTTGACCAATGTACACAATGACATGTGAGGCTGCCATCCCTGAACGGAATCTATAACAGAAAAGGGGCTCTGCAGCAGTTCAAGGTTGCAGTACCAGCAGGCTTTCCATGGGGCCATACGATCTGACAGACGTGTCTCTGATGGGAAAAGTATCATGTGGAGTTTATATCAAGACTAACAGGAGGACTAGCATATAGATCCATAGATTTCGCGAGGCAGGACCCTGCATTTCTCGTTGAAGTATGCACCCTTCCAAGCTTCTTGTTTGCTACTGAGTCCTGGTAGAACTAAAACAACTTGTCATGTGACATCGAGTGAACATTTGTCTAGAGGTGCCCATAATAAACTGGGTTCCATTAAACTCATCAAGTTCTAAGACTGTACATGTGTAGCAGTAAATATTAATAACAGTAATGTCAGAGCAATGCATTCTGGATCATGTACAAGCTATGTCAGAAGGCACAAGTGAGGTACATGTGCAAGGATCCCAGTCTCCCATGTTATCTGCCACTATTCCACAGGTACTTCTCCCTGAGCTCACCTGCTTAGCCCACACCTGGAGCTGCAGGAAGGGTGTCTTAAGACCATCTAACTAGGGAGGAAAATGGCCCACTATTGTTTATGGGTAGGTTGGTGCTGTAATTTTGTACAAAATGAAAATGGACTGCTGCCGCCCAAGAGCCCCAGTCTGATGTGGCTCTGAAAAATGGCAATAAAAGAAAATTAAAGGGGAGAACTTTGTGAGGCACACTTTATCATTCACATTGTATGAAAAAAGCAGCCCAAGCTTAGAGTATATATAGACTCAAGAGCAGTGGTGAATGGCTTGTCTGGCTGTTAATGGACCTTGAAGGATCAAGATTGGCATGTCAAGGACAGGGACACCTTAGGAAGTCACGTGCATTGATTTATGGGAGTGGGCATAGGGTGAAAGTCTTAGGATCCCATGTTTAATGCCCACTGGAGAGCATTACTCATGGGATAGGTATAAACATAGACAGGAGGACTTGGCCATATATCAGGCAGCTCTACTATCATCCACTCTAGAGGTGGTACATTTGGCTTGTGAACAGATGAGCCACTGTGGCAGAGAAGGGGGCAGCACATGAGCCCAATGACATGAACTTTCACCCACCAAGCCTGGTCATTGGCTGAATGCCAGTTGGCCGGAATTAGAGATCAATGCTGAGCTCCTTATAGGGTGCTACTCTTTGAGAAGACCAACTAGACATTGTGGCAAGTTGATTACAGTGTAGCTGTTCTTCCCTGGAAGAGACAACAGTTGACATAGGATGGAACCATCATGTATTTTAGGTATATGTGAGCTCGTGCTCACAGAGCCTGAGCCAGCACCACTCTCTGAGAGCTCATAGAGGATTTGATCTTCTGACATAGGATCCTGCCTAGTATTACACTGGACCAAGGAATGAAATTTGGAGCAAAGGAGGTGTGGCAGAGGATATATCCAGACATTCCATTATATACTGGACTATTCTGAAACTGGCATCGGAAGTAGATTTTTTGAAGATGCAGATACCCTGTGATGATGGGGTGAGAGCCTCCATAATACAGTACACACACTAAATTCATGACAGTTCTATGGAACTGTGTTTCCAAAAGGCAGAATATATTGTCTGAGAACCCAAAGTGCCAATAGGATTGGACCTGCATCTCATTGCTCCTAGTGACCTACTTGGGGAAATTTGTATGTCTGAGCCACATAATTCTAGGCTTTGTGGATAAAAGGTCTTTATCCTGTGGGGGAAATTTGTTACTAGTTAATAAAACAGGATCCCATCAAATTTTAAGCGATACTGCCACCTATTTCTGTGAACTTCTTGTGCTCAAAAGAAAATAAATATCTTTTAGGAGTTAGTGACTCTGACTGTCAAAAGTTGGTAGGGCTGTTATTATAATGCAGAAGGGTTGTATCTGGCACCCAGCTACGCTGAAGCTTGGGAATTGCATTCTATATGGAGAAGTTCACCTGTAAGGGCATGGTGATCAGTGGCTCCAAACCTCTCAGGAATAAAAGTCTAGATATACCCACCAGTTAAGCTATGTAGACAGGAACATTGCTAGCTAAGGATGAATGTGAGTCTAGAATGGATAATAGAGGAGGAAGATGATGAATATTAGTTGCAACCCTGTAGCCAACAGTAACAGGTTTTATAGTTTATTCCACCAGCTTCTTATAATTTTCTCTAGGAAAAACCAAAACAAATTAGAATCTTTGATGATAAAGTCAACATATTTATGATGCAAGTAGCAATTAATAGAGCAAGGGAGATACTGTAGTGGCAGATAAAGTGCACTGCCCAGATCACCCTATCAGAACTAAGGCAGCCATTCCCCAAGATGCCGAGAGCAGAATCTACTCAAGGCTCAAAGTTGAATCCCTCGTGAAGACTTGCCCTCAGCAAAAGAGAGCTGCCTAAAATTATGCCGCCTCTCCAGGGCAAGCCTATATGCAATGACTAGTCAATGAGATGATCAACATTCTGGCTCCTTTTCTCAATGGTAAAAAACTCAAAAGGACCATCCTTGTTGCATAATTTCCCAATGGTATCCACTGAGGACTTTGTTTCAACTTTAGTCTCAACTCAATTTTTCTTTCTGCTTATTCTTGTTATCTTTACTCCCTTGCAGATGTTGCTCTCAAGAGCACTCCTTAGTGAAATTCCTTGATGCAAATCTCCATTTCAGAGTTTGTTCCTGAGGAATCCCAATGATACTGCTTTGTTCTCTCTGGTACTTTTTAAAAGTTTTTCTGTAATACCTTATTATTTTTCTATTTTATCTCATAGCTAATAATAATGTTTTATTCTACTATAAAATATGTATCTGTTGCAAATGAAGCTTGGTGAATGCATATTCTTCTGTAATTTATGTCTTCTAGTCCATTGTGTATTTTTGATTCAATACTTATTCTTAGCTCACTGACTAATCTTATGGGAAACATTTTATCTGATTTGTGCTTTTTCAAAGAACCCTATTTATTTTAGTACCATTATACTATCTATTAGGATTATATATCATTTTCTAATAAATGTGGGGTTCAAGTTCCTTCAATTTCATCCTAGGAAGCAGATGTTTAAAATTCATGCAGAGATGTTACTGTCCTGCTTCAGTGCAGGTTTCATTAAATGTATAAATCAAAAATGTCTTTTTGCAGGATAGAGCAAATCAAGATTCAAATAAGTAAGTAAAATATTGCTCTTGGCAGGGCTGATGGATTTTCTATCCATTGTCTTCATCAATTTCTGCATATCACAACGGCCCCATCCATTTTTCAGTTTTGCACAGTACCTTTTCTGTGTCCATCTATCCATCCTACTGAGATCTATTGAGCATCTTGTGTAAGATGCAAGATTATCCATGCCCCCAAAACACAAGATGCTGGTAACAGCTAAGTTTATTAGTTACGGTAACTTACAAGGAGAGAAGAGAGTGCACGATCTCTCATAGTTGTTACCCAGGCTCACGTCCGTGCCAGTGTTAGTGGTGGTAGTTATCCACATGGGTCTGCAGCTGCCTCAATTCTTGCCTCCTCAGAATAAAGAATTTGACTGAGGGGCACACGGCAGAAGGGAGACTGAGGCACATTTTAGGCCAGGAATGAAAGTTTATTAGAAAGCTTTACAGAGTAAGTTTTTTGAAAAAAGGAAAGGAAAGGAAGGAAAGTATACTTGGAAGAGGGCCAAGTGGGTGCCTTGAAGACAGCAAGTGCGCAGCTTGACATCTTGACTCAAGGTGTTAAACACTGGCATACTTCCAGAGTCTTGCGTTGCTTTTCCTGAGATCTTATTAGGAAGCGGCTGATCACCAGATTCAGGTGTTTTCTGTTTATTAGGGGACTGACTCCCTGGCACCAGCTGTGACCAATTAAGAGACCATGTTAACAACCGCCTGACCATCACCTGATGGTGACCCAACACTTCTGGTGTGTGTGTGTGTGTGTGTGCCCTCTCCTGCCCTGCTCATACCTGACCAACTACTTACTGTAACACCAGCAGCATGAACATGCAGCTAAGAGCACCTTAAGAGGGAGGAAATCCCCCCTAATATGAGCTCCACACTTGGGTGTTGGTGTGAAATGGATCTATTGGTTTGCTAGGGCTGCCATAATAAAGTATTACAGACTGTCTGGCTTAAACAAGAGAACTTTATTGTCACAGTCTTGGAGAATAGAAGTCCAAGGTGTAGGCGTTGGAAGTGTTGGTTTCCCTGAGGCCTTTATCCTTGGCTTGCAGCTGGTTCCCTGTATCTGCATGTGACTTTTTCTCTGTTTCCTAATTTCCTCTTATTGTAAGGATACCAGCCACATTGAATTTGGGATCACTCTAATGACCTCACTTTAACATAATTACCACTTCAAAGATCCTATCCCCTGAGGCACTGGAGGTTAGGACTTCAACATATGAATTTGAGAGAGGACACAATTCAGCCCACAGAAAGGGGGTAGGGAACACCTACTTACTCTTTCAAGTAAAAAGAAAGAGAGAAAAGGTCCTTTGGACCCAGCACAGTGCTGGGGAGAACGCATACTTTGGTGGGTTGAGATCTGCGTACTGAGAATCCCAGGAACAGTGATGAAATCGCTCCAAGGCCCTGCTGTCTTTCTGCAAAATGTCTTGGTGTAGGTGAGTCGGCTTGTCGCCGTACATCAGGTAATGGGGAAGGAGAAAACTCCCCATAGACAGCTAAAACTATATGGATTTGGCTCCCTTCATACTTGCTATATAACAGGCACTATTTCAGTTGCCATTGATCTCTGCACATCTGGTGGGACATTCACTTATAAATTTAGAGTGGCTTCCATAGGGAAAGATGTTCACCTATAGATGGGTCCTAGGGTGTCACTAGGGCAGTCTGTGTTGGTTCTGGTTCTAGGTGGGCATAGTAGCATAGCCTCCATTCAGCTTCTTCAACTGTGATCAATGTCAGCAATGGCTATGGGTATCTCAGTGGCTGAGGCTGTACAAGTTCATGGCAGTGATAGCGAAAGTGTAGGTTGTTAAGGTTCTCAGTGGCAAGGACTTTAGTTGTCCTTCCATTCTCGTTTTTTCCCCCAGTGGGGAGTCTTGGTTAGAGGATCCCGCTTGGTGTCTGGACTGACATGACCCACAGCGGTCACAGCTACACTGTATTCCAGGGCATAGGAGCGACTGTGAAGCTGGTATCCTGGGCTTGGTGTCCTGTTAAACTAGGTATCCCATGGCACCTGTGTTGTGGGTGCAAGTTCACTCTCTGAGGCATGGGTAGATGCAGCTCTCCCACAAAGCCATGGGATGTGACTCTGAGGCACTCCCCAGTAGCTTGGGCCCAGGGAGTAGAGATACAGCTGTAACTCTGATCCTGGGAGTCAGTCAGCACCACTAGCATAGCTCCAAGGAAGAAGGGGTGTTTCAGAGGATTGGGCCCTGGGGAGCTGGGCACAGCTTTGGGTCTCAGAGCCAACAGGGCACAGTGGTAACCTGAGCACCCAGGGAGGAGATGTTACCTTGTGATGACTCTGGATGTTGGGAGGTGAGGCCCAGCAGATACCCCGGCTCTGCAACGCTAGATTCAGTGGTGGTAGGGACTCAGGAAAAGTGAGGCACAGTGATGGCTTGGGATCTGAGGGTGGGCATCTAAGCAGCACAATGATGACTCTATTTCCCAGGGATGTGGGGTCACTCAACAGCTCAGACTCTGGAAAGGCTACTCCAAGTTTTGGGGCACAGGGGTTGTTCAGCTCAGCGGGTGAGGTGGCACAGCCCAGTCAAGGCTTGGCCTCTCTGGGGGTGGGGCACCATATCAGCTTAGGGGTAAAGGTGCTCCACCAGACCAGTGCTTCTGGTCACCAGGGAACAAGGCACCAAGTTGTCTGGGGCACCTGGGGTGCAGCTGCTTCACTGGGCCAAAGCTCAGATTCCCAAGGGTGCTGGGTGCTATATTGGCTCAGGTGCTGGGTTTGTGACTGCACCACTGGACTGAAGCTCCTGGTTCCCCAAGGAGTGGTGTGCCAGTCAACTCAGGCTCCAAAGGGTGTGGCTGCTCTCTGGGGCTGGTGCTTTTGGTCCCAGGAGGGTAGGGTGCTGCATGGGTTCTGGCATGAGGGTCATGACTGCTTCCCTGGGCTGAAGCTCCAGTTCCCGTGGGATTTAGGCACTGGGGGGATAGTAGTAGCAGCTGCTCTGCAGGTACTAGGCTTTGAGTAGCTGTGGGCTGGAGCACAGCTGCAATGGGGCTGGTGGAGATAGAGTGCCCCTGAGGCAATCTGGCTGCAGCAACTCAGCTGGGGAATGGTGTACCACTGTGTATGTGAGCAGGTGCAATGATGGAAGATCCTCAGAGATGCAGGGATCAGTGGCTAGTGGCCCCTGGAGCAAGATGCCCTTTAGCAGTGGCTCCACTTTTAAGATGGCATGAGCAGTGACAATCTGGCCGTAGGAAATCGAGGCTTCTTCTCTGGAGTAATGCTTCCATGAGAACTTCAGGCAGCTCCCCAGGCTGAGCTCAAGGCCTGTGAGGACTCCAGAATCCTCCAGTAGCAAAGACTGCATGTGTCCTCCACAGTAATGGGGGCTGCTGGAGCCCCCTACTCACCTCTTCCCCGCAGGGAGAAGCCTCTCCTGGTTGTGAGCTGATCCCTACCAGGTAAATTAGGCAGCTGGAGGAGGTGGATGTTTCCTTTTCTTCTCGTTGGGGCCATCCTGAGTTTCTCGGCTCCACAGGGTTTCTGCCACTCCCTGTTATACTTTGGCATGTTCCTTTAGTCACTCTGGTCAAAATGTAGTTGTTTATTGTGTTGGTCCTTTTTTGTGTTTGTGGGAGAGTAGCATTTTGCACCTTCTTGCTCATTTATGAGTTCATTATAAATGATATATCAAAGGATATTAATAAAGAGCCGGAGGAAGAGATGCATATGGCAAAGCCTAGGACAGGAGCTGCTTAGTGGATTTGGGGTGCAACTTCCGGACACACGGATATATTCACCAACCTTGAAGCCTGTCATGTCTTGTTCAAGAATGTTTATAGAGTTTGATCTCCAGAGTTGTATAAAATTTGATCCAGAGGCCAGTGGGTGGGGCTGAAGGTTCCAACCCTCTAATCCTCTAGTCACTTGGTCTTTCTGGTGGTGACGGGCCCCACCCAAAGCAACCTTATTAGCATAAATGCAGGATTTATCAAAGGGGCTTATTGTGAATAATAAAAGATACCCCTATCACTCAAGAAATTCCAAGGATGTTAGGAGCTCTGTGACAAGAACTGGGGACAAAAACCACACATATTTCATATTAAACCACAGGTACTCTAGCCGGAAACCACAAAGCATTTCAGCTGACCTCACATGCATGAGCAAACTTAGCTGAGATCATCCAATTCAGGCCTAGACCAGAAGAACCAGCAGATGGCCTATAGATTATTGAGGACATTAAATACTTATTGTTTTAAGTTGTTGAGTTTTGGGATGGTTTGTTATGCACTAATAGCTAATTAATACACATGATAAAAACCATTTTCTAAAATGAAAATAGATATAGGAAACATAAACTAAATCCAGGGAAGAAAGTAAAATATAAAATGCCTACTGTTACAGTAGGTAGCTAGTCAGGTATGAACAGGGCAGGAGAGGCTTTCCCCCAACTACACACCAGGAGTGCTGGATGACCATCAGGTGATAGTCACTTGGTTGTTAACTGGCTCCCTAAAGTAATAATTGGTCACAGCTGGTGCCCGGGAAAGGCATTCTCCTAATAGACAACACCTGAAACTGATCAGCCAGCTTCACGATTAAGATCTCAGGAGTGGAGAGAAGTAATACAAGATCCCGGAATTACGCCAACATAAAATCGCAATTCAAGCGGTCAAGCAGCACACTTGGGTCTCTCAAGTCACCTGTTAGGCCCTTAGGCCCTCTTCCAAGTGTACCTTCCTTTCTTTTCTTCTTTCCCTCACTTACGTAAAGCTTTTTAATAAACTTTCACTCCTGCTTTAAAACTAACTTTAGTCTCTCCTTCTGCCCCTCAAATTCTTTCTTCTAAGGAGGCAAGAACTGACGTTGATGCAGATCCGTACAGATTACCACCTTAATATGGTTTGGTTGTGGCCCGCCCCCCACAATCTCACCTTGAAATGTAGCTTCCATAATTCCCAGGCGCTGTGGAAGAGACCAGGTGGAAGGTAATTGAATCATGGGGGCGGGTCTTTTCCATGCTGTTCTCGTGATAGCGATTAAGTCTCACGAGATCTGATGGTTTTATAAATAAGAGTTCCCGGCACCCTTTTTTTTTTTTTTTTTTTGCCTGCCGCCATGTAAGAGTTCACCTTGCTCATCGTTCTTCTTCTGCCATGACTGTGAGGCCTCAGTCATGTGGAATTGTGAGTCCATTAAACTTCCTTGATTTATGGGCTACCCAGTTTTGGGTATGTCTTTATTAGCATGAGAATAGACTATCATACACTAGTAACAATACTACAAAATATGTGCATTTGTTAGAGGTAGGCCGAATATTCTGTTCTGAGCTTTATAGCAACCAATGGAAGGAGGACTAGGCCACCTATTATACGACACATAATATAAACAAGATAGAAGTAAGCCAGTTTTAACTATGCCTTTAATATTTCTAATAGACCTTGGAGTGAAATTATGCCACATTTGAAATTGAAATTGAATTTGAAATTGCAGAAGAAATGAAGTAAAATGCAGCCCCCTTGGGTTTTAACCACTTTTCTTTTTTTTTTTCCCCCTTAGATTTTGATTAGTAGAATGTTTTTACTACTGCTACTTTACATACTACCTTTCTATTCCTCTTTCATGTTCTTTGCTTCACATCATTTTTCTTGCCTTATTTCCCTCCATTTATACTCACTGGTAAAGGCCCACAGAGATTAGAATGGCAAAGTTAGCACTGAGAAATATTAGGTCAGGATTACTTGGGAAGAATAATTCTGATTACAATTTTTGCCACCTTCGAAATATATTTAGGTACATGACCTTTCATGCTATTCATCTAAAATGCTTTAGTAGTTAAATGAACTTTCCCATTTCACAAGCTTGTCTGATATATTAATTAGAATTAACAACTTATTTATCGTGGAAGCGTATACCAAAAGAAATTTTGTGTCAAAATTGCAAATTATTTACTAGCAAGTTTAGAAATGTATCACCAGCATGTTTTCAAACAAATCTTTGAGTATGTGCTAACATGTACTACTTTGCTTTATTGGCTTCTGAAAGAGTTATCCTCAAGTTCTATCTTCAAAACTTAATGGATTTTCTTTCTTCAGTCATCTCTTTATTGTAAATCATTAAAAAAAAAAGCTTACTGGAAAAAAAAATACTGGCCACAACCAGAAAGAATAACAGTCACCAGAATAGTAGTTGCCAGAACGTGAAGACAAATTAGCTCTTCTAGTGCCAATAAAATAAACTGCTGTTGGCCATGGTGATGTTTCTATGCCATCTGTAAGTGCTTGGGGCAGTAAGGTGCTAATGGGAGGTACCTTGAGGACCTGAGAGGAGGCGCAGCTGCTCAAAAAAATTTGAACATGTACTAATTTCATATACATTTTAGTGACATATAAGATTCTTAGAGATCTACTGTGGAACAACTTAAATAGAAAATTGGACACTAAAGTATACAAGTCAAAAAATACAAAAATATCCCTTCTCTGAGACATTTTAAAGCAGGGAATTATTTTTTCATGGTCTGTAAAAACAGTGAAAGTCTTTGGTTGAGCAGCTGAAAAGAGTCGCTGAACTCATTAACCCTTTATTGATCTATTGATACATCCCTCTTTCTCCTTCCCTCTCCCTCTTTTTCTTTTTTCTTTTTCAGAATTGCAGTTTCAGAATAAGCCTAGAAAGGAAATGCTATGTTAAATGGTAGTTAATAAGGAGGCACAGGGAAAGATCTATCTGCTCTTCTGTTACTAGGAATGCTGGAAAAAGTGAGATGTTGGAATCAAAGGCCCAGGTGGTTTGATGAAAATGAATCCTAAGAGAATGGGTTCTACTCAGTCTAATCTGCATATGCTCTTTGAGCTTTAAGTGTGAATCAGTGGGCTGATTTCTAAATTTCTGATGGAAAAGCTAAAAACAAAAGATGAAGAGAGCAAAGCATAGAGAAGCAGACTGGAAGATGATTCCCAGTGATCCCAGATGCCTGGGATTTACAACCTTATGTAATCCCCTCCCCTTGAGGGCAGTCAGCACTTAAGGATGAAGAGGTTACAGCAGGAGTGATGGAAAATCATTTCTGTGGTTAATTTACACACAAAAAAGGAGCTTCTATCTTGAGAGCCCTTTCGCCCTTTCTCACTCTCCCAGAGAGAGCACTTACTCTGGGAGAAATAAGCTGCTGTGTCATGAGGAACTCATGGAGAGCCTCATGTGGTAAAAAAAACCCTCATGTCTTTGACCACTAGCCAGTGAGGACCTGAGGCCTGGTGATGGCCAAGTGCATGAGCTTGTAAGAGGATCCTCCCCCAGCAGATCCTTGAGGTTACTGCAGTCCTCACTGACACCTTCCTTGTGATTGCAGCTGTGAGAGTCCCTGAACCACAGGCAGTGACCCAGTCTCACCTGTGTTGCACAGGTGAGGCTGTGAAGATTTGTTTGAAGCTGGTTTTTTTTTTTTTGGGGGGGGTGAAACACAGTAATAGAAAACTAAGAGGTAATTTGATTCCTCCGTCTTGTGTCTTAAGTTTCTACTCTCCACGTCTAAGTTTTCATGTTTTTGTTTTACTTTATGTTTGAGACTCCTTGGACTAGTTTTTCTTGGTAGTTCTGTTCTAAGGGCATGCAATGGAGAATCTGAGGGAATAGGTCAAATCAGTATAAAGTTCTTGGTTTTCTATGTATCTGGCTCTGGTGTTTACATAAGGCCTTCATTTGCAGAGCAGAGCCACTCCACCTCCTCTCATGCAATGGACAGAGCATAGAAAGAAATGTGGGGCAGAAGGTTGTGCTGGGAACTCCTGTGCTTTCATTCTACTCATCAGTCATCTTGCATTTGATTTTTTTTCAAAGCACCTAAAAGAGGAGAATGTTGTTCTTTCAAGTTCTGATTTTCTGTAGCCAATCTAAACATTATTTCTGTGTCTCCTCTCTCCTGACTGGGCAAATGAAAATCACAACCCCTTGTCCTATCTCCACCTTCCTTACCACTTGTAACTTCCTCAGGTTTTTTCTTAAAAAAATCACTTTATCACCAGTTAACATAATGTATAAGCAAATCACGTTTGCTTATATATAACACTTGTTATTTAATATGTGTCCACTAACTACAGTGTAAAAAATCCATAAGGAGTTTGTTTTTATTCACTGTTGTATTTTAATTGCCAAAAAGACTCAATAAGTGTCTGTTGAATTAACTTAATTAATAATGTTCTGGAAAAATTAATGTATAATGATAATGTAGAGAGATTAAATATCTACCTTTTGATTAAAAGATGAGGAAACAGAGCTGAGGCATAAAAATAACTTTGCCAAAGTCACTTATTTAATAATGGAATAAGGACTATATACTAGATTTCAAAATCTTTTTCTATTATGCCTTTACATTTCCAAAACAAACTTAAAAAAAATACTTAATCATATATGAAACATTAACTGTGGGTGTTTTTCTTTAATATTTTTCTTATGGAATATTATAAGATTTTTTAACTTTTCTAAATTTTCTCTAATTAGTACATTTCGGTAGAATTTTTTTTTTTTTTTTTTTGAGACGGAGTCTCACTCTGTCACCCGGGCTGGAGTGCAGTGGCCGGAGCTCAGCTCACTGCAAGCTCCGCCTCCTGGGTTCACGCCATTCTCCTGCCTCAGCCTCCCGAGTAGCTGGGACTACAGGCGCCCGCCACCTCGCCCGGCTAGATTTTTGTATTTTTTAGTAGAGACGGGGTTTCACCGTATTAGCCAGGCTGGTCTCGATCTCCTGACCTTGTGATCCGCCCGTCTCGGCCTCCCAAAGTGCTGGGATTACAGGCTTGAGCCACCGCGCCCGGCCTCATTTCGGTAGAATTTTAACTTTAATTCACAAAAATCCTCTGTACTTTCCAAAATCTGCCAAAATCATATTGAATGATTAATGTGACTATAACTCTGCCCCCTAAAGTCTTAGAAACTCATGTTGTTATTTAAAATCCTTTTTTTTTGTTGTTGTTATTGTTGGAATAATATTCCCAACCTACGTTTTGGCAGCAAACAGCATGCTTATAGTAAAGATTATGTTTTTAGTTTGGGAGAGTAGCTATATTTTATCTCCAAAGTATGTGTTATGCTTTCAGGCTTTTCAGAACTATCTTTGGTGTAGTTCCAGGCTTGTTTGTGTGCTTCTTGAAGCCTTGCCTCTGTGCCAGACCACTCCTTACGTGACTTTTGTCATACATCACTTAATGCCTTCATCAATGTCCATTATCCAACAAATCCTTTAACCTCAAGGCCTGCGATTAAGCTTGCCTCTCTGAGGTCAGATCGCCATCCAGTGCCCTAGCCTTTCAGTTTCTTGACCTCATTTACAGGGAGTTCATCTCCCTGCACCTCAGCCATTCCCTTTCCATCCCCTAATTCCACTCCCTGGACCTCATAACTTCTGTACCTTTGAAACTGTCAGAGCCGCCCATTCTCTGATCATAACGGCTGTTCTTTCCACTTTGTTCAGCTATTCCCATTGTGACCACTTACCAATTTCAACAACATGGGTCCATTGGGTCTTTGACGTTCTTTTAATTTATTCATGTTCTAGAGTCATCTTTCTTAGCTGTCACGGGTCAGTATTTCAACAACATTCTTGTCAATGCTGTTAGCACTCTTCTCTGATTTCTAATTTTGTCTAGCTAGCAAAAAACTAACCATGGACAAAACTATTCATGTTTTTACTTCTGTACCCGTGTAACAGTACTTCTGGAGAAAATCTTACAGCAGGAAAGATGTGGTTTTCTCTGAATTCACAAGCCACAACCTCCACTGTGTTCTCAACCCTGATCACTTTCTCACATGCCTCTTTCAAATGTTAGCTTCTCTCTTCAAACTGCCCTGTGCCTTCTTCTCATTCAGTTAGGCTTGGTTTCTGACATTTTCTGGTACACTATGAAAAAACTAAAAGGTTGAAGATGATTAACTTCCCGATATCCACCAAATCAGCATCAGTATTCTATATTCCCACTCCTATTACAATAAAGGAGCTATCCTAGGCTAATCCCTTCCAGCTCCACTTCAGATCACAACTCCTCCCACCTTTGCAGGAACTTTATACTACTGACCTATTTTTATCTTATGTATTCAAATGTTTCATTTAAATAGAATTTTTCCCAAGCTTGCTTATTTCGCTCTTACTTAAGGCAAGCAGACATGACTCTTTCAGACAGACACCTCTCTTTCTAGTTGCCACCTGTGGCGTGTTGTAATTTCCAAAAATGGTTGCAGTAATGTCTCCCATCCCACACTCATTTCTCATTTCTTACAGTGTGACCTTCACCCTTCTCTCACTAAGGGCTGGGGACTAGTTCCCTCCCCACAACCTGGACAGGACTTTACCTCCACTAATAGAGAGGAAATGATATAAACGTGGCCTCTTTATATGGTCTTTTCCTGTGGTCATGATTGAACTTCGTCACAGCATGGTAGCTAAATTCCAACAGCAAGTATCCTAAACAAACAAGGGGGAACTACATAGCATTTTTATGACCTATCTAACCTTGATAGTCTTAGGGGGTTACTTCTTATCACAGCCTATCAAAATGCATACTGTCAAATGACTTATCACTGATGATGAAAACCTAGATCACCCGGCTGAGATAGTTTGTCAGGTTTTTCCATGGCACAGTTTTTCTTGGTATTCCTTTCCATATTATACTCTTTGAATGGCAGTCACTTGGCACTGCTCACACATCTGGAGTGGGGATTTATTTACATGCTCTACTTCCTTGGAGTGTCTACATATATTATTTAGAATTCCGCATGGGAGAGCTATTCTCCACCAGTTATTTATTATTTGATCACTTATCCATGTCTGTATGGACTCAGGAATATTTATTGAATATGTCTTATAATGGAATACTATGCTTTTTTTGGGGGGGCTCCAATATAATTCTAATTATTTTTGCTTCAGTGTCAGCTTTGGCATTGGGTGTTCTTTGTTGTCTTCCATGTCCCTTTGACATACCCCATTGATTTGGCCTTGTTTTTAGTACTTTGTTACTTTCTGGCCCTACATGATGCTCCAGGCTCATCTCCTGGATTCCCTTCCCCACTCCTAGAATTAGCCTTTTCTCCAAGTAGCTGCTGCTTTAATTGGAGAAAGGTATTACACACTGACATCTGAGTGCTAGCTTGCTAGTTGCTGCTAGGATGTCATTGCCTTTAGGTCCTATTAGGTGACAAAGTGAGGGAATAAAAATGTGCATACTAACCCATGGATTAGGTTGGTGCAAAAGTGATTGCAGTTTCTCCCATTCAAAGTAATGGGAAAAACTGATCACTTTTACACCAATCTAATATTTACACATATAGATAACATTTTTATAGCTTAGTTTTTTCTAGTTTATAGTTGAAGAAATACAATCTTAGTTTTCTTTCAAATATCGTGAAATACTATTTTTTTGAACTGCCTCTGCAATTAACTAATTTTAAAACCAAGGATAAGCTACTTCATCTGTGGAAACTTCAGTTTAATGTGTAACATGATAGATTCACTGGATGAGTTGAAGTCTTACCACATTTTGAAAGTCTTTATGAGCTGTGTACCTGTGCAGACTCTTTTGAGGGACCTTGATCTGCACTTATAAAATTTTAACAGTTTATTTGTGACTATCCATAAAGCTTGTCTGTGTGCACATGTGTCTGTGTGGGGGTTGAAAATGCTCTCGCAAATTGGCCACTGGCTCAGTATATTCGTTTGCATTATTGTCATCTGTATGTTCTATATATTAAAGTGATAATGCACTAGGGAATGTACATAAGGCACTCTGTGTATATAAAATACTATATAGCTTTTATGATCCCTCAAGTCTTTTATGAGAATGACTCCACCTCTCATGAAGTCACACCTTCCTTCCTTCTCTTGTTCGATTATGAAGAGATCTGCAGTGTTTTCCTTTCTTCGCCAGTTTGAAATCTAGCTCTCTACGGTACAAAGGTTCTCAATTTTAGGAAAGAAATAAGGACTTGGTATGTTTCTGACAGTCGTTCGGATAATATGTTTCATCATCGCACCTCAAAGGCACGGCATAGACTTCTTTCAGTGTGCTGGACCATGAAAAGAGGAAACAAGAGTAGAGTTTCACATATTTTTAAGTGAAATAACAGCCAAGTAACTATACGGTTCGCTGCTTTAGGTTATTTTCACAGATGAAAGCAAGCTTTTTATGACAAGCAAGTTTCTCTATTCTGCCCTTCGTGGTAAGATCATTGTTTCTGTGGGAGGAAAGGTATTTTAAAAGTTATGGGATGCTTTGGGTCTGGAGTCTTCTTGATCTTTTCAGCATATCCAGCTTAAGCAACCCATCCAATTCTGAACTCTAAAAACAGACCTGCCAGATAATTAAGTGAAAACTAATTTAAATCTGGGCATTAGAAACGGAATCTTTATTGGCAGCTATAAATTAACACTGACTTTTATCTCACCTCTTGATTATAAAAGGATACAGAAGTTTAAATGTTTTAATTTGGGAATTTTCCCTTAGAGCTCTTTCCTCTCTAAGAATCACATTTTCTTTCACGCAGCTTAAAAGTTGTGGGTGACACTGGTTTCATAAGACAAGGTATGTCAATTAAAGGGAAGCTGTTTTTTTGTTTTGTTTCCAAAACAAAGTTTTTGACCGCATTAAATGCAACATTTTCAAGGAAGCATCTGGACTATGGTTATAGATGAACATTTCTCATTTCATTGTCTGAGTACAAAGCCATTTATAGGGCAACTTATCACATAAACACCCCTTGGCATCTTATAATAGAAATCAATAACACAGCAAAAAAGAAGACAGATGCAATTTAACCATATGCTACGTAAAAGATACCCTGTGAACTTCTTAAAAACTTTGTGTATGATATTTACCTTGCATTGATGTCTGATATATACATTTAATTTTTATTGGTCTTTAGTAAAAAAAAAGAACAAAATATTTATCTTAATAGGAAGATAAAAAATACCATCTGTAGATTCATGAAACATTTTCAGATTTCTCACTGCTTGCAAACACACCATCACTGATTAGGAAGAAATGCTTTTGAGACTTGAAAGCAAGTGGAGAAAAGTCCATTCATTCATAAGAAGTCCAGGAAGAAGCAGGAAATTAACATCTAGTATGAGGTGTGGCCCAGGTAAAGAGATATGTGCATAGGCAGGGGAAACTGATTGTCCTTGAAAGGAATGGTGTGGCTTGGGGCAGAGGTGATCAGGAACTAGAAATACTGGTATAGCTGGTGGACCAGAGTGTGATGCTAACACTGAAGAGAGTGGCACTGACCCAGCCCGGTTAAGGCGATGCCATGTGACTCCTCAGAGTGGCTCAGTTAGATGGTGGCTGAAGCAAAGATGACAGCACTGACCCTGAAAATCTGTGGTGGCACCAAGAGGCATCCCTCTTTTAGAAAAGAGTTGTCTAAATGGTTAGGAAATTGACCTGATTGAACTTGAAGGAAGGCATTCAGAGCAGTCAGATTTGGAGAAGACACACTAAGACACCCAATATGGCCTTCTTACTCGGGACAACTGTGGTAGAGGAGAGAATGTGAAGGGAGCTGGGACCCCTGGCTGAATCCATGGTAGTGGGAACACCACACAGACCGATGGTTTTCTGCCAAGGATCTCTCTTAGGCTGGGGACTGGGAACTATCTTTCACTCAGGGTCCACAAAGAGTTTACAAGTCGATTTTGTCTAGGTGCCTTAAGGACAAAGTCACAATGTCTAACGGCCATGCTAACCTCTCATAGATGATTTCAAAGTCACTGCCTTTGCAGAAATCCCCAGTTTGGTAAAAGTAAATGCCTGATTTGTGTTGTAATGTTAAGGGCAAGCCCAGTTAAGCATCCTGTCATTTCTTCTAATAATTGACTGATACTCTCTTAGTTTTCATAGCTTTTTCTTTTACCCCAAATATCCATTTTCTCAGTTCCCTCAATTCATTTAATTATTCAATATCAGAGTCTCACAGGAGGTAAAGCTGTTTTTGTTTTTTTCTTTTTGCTTTATTTTAGTACATTTAGCATTTGTTCTTGTTGCCATTTACTTTTGGGATTTTGTTAAAGCACAAAGAAAATTTTTAAGGTAGGGCTTTATAAAGTAAAAAGCCATATTCGCATAGTTTATTATAATTTTGCATTTCCAAATGTTAGTGTGTTTTTTTTTTCTTTAGCTTTTTCTTTTGAAAGAGCTTTCTGTCTGCATCAAGATTTCTTTTGAAAGAGCTTTCTTTCTGCATCAAGTTTTAAGAAGACTGGTCTCTTCTTTTTTATTATAGGTTTATTGAGATGTATTTCATATATCATAAAGGTTTGTTTTTCTTTTTTTTTTTTTTGAGACGGAGTCTCGCTCTGTTGCCCAGGCTGGAGTGCAGTGGCCGGATCTCAGCTCACTGCAGGCTGCGCCTCCCGGGTTCACGCCATTCTCCTGCCTCAGCCTCCCAAGTAGCTGGGACTACAGGCGCCCGCCACCTCGCCCGGCTAGTTTTTTGTATTTTTTAGTAGAGACGGGGTTTCACCGTGTTAGCCAGGATGGTCTCGATCCCCTGACCTCGTGATCCGCCCACCTCGGCCTCCCAAAGTGCTGGGATTACAGGCTTGATCCACCGCGCCCGGCCTGTTGTTTTGTTTTTGAAGAGTCTCACTCTGTCATCCAGGCTGGAGTGCAGTGGTGCGATCTCCGCTCACTGAAACCTCCACCTCCTGGGTTCAAGCGATACTCATGCCTCAGCCACCTGAGTAGCTGGGACTACAGGTACCTTCCACCGCGCCCGGCCTGTTGTTTTGTTTTTTAAGAGTCTCACTCTGTCATCCAGGCTGGAGTGCAGTGGTGCGATCTCCGCTCACTGAAACCTCCACCTCCTGGGTTCAAGCGATTCTCCTGCTTCAGCCTCCTGAGTAGCTGTGAATACAGGCGTATGCCACCATGCCTGGCAAATTTTTGTATTTTTAGTAGAGACGGGGTTTCACCACATGTGGTGGCTCACACCTGTAATCCCAGCACTTTGGGAGGCTGAGGAGGGTGGATCACTTGAGGTCAGGAGTTCGTGACCAGGCTGGCCAACATAAAGTTTATCCTTTAAAATGCACATGTTGTGGTATACCTTAGTGTACATGTTATACTTGAAAAAATATATCACAAGGTTCTGTAACTATTACTACTAATTCTAGAATATTTTGATCATCCCCCAAATAAGCCCTGATACCCATTAGCAGTCACTCTATTCCTGTTACGCTGGCCCGTGGCAACCACTAACCTATGGATTCTGATTTTACAGATTTGCCTATTCTGGACATTAATTTTTATAGCTGACTAATATTCCATTGTATAGATATACCATATACTGTTTATCCATTTATCAGTTGATAGATAATTGGGTTGTTTCTATTTGTGGCTATTATGAATGATGCTGTTATGAACATGTATGTAGAACTTTTTGTGTGGACGTAAGTTTTGATTTATCTTGCATATATACTGTATTAGTTTGTGAAGGTTGCCATCACCAATACCCTAGACTGGGTGGCTTAAACACCACAGATATGTTCTCTCACAATTCTGGAAGCTGGAAGTCCAAGATCAAGGTGTCAGCAGGGTTGGTTTCCCCTGAGGCCTCTTTCCCTGGCTTGTAGATGGCCACTGTCTTCTGGCATCCTCACATGGCCTTTCCTCTGTGCCTGCACACCCCTGGTGTCTGTGTGTCCTGACCTCCTTTTTTACGGATACCAGTCGTGTTGCATTATAGCCCACCCTAAAGACCTCATTTTAACTTAATTACCTCTTTGGAGATCTTATCTCCAAAAAGGATGACATTCTGAAGTACTAGGGGTTAGCACTTCGGCATATGAGTTTCAGAGGATGCACAGTTCAGCCCATACCATACACCTACAAAAGGAAGTGCTTTGTCACATGGTTACTCTATGTTTAGCCTTTTGAGAACTGACAAAAAGTTTTCAAGTTAGCTGTACCATTTCACCAGCCATGTAGGAGGGTTTCAATTTCTTTATATTCTCACCTGCATTTGTTAATATCTATCTTTTTGATTATACCCATTCACAGGAGGTAAACATTTGAAGTGTATCTTTTCATGAATTTTCCGCTTTCCCGCATTTCTGTGTTTCCTGTCGCACATTCTCTCTTGATGGTGCTGCCAACGTCATGTTGGTGTGTGTCCTGTACTCTAAGGGCTTAAATATTTAATCGTAAGACTGGTAATATTAATAGTTCAAATAGGTGGAAGAGGGCTGTGAAACCTGATGAATTGTGTAGTTTATGATAAAAGAAACTGCATAGACACTGTACAAAATATATATAATTACAAAGAACAAAGACAATCTAGATGAGGGATTTAAGTGTTTATTTACATATTATTCAGCCTGATTTTGAAAACACCCTACATTATTTATATATATAAAGCAGTAAAGCCCTTAACTCTTTGTCCTTTCAATAACCTATTTGCTTATTTAAAAGCACTACAGTCTGGGTGCAGTGGCTCATACCTGTAATCCCAATACTTTGGGAGGCCGAGGTGGGTGGATCACTTGAGCTGAGGAGTTCGAGACCAACCTGGGTGACACGGCGAAATCCTGTCTCGACAAAAAACTACAAAAATTAGCTGAGCTGAACTCCCAGCTACTTGGGAGGCTGAGGTGGGAGGATTGCTTGAGCCTGGGAGGCAGAGGTTGCATTGAGCCCAGATCACACCACTGTACTCCAGCTTTGGTAATAGAGGGAGAACCTGCCTTAAAAAAAGGGCAAAAAGAAAAGCACTACAATCAGTATGAAGCTATGGCCCTAGCCAAAATGCATTTGGGGAAGTGTGAGCTCCGTTGCAATCACTCCTTTTGCAAAATGGAAGTTATTAGAGAGTGAAATATTAACATGAGTTGGAAGTTCCCTGTGTACACCTATTTTCATTCCAATGCAGGATTTCTGAATTTTGTTTTTAAGTTAATTTATTATTTTCCTGGAAGAGCATAATTCCTGCATATAATTGCATTAAAGACTATTCATCTTTTTCAATAGTCAACAAAGAAACCATTAAAACTCAGTTATCCCATGAAGAGCTGTAAGTGGAAATGATCCTTTTTTTGCCAGGTGTCTAGGAAAGTATTTTACATTTTGCCTGAGGCCAGTACTTTTCTAATGTCTTCTTAATATCTTTGAAACTTACATCAATGCAAAACAAATACACCAAGAATATTATTCTAAACTCTGAGGCCTCATTCTAGCTAGGCTTTGTTTTCTGTTTTTTTTTCCTGGCAAATTTAATGAGTCTGAGCTTCTTCCCTGGGTGTGTCTTTTTGGGTTGATCACGTCCAAAAATTCAGCCAATGTGTCATCTCCTCTGAGAAACTTTGGTGACTGCCCTAAGTGGAATCCCGCCCTGCTGCTCTCTCTCTTTTCTCTATGCTCCTCTTGCAGTTAGTTGTAGCATCATTACCGTCAGTTACAGTAACTCCGCATGTTTCTATCTCTTCATCCAGGTCAGTGGTTGTCAAAGGAGACAATGCATCGGTACTGTCTGAAGAACTTTTCAAATACCTGCTCCTTTCTAGGATCCAGACACAGGATAAGGTAAGGTGTGTCTCAAACCGAACAGACTCCTTCCAATTCCTAGCTATTGGCAGGCTCAGACTCTGGGCAGTTTATCAGAATCTGGAAATAGGTCAGACCACCAATACCCACCATGGTTTTAACACAGAGAGTCCTTTCCTCTCTCTTCTCTTCTCCTTTGCTTGTCTGTGGTTTGACTCTGCCAATTGGAGATACCAGATACTTGTAAATGAAGAAGTTACCAGTTATACACTTCATAGACACATGTGAATAGGTAGGTCTTAGATGGCCTTTTTAAGAAAGAAGTCTTGGCTAAAAAGACATCCTATAAGAAAATCGAATAAAGAATAGAGAGATTTTGATTGAATAGATGTGTTACATGCTAGACATCTTGTTAAGCATTTTATCATAATTTAATTCTTCTCACAACTCCGTGAAGCATGTATTGTTATCCTCACTTGACAGATGAAAAAATAATCTCAGAAAAATTGAACAAATTGCTGGAGATCAACCACTACAAAGTGATGGAACTGGAATAAGTCCAAAGTTTGTTCAGCTCTAACAGAGCCTCTGGGTTAAAGATGGTTATGTTTGTATCAGTTTAGGTAAAAACTTTAATACTTATTCTAACCCAGAATGACAATGTCTAAATGAACTTGTGAAATTTTGCTGTCTTTATTGAGTACCCAGGCCAAAGCTGAGTCTGCTGGTTGTGACATTGTAGATTGCTTTTCAAACAAAAGACATTTGCCACAGTCTGAATATGGTTGTCTGTGCATCTCTCTCTGCAGGCTTTTCTGCATGGTGTGCCTGTGTGTGCGTGTGCATGTGTGTGTGTGTGTGTGCGCGCGCACGCAGTGGGTGTGATGTTCATGATCATGGTGGCTGGCTGTCCTTTCATGCAAGGGTGTGTGCATGTGTGTGTGTGTGTGTGTGTGTGTGCGTGCACTGGATGTGATGTTCATGATCAAGGTGGCTGGCTATTCTTTGATGCAAGGGCATGTGCGTGTGTGTGTGCGCACACACTGAATGTGATCACGATCAAGGTGGCTGGCTATTCTTTGATGCAAGGGCATCTGTGTGTGTGTGGGTGTGTGTGTGTGCACTGAATGTGATCACGATCAAGGTGGCTGACTTCTTTGATGCAAGGGCATCTGTGTGTGTGTGTGTGCACGCGTGCACACGCACTGAATGTGATCACGATCAAGGTGGCTGGCTGTTCTTTGATGCAAGGGCATCTGTGTGTGTGTGTGTGTTGGGGGTGTGTGTGTGTGAATGCACTGAATGTGATCACGATCAACGTGGCTGGCTGTTCTTCGATGCAAGACATGGTCCTCACTCAGAGTCTGATCTGAGTAGGAGGCTCCCAGATGTCCTCCAGAGATTGTTATTTTCTCAGATTAATCCCCTCAATTTCAAGCACTGATACTACAACTGTGATATGTTTACAGTTTGGGGGTGCTAGTGGGTGTGCCTGGGAGGGGAGAAGCTTTTACTTAGACATACATTTATCAGAGCTTTGTATAAACAAGCATAGGTAAATTATGAATGGTTGGGGTGAAATTGGGAGTGGGGACAGTAGGTTTACATTTATTATATACATTCACGGAGTACTGTCTAAGAACTGTCCTGGAGTTAGAAGATCCTTGTGCATAAGTAAGCATCATCCAAGGGATTATATCAAGTATATTTGTTCCTATAACATCTATTTCTAACATAGATTTATGTTTATGGGTGTTAATTCCTTAGCGCAGTTTCTCAGCAGAATACAGACTCTGAGGCCAGGAAGCTTGGGGCAATATGTAAGATGAAAGATTCCTGAAAAGAAGTTGAGAACATGGTCTAGATGAATGTTTTAAACTATCTGTGGTGAAGATCAGTTATTTTTCTCTAACTTGGTGTAGACCAACATTGGTATCAGTTCACACCAAAAGTTACTCATCATTTATGCTTGGCAACATCAAGGTGGTTACTAACACTGTTCGGTGAGATACGTCCACTGAGCATACACTAGAATATCAGGCAATATGGAATTGCTATAAAAATACCAAAATTCTCACCTCCAATTTCTGTACTTATCACATTAAGAGATAACAGGAGACTGGTGTTGGTTCATGGACCACATTTTAGGCAGCATTGCTGGGGACAAACTTTACCTACTGGACAGTTCCACCCAAGGCCAGCACTGCCAGTAGAGGAGGAGGTAGACACTCTTGATGCAATGCCTTAGGTAATGCTTATTTATGTACAAGGATATTCTAACTGTAAGATTGACCTTATAAAACACTGAGGTTTGAGAAGTAATGATCTCTTAACCATTTTCTTTTTGTCTATGGACTTAACAAGGGAACAACCTTTCTGACCTGATGTAAGAATCTCTTGGCCGGGCGCAGTGGCTCAAGCCTGTAATCCCAGCACTTTGGGAGGCCGAGACGGGCGGATCACGAGGTCAGGAGATCGAGACCATCC
>NW_012116566.1:1815584-1842224 GCF_000951035.1 Colobus angolensis palliatus
CTATCTGATCTTTAGCCATGCTAAATTTGAAAACAATTTTTGAGTTACTGTATTTTTACAATAAGATATATATTTATGGCCATGGGCGGTGGCTCACGCCTATAATCCCAGCACTTTGGGAGGCTGAGGCAGGAGAATGGCATAAACCCGGGAGGCGGAGCTTGCAGTGAGCTGAGATCTGGCCACTGCACTCCAGCTTGGGCGACAAAGCGAGACTCCATCTCAAAAAAAAAAAAAAAGAATCTCTTGTATAGAAATGTCACAAAAGCAAATATTGTAGCTGCAGAAGGAATTGAGAGCAATGACTGTATGTGTATAATATCAGTCAGTAAAACACAAAGAAGTAAGCAAGTTGCAAAAATGGGAGAAATATCAGGTTGTTCCTGGGGAGAAAAACCATGGCTGGAAAGAAAGAACAGAGATGCAGTTGCTTAGGCAGATCATTTGGAGAAAAAATAGACATGTTTAAAAGGATTCTATAAAATTTTGCTTTCTCTCCATTTTCCTAATAAATCATGTTATTTATCTTTGAGGTTTTTTGGACTTTGAGTTCTTTTAAAAATTTTCAATTGCCCCGTCCTGGAGAGACTTACTTTAAAGTGAGAGGTGAGAGGTGTTGACCCAAGAACAAAGGTCATTCAAGTGGAGGGATAAAGTGAAGAGTGTATTTACTTGATATGAGCATTTAATTTCATCAGTATAAAAATTTGCATTGATAATCATTTTCTTATTTTGATGACTGCATTATTTGGCTTTCATTTACATAAAAATCAACCCTCCAGTGTTTTGATGCTTTGATCATTATGAGAAAGGGGTTTTCTAGTTCCTTTGAGTTCCCTCTTCTGTTATTTTTGTTAGTGGAATGTGTATTTTAGAGGTTGTTAGGCTTTTTCTTCTCAGTGTTTTGTGTCAGAAGTAAATGTCTGTGGGGTAATTAAGGTGAGCGGATTGAGTGGGATTAAGTTTGGGTGCAGAAAATATTCAGGCTGAGGCGGCAGGTCTAGTTATTGAGGTAAACTTTTGATCTCTAGTGTCATGCCATGATAGCTACAAAGCTTGTTCTACAGCCAAGCATTTGATTGCTAAGTGAACTCTCTCCCTTGATCCCCAGGCAGGCTGCACATGTAGTATGCAGGATTTTTCACCTCTCTCTTCTCCCAGTCCAGTCATTTTAACATCTGTGTATAGTTTGTAAGACAAACCTGGAAACAAGATAAGGAGAAATTAGAAATGGTAACACTGTTTCTTTCAGGAAATAGTCACAGTTCTTGGCAACCAGTGGCCATGAATTGCATTTTTTTTTGTTGATGATGTGACACTACATGAAAGATGAAAATCCTCACATTCCAAGTAATTATAATCTGATTAATTATGGATTCTAGGAATAGGGGGAGTAGAAGAGGAAATATAGAATTCTCTAAAATGTGAATTTTCAAAATTTAGACCATCAGCTGAAAATTAACCTTTTCTTTTTTGGCCACTTGAAAATATTCCATTTTTATTTGAGGCACCCGGAGAATCATAGTGTTTGAACAGAGATGGCAGTTTTACATTTGCAGGTCAATATCTGGCATGCTTAAGCACAAATAGGTATAGCCAGTGTCCTGGAAAGCGGGTAAGAACATGAGGGTGAATAGATACTGAATGCATGGAACTGAGAGTCCCTGTAGACATTCCATCATGGGCCAGCAGCAAATGTGAGAGAACCGAACTGCAGAAGCAGGGAGAGGAAGCATTTGTGGAGAGTTCAACATGTTAAATTTGAGGCATTGTGGTGAATCCACTGCCGAATACTGCTCCACGACACTCTTCAGTCTCCAAGAGTATTAGATTTTTCTAATACTGTTAGTCTGAAAATATTTCAGTAGCTTTTTAAAAACTTGAAGTTACTGTATTTGATTGAATCTGGACTGCCACCAATTATAAGAGAGAGCTTATTCCCACTAAGAAATAAAAAGACCTTTGAGTTAAACTATGACACAATAATGCCTTCTCATTGAGACTTTTTATTCTACATTGTTTGTAAATACTTTTTAGTACTTGATTAATTGCTCACACCAGTCTCTCATTATTTTAAAATATCTTTTTATCCTTTCTAGGGATGTAGCCTTGTCCTTTTGTACATATCTTGGTAATAAAATTTTAACAAGCTATCTTTTGGGGATTCAATCCTTCCTTAGATTCCATAAAACTCTTTTTTGTGTGTGTGAGAAAGTATAGAATGTGATCATTCCTTAGATCAGTTTTATTACTACTGAATGTATGAACCACAATTCTATTTCTATACCTTTCTGCATAAACAGTACCTTTTTGATTCAATGTTGAATCATAAAGTAATATTTTAGAATACATTTTATTTTAAATAAGTGTAAAACTAACTCTTATTACCCAAAATGAACATTACTCAATTAAGTTGGCAATTAAAGCACTATGGTCAAGTTCAGACATTCACAGACAATGCCAGCTACACGACAACTGTTTCACGGCCAGCAGCAACTGGGAGAAATTGGGAGATATGTCAGATATCAGAGAGGATAAATATTCTTTTTTAGGATTGAAAATAATTGAGAGAGGTCAGTGTGAGCTTAATCTATCTGATCTTTAGCCATGCTAAATTTGAAAACAATTTTTGAGTTACTGTATTTTTACAATAAGATATATATTTATGGCCATGGGCGGTGGCTCACGCCTGTAATCCCACTTTGGGAGGCCAAGACGGGCAGATCACGAGGTCAGCAGATGGAGACCATCCTGGTTAACACGGTGAAACCCCATCTCTACTAAAAAATTAACAGGGCTTGGTGGCGGGCGCCTGTAGTCCCAGCTCCTCGGGAGGCTGATGCAGGAGAATGGTGTGAACCCAGGAGGCAGAGCTTGCAGTGAGCCGAGATCGCGTTGCTGCACTCCAGCCTGGGTGACCGAGTGAGACTCCTTCTCAATAAAAAAAAAAAAATAAATAAATAAAAGATATATATTTATACAAAGATTAGAAATGTAGCAAAGCATACAAAATGTAATGGAAATAAAAAGTAACTTGAATGCTGCCACTGACTGATAAAGGTAGCCTCTCACACCAATGATAAAGGGTATTCAGAACATATTTTGCAGAAGACACTTGTTTTCTGTACATGAGTTTTCCAAGGAATTAAATCTTATTCATGTTCCCAGTACAAGTTTTGTAGGGAAGAGAATTACCCAAATGAGTACAACACAATCAGAAGCACAATAATAACTTTTGGCTCCTGAGTGTATAAACTTAGCCTATTGCTCCAGCAAACGAACCTTTATTCATATTTGTATTTTATCCTTTACCTCTTGACTCCTGTCTCATATTGGAAAGGTAGCAAAGCTTAACATGTTTTTGCAAACACATGTCTTACCTTGAAAGATGAAATAAGGTTATATTTCTAAAAATCCACACAGTGCTGAATTCTACTTAATTGAAAAGAGTTTTGTGTGATAAATGCAGTCATTAGTTTAATATCTAGCTCTACTAAAATATTTAACAATGAACTCTTGAGTACAAGGCATCAAGGTAAAGTCTTAACAGATTTCCTAACGGGAATGTACTGTGCATTACAGATTTTTACTTGTTACCCTCTAAATTCTAAACCAGAGGCAGAAGGTGATGTGAGAAATTCTTTACAGGATTTCCAGTCTCTAGATTAATGATGCTTGTATACTCTTACATATCAAGTTTTAATGTCAACAGTTGACAGATGTTGACCTTATTAAACAGTGTTTCTTATTTATCTTAATTTTGAGAGCCCCACACCAGGAACATACAAGTCATTTTCTTTTTTTTTTTTCCCAATTTTCATTTTAGGTTCAGAGGCTATGTGTGCAGGTTTGTAACGGGTACATTGTGTGTCACTGAGCTTTGGTGTACAACTGATTCTGTCTCCCAGATACTGCGTATAGTTCCTGATAGGTACTTTTTCAACCCTCAGACCCCTCTCACCCTCCCCGCTCTCTTAGTCCCCATTGTCCAGTGTTGATTCTTTTCATCTTTATGTCCATGGATGCTCAATGTTTAGCTCCCATTTGGATTTCTGTTCCCGGGTTAATTCGCTTAGGAATTTGGATAAAGCCTCTAGCTTTATCCATGTTGCTGCAGAGGATATAATTTCATTCTTTATTATGGCTATGTAGTATTCAGTGTATATGTACTGCATGTTCTTTATCTAGTCCACTATTTTTTATTGATGGGCACCTAGGTTGATTCCATGTCTTTGCTATTGTGATGAATATACACATGCATGGGCCTTTATTAAAGAACGATTTATATTCCTTTTAGTATATATTTAATAATGAGATTTCAGGGTCAAATTGTAGTTCTATTTTAAGTTCTTTGAGAAATCTCCAAACTGCTTTCCACAGTGGCTCAACTAATTTAAATCCAAACCAACAGTGTATAAACTTTACTCCACAGCCTCATTAGTATGTGTTTTATTTTTTCTTCTATTTTTAGTAATAGCCATTCTGACTGGTGTGAGTATCCCTCTGTGATTAGTGATCATGAGCACATGTCCATGTTTGTTGGCTGCTTCTATATCTTCTTTTGAAAAGTGTTCATATCCTTTGTGCATTTTTAAATGAGGTTATTTGTTTTTTGCTTGTTGATTAAGTTCTTTTTAGATTCTGGATATGAAATCTTTTTTCAGATGCATTGTTTGTGAATTCTTATGGTTGGATCTGTGTCCCTACCTAAATTTCATGTCAAATTGTAATCCCCAATACTAGAGGTGGGGCCTGGTGGGAACTGATTGGATCATGGGGGTGGTTTCTCATGGATGGTTTAGCTCTATCCCCTTGGTGGTGTTCTTGTGATAGTGACTTCTTACAAGATCTGGTTGTTTAAAAGTATATAGCACCTCTCCTCTCCTTCTCTCTCTTGCTCCTGCTATGTGAGATGCCTGTCCCACCTGAGGCCTCTGCAAAAGCAGATGATGCCACACTTCCTGTATAGCCTGCAGAACCATGAACCAATTAAAGCCCTTTTCTTATTACTCAGTCTCAGATATTTCTCTTTGTAGCTATGCGAGAACAGACTAATACACAAATATTTTCTGTCATTCTGTAGGTTGTCTGTTTACTCTATTGATAGTTTCTTTTGCTGTGCAGAAGCTCTTTAGCTTAATGAGGTCCCACTTGTCAATTTTTGTTTTTGTTGCAATTGCTTATGGGGACTTAGCCAAAAGTTTTGTGCTGATATCAAGAAGGGTATTTCCTAGGTTTTCTTCTAGGATTTTAATAGTCTTAGATTTTTATAGGTCTCACATTTAAATTATAACCCATCTTGAGTTAATTTTTGTGTATGGTGAAAGGTAAGGGTCCAGTTTCAGTCTTCTGCATATGCCTAGCCAGTTATCCAGCACTGTTTATTGACTAGGGGGTCCTTTCCCTGTTGCTTGTCATTGTTGCCTTCATCAAAGATCAGATAATTGTAGGTGTCGCTTTATTTCTGGGTTCTGGAAACTTACAATCATGGCATAAGACAAAGGAAAAGCAAGGCACATCTTACATGGTGGCAGGAGAGAGAGAGTGAAGGGGAAATTGCCACATGCTTTTAAACCATCAAATCTCATGAGAACTTACTATTATGAGAACAGCATGGGAAAAAATGCCTCCATGATCCAATTACCTCCTACCAGGCCCTTCGTCTGACACATGGGGATTACAGTTGGAGATAAGATTTGGGTGGGGACTATAGCGCCAAACCATATCATTCCACCCCTCACCCCTCCCAAATCTCATGTCCTTCTCACCTTTTGAAACCAGAAGTGCCTTTCCAATAGTCCCCCCAAAATCTTAACTCATTCTAGCGTTTATAAAAAATCCAAGTCAAAAGTCTCATCTGAGACAAAACAAGTCCTTTCTGCCTATGAGCCTGTAAAATAAAAAACTAGTTAGTTACTTGCAAAATACAATGTGGGTACAGGCATTGGGTAAACACTTCCATTGCAAAAGGGAGAAACTGGTCAAAACCAAGGAGGCACAGGCACCATGCGAATCTGAAACCCAGCAGGGCAGCCATTAAATCTTAAAGCCTCAAAATTAATCTCCTTTGACTCCATGTCTCACATCTAGGACATGCTGATGCAAGGGGTGGCTCCCATGACCTTGGGCAACTCTGCTTCAGTGGCTCTGCAGGATACAACCCCTGTGGCTGCTTTCATGGGCTGGCATTGAGTGCCTGTGGCTTTTCAAGGTGTGTGATACAAGCTGTTGGTGGATCTGCCATTCCAGGGTCTGAAAGATGGTGGCCGTTTTCTCACAGTTCCACTAGGCAGTGCCCCTGTGGGGACTCTGGTGGCTCCAACCCTTTGTACTGCCCTAGTAGATGTTCTCCATGAGGGCTCTGCTTCTGCAGCAGGATTCTGCTTCGACATCCAGGCATTTTCGTACACCATCTGAAATTTAGGTAGAGGCTCCCAAAGCAGAACTCTTGTCTTCTGTGCACCTGTAGGCCCAATACCATGTGGAAGCTGCCAAGGCTTGGAGCTTGCTCCCTCTGAGGCAATGGGCTGAGCTGTACCGTGACCCCTTTTAGCCATGCCTGGAGCTGCTGTAGCTGAGATGCAGGGCACCATGTCCCAAGGCTGTACAGAGTAATGGGGCCCTGGACCTGGTCCACAAAACCAGTTTCCCTCCTATCCCTCTGGGTCTGTGATGGGAGGGGCTGACAAGATCGCTGAAATGCCCTGGAGTCATTTTTCCCATTGTCTTGGCTATTAATATTTGGCTTCTCTTTGCTTATGTAAATTTCTGCAGCTGAGTTGAATTTCTTCCCAGAAAATGGGATTTTCTTTTCTACCACATGGTCAGGCTGTAAACTTTCCAAGCTTTTATGCTCTGCTTCCCTTTTCAACCTATCTTCCAATTTCAGACCATCTCTTTGTGAATGCATGTGACTATATGCTTTTAGAATATACCTGATCACCTCTTGAATGCTTTGCTGCTTCGAAGTTTCTTCTGCCAGTTAAAATCATTTATCTCTAGTTCAAAGTTCCACAGATCTCGAGGGCAGAGGTAAAATGCTGCCAGTCTCTTCACTAAAGCATAGCAAGAGTGACCTTTACTCCAGTTCCCAATAAGTTCCCCATCTCCATCTGAGACTACCTCAGCCTGGACTTCATTGTCCATATCACTATCAGCACTTTGGTCAAATAGATTCAACAAGTTTCTAGGAAGTTTCAAACTTTCCCATATCTTCTTGTCTTCTTCTGAATCCTCCAAACTGTTCCAGCCTGTGCCTGTTACCCACTTCCAAAGTCACTTCCACATTTTCCAGTATCTTTATAGCAGTGTCCCACTCTCTTGGTACAAATTTTCTGTATTAGTCCATTTTATGCTGATATAAAGAACTACCTGAGACTGGGTAACTTATAAAGAAAAGAGGTTTAATTGACACACAGTTCAGCATGGCTGGGGAGGCCTCAGGTAATTTACAGTCATGGTGGAAGACAAAGGGGAAGCAAGGCACACCTTACATGGTGGCAGGAGAAAATGAGAGAGTGAAGGGGAAACTGCCACACACTTTAAACCATCAGATCTTGTGATAACTTACTATTATAAGAACAACGTGGGGAAAACCGCCACCATGATCTAATCGCCTCTCATCAGGCCCTTCCTCTGACACATGGGATTACAATTAGAGATGAGATTTGGATAGAGACACAGCCAAACCATATCATTTATTTTGCATCCTGAAACCTTCCTGAAGTTGTTTATCAGCTCTGGAAGCCTTTTGATTGATTCTTTAGGGCTTTCTAGGTATACATTGATATCATCGGCTAAGAGAAATAATTTGACTTTTTTCTCTGTGGATGCTTTTATGGGAGTGGGCATCCTTATCTTTTCCAGTTCTTAGGGAGAATGCTTACAGCTTTGTTTAGTATAATGTTGTTTAAGGGTATATCTTAGATAGCTCTTATTATTTTGAGTCATGTTCCTTCTATGCCTAGTTCATTGAGAGTTTTTTTATCATGAAGGGATGCTGGATTTTATCAAAGGCTTTTTCTGCATCTATTGAGATAATCATTTTTTTTTTTTTAACTATTTGGTGAATCACATGTATTGATTTGTGTATGTTGGACCAGACCCATATCCTAGGAATAAAGCCTGCTTGATTGTGGTGAATTGACTTTTTGATGTGCTGCTGGATTCAGTTTACTAGTATTTTTGCTTTTTGAGGATTTTTGTGTCAATGTTCATCAAAGATATTGGCCTATAGTTTTATTTTTGTTGTAATGTCTTGGCCAGAGCTTGATATCAGTGATTCTGGCTTCACAGAATGAGTATGGGAGAAATCTCTATTTTCTGGAATGGTTTCATTTGTATTGGTACCAGATCTTCTTTGTATGTGTGGTACAATTCAGGTGTCAATGGATCTGGTCAAGAGCTCTTTTTGGTTGATAGGTTTTATATTACTGATTCAATTTCAGAACTTGATGTTGGTCTGTTCAGAGTTTTGATTTCTTCCTGATTCAGTCTTCGGACATGTGTTTCCAGGAATTTGTCCGTTTCCTCTGCATTTTCTAGTTTATATGCATAGTTGTGTTCATAATAGTCTCTGAGGATCTTTTGTATTTTTGTGGGATTGGTTGTAGTGTTACCTTTGTCATTTCTTGGATCTTCTCCCTTTTTTTTTTTTTTTTTTTTAAGTTTCAGTCTCGCTCTGTCATCCAGGCTGGAATGCAGTGCCATGATCTCATATTGTGAGACCCTGTCTCTTCCTTTTTTTTTTTTTTTTTTTAATTTAGCTAGCTAGCTATTGATCTTGTTGATTCTTTCAAAGTACCAGCTTTTGGTTTTGTTAAACTTTTCATGGATTTTTATGTCTCAATTATGTTCAGTTCTACTCTGATTTTCGTTATTTTTTTCTGATGCTAGCTTTGGGGTTTTTTCTCATTTTTCTAATTTACATGAGATTGTTTATTTGAGAACTTTCCAAGTTCTTGATGTAGGCATTAATGCGCTGTAAACTTTCCTCTTTATACTGCTTTAGCTATATCCCAGAAATTTTGCTATGTTGTGTCTCTGTTTTCATTTATTTCAAAGAATGTTTTTCTTTTCTGCCTTAATTCCATTGTTTACCCAAAGATCATTCAAACATAAGTTATTTAATTTCCATTTAATTGTGTGGTTTTGAGGGATCTTCTTGGTATTGATTTGTATATTTATTCCATTGTGTTCCAAAAACATGGTTGGCATGATTTTACTTTTTTTGAATTTATTGAGACTTGCTTTATGGCCAAGCATATAGTTAATCTTAGAGTATATTCTGTGATACACATGAAAAGAATGTGTATTTTGTGGTTGATGGGTGCAGATGACTATTATGTCCAATAGGTCAAGTGTCAAATTTAAATCCAGGAATTCTTTGTTTATTTTCTGCCTCAATGATCTGTTAATGTCAAGAGGGATTTGAAGTTCCCCACTATTATCGTGTGGCTCTGTAGTCTTTTTAGAAGGTCTAGAAGTACTTGTTTCATGAATCTGGGTGCCTCAATATTGGGTACATATATCTTTAGGATACTTAAGTCACCTTGTTTCATTGATCCCTTTATCATTATATAGTGCCTTTCCTTGTCCTTTTTGACTATTTTTGGTTTATAGTCTATTTTATCTGATATAAGAATAGTGACCCCTGTTCTTTTTTGTCTGGCATTTGTGTTACAGATATTTATCCAACCCTTTACCTTGAATCTATGGGGCTTGTTACACGTGAGATAGGTCTCTTAAGAGAGAAAATGAATGGGTCTTGCTTACCTTTTTTTTTTTTTTTTTGAGATGGAGTCTTCGCTTTGTTGCCCAGGCTGGAGTACAGTTATTCAAGGTTAATACTGAAATCTGAGGTTTTGATCCTATCTCAGAGTTGTTAACTTATTGTTTTGTAGTTCCTATTGTGTAGTCTCTTTACAGTGTCTGTGGACTATGTACTTAGATATGGTTTTGTGGAAGCCAATATTGTTCTTTTGCCTCCATCTTTAGAACTCCTTTAAGAATATTTTATAAGATTGGTCTAGTGGTAATGCATTCATTTAGCAATTTCTTGTCTGCAAAATATTTTATTTCACCTTTGCTTATGAAACTTAGTTTGGCAGGGTACAAAATTCATGATGTTTCTTTTTTTTGATAATGCTAAAAATAGGCCCTTAGTCTGTTAGCCTGATGGTGTTTCTTTTCTATGTAATCTGACCTTTTTCTCAGCTCCCTTTAAGATTTTTTCTTTAGCATTGACCTTAGACAGTCTGGTGAGTATATACCTTGATGATGCTTGTTTTGTATAGTATCTGGCAGGTATTCTCTGGATTTCTTGTATCTGGATGTCTACCTCTTTAACGAGATTCAAGAACTTTTCTTGAATTATTCCCTCAAATATGTTTTCCAAGTTGTTTACTTTTTCTCTTTCTCTCTGAGGAATGCCAGTAATTTGTAGGCCTGGTCACTTTACATAATCCCATATTTCTCAAAGCCTTTTTTAATTCTCTTTTTTTATTGGTCTGATTGGGTTTCTTTGAAAGATTGGCCATTAGTCCGAGAAACTCTTCCTTCTGCTTGGTCCACTCTATTGATAAAACTCTCAATTGTATTTTGAAATCTCTTAAGTGAGTTTTTCAGTTTCAGTAGCTCTGATTTATTTATTTATTTATTTTTTTAAAGATGTTTACCTCTTCTCTTGTTTTCTGGATTGCTTTACAGATTTTTTTTGTTGATTTCAACATTGGATCTCATTGCATTTCCCTGTAACCCATGCTTTGACTTCTCCATCTACCATCTTTGTGTCTCCGTTTTGGGACCATTGCTGGAGAGCTAGAGTGAACCTTTGCTGTTGTTACAACATTCATGTTTTTTATGGTGGCAGAATTCTTACACTGGTTCCTTCTCATATTGGATACGGTCTTTTGACTTTGCTTGTATAGTCCTGTACTCTTCTGTCAGCAGATTTTGTATTGGGTTGTGGGGTTTGACCTACAGGCCAATAGATGGCAGTTGCAGGTAAAATCTAGCTGCCACACAAAAACAGGTAGTTATGAACTTGATTTTTGTTTACTGTGAGGTGCTCTTTGTTGTTTCAGGTGAAGAACTGGATAGTGGGGTGCCTGCTGTTCTGAACTTCCTGTTCTACCAGGGTGGTGGGACACAGCTGGGCATAGGTGGAAACTCTGACTTGCTCATGAATATTCCAATGGCAAGCACAGGCTCCAATCCTAGTAAGGGTGGTTGGGAGGAGTTCCTGGTGAAGTACACAGGGGTATCTCTGTGGTGGCGGGTGAGAGGCTGCACTGGTTCTCCATCCTAGATAGGCAAGAACATAATCTGTTTCTCTGTCACACCCATGTTCCAGGGCTCATGACTCCTAGTTGAGATACTTACTGTAGTGTATCTCTAGACTGAAGTGTGGTTGAGACCTATGGGGAATGCCTGTTTTGTAACTCTCTGTGGGACTGATGTCAGGGCATAACTTCATCACTTGACCTGATACAGATATCTTTTAGGTTTGCCTGTTCTGGTATGATAGTACTGCTACTTCTTGTAAAGGAGCTGGCTCCACCTTTGGGCTCATGTGAGTTGGTGTTGATGATGTTGGTGTCAGCCGGTTGGGTTGGTCTGACCTCAGGCCCTGAAGTAAGTGGTCAGGTGCCAGCAGAGTTGGGATAGTAGTTCCCCAGTTCCCAGGATCCTCGATGGCCTGCTGGACAGCATGTGTGAGTCTTGAAGGGGCTCAACTGGGGTTGGGCTAGCCCAGAGTTCAGGTGCTGGTCCCTGGGTCACTAGTCAAACTCTGGCAGGAGCAGGTAGAACGTTTAGGTTCTACCCACCACTTAGGTGGTGGGAGTTGGAGAGAATAGCACAGGCCTGTGGGGGTTGGGTTTTCAGAAGGGCCCTAGGCCACAGGTAAAATGTTCGGGTGTGGGCAGGGCAGCTGTGCTGTGGGCCTTTCACTGGAGAGGGTGGGACCCTCAGCTGGGGCGACAGAGACTGGTGGCTGTGGGGCCCTTGGCACCCTTGCACTTCCCTCCCATTTAAACAGTGCTGAACTTCACTGTTGGGGGCACGTAAAGGTGCCAAGCATTGTCTATTACTGTTGGGAGTCTTGCCCCAGAGGAATGGAGAGCTGTGACCCACTGTGATGTTCAGGTGGGGGCAAGGACTCTGCTGCAAGCCTGAGCAGAGCCTTGCCTGGCTTGGAGCAGTAGGAGCATGGTCTGCTTATAGGTGGTCAGGGGAACACAGAGTTGTGCCCACCCATGGAATTCAGGCAGGGGTGGGACTGTTGTGCTGGATGCCAGAGCTGAGCCTTGCCTGGCATAGAGGAGCAGGGGCAGTCTGACCGCTCCTCCTCACCCCTGCTGTGGCTGCTCCCAGGGCTATGGCAGCTGGTGCAGGGCTGCTCTGGGACCTTGAGCCTGTAGAGCTCCATGTGTGCATCAGTCCTGCCTCTGCAAAAACTCCAGGAGGCTCTCTGTCAGTCTAGATGCCCAGGGGATGGTGGGTGGGGGGAGGTTAGGGGCTTCTCCCATTCCCAGGATTGCAAAGATCTGTGTGTGAGGCATGGATCCCCTGAGGATCTGCCTTCACTCACCCTTTCCCTGTGCCAGGGAGCTTCTCCCAGCTCCACTTCAGACCCCGACGCACCATTGCCCAGTTTGGCTCCTCTCTGTTCTCTGTGGGTCCTCTCACTTCCTCTGCGAATCCTGACTGGTCCCTTAGACGATTCCCTTGAGGAGCTGCTATTTACTCACCACTTTGCTTCCTCTCTGTGAGAGCGGTGTACCCTAACTGCCTCTTGTCAGCCGTCTTGCATCTCCATCAGTCACTTTCTTTATAGTATTAATTTGGCCTGGGAAATTCAGTCCCTTTTATTTTGCAGTATAATTATGGAGTCAAACAGGAATGGAAAGCTTGACTCAGCAATTTCTCCAACTAAGATTATATGGAAGCCTCTCACCACTGACACGTCTGTTTCACTCATCCACATCATGGATACAAAACCTCCGTTTAAAAATACCTGTCTGGATTCCCACTATGAGAGTTTTGAATATATACTAGTTTTATCCAAAAAATAAATTGGAATATAGCCTTGAGAGAACTCAAATTCACATGATAAACTATATTTTAATTTTTCAACCAATACTATTGGCAGTCTTTAAAAAGGAGCCTTAAATTAAGATATCCCCGAAAACTAAGTACATTGAAAGCTTATTCTAATAATCCTTGACATGTCGATAAGTGAGTAAAAAGGATGTTTCCAAAATCACATTGACAATATATTTAATATTAATGTATTTTCATAGCACCCAGAGTCTTGTTCTCAGGGTGTTTCACATTCAGTATGAACCTAAGGGATAGCATCACTCACTCATCAGACATTCATAGGACCCTACGAATAGAACACTATTTTAGTTACTAGGGATTCAAAGAAGGCAGTGTCACTCAGGCTTTGAAGGAGGCATATATGTAAATTAATAATAGTGATACAATGTAACACAGATTTTTACTAAGCTGGATCTGGTGTGTTGGAATAGATACAAGGTTGTACTTGATTTCCCTTCCAAGAACTAGTATACTATTTTCAATCAGAAAATGTGGAAGAGTGTTCTAGGCAGAGGAAACAGCACAAGTAATAGTTCAAAAGCATAGCAGTGTGTGGACAATTTGCGGCCTAGCACAGATCAGACTTGGTTAGAGAAATAACTATTCATACAAGGGGCAAATAGTATAGCTAAAAGTAGGTTTGAGCAGGATATTCATCCAACTAACAGGATATTCTGGAATTCTGGAGCTGATGGAAATGAAAATAGACTCTAATAGGCAGACTGATTCAACCAGCAATGACTTCCCAGGAAATGCAAATATGAAAGTCATGTTGAGCATGTATAATTGCATCTTTCCAGTTCCAGTTCTGCCACTGATTATTTGGGTGATTGCTGCCAATTCATCCAGTCTCCACACACTTACCAGATGAAGTAGCTGAATCAGAGGATCTGTAAGCCTAGTTGTAGCTTTAAAAGAAGCAGGAGTTCTGAGATGACCAGTGTGGTTGTTACTGGGTACTAGAATATATGCATACTTCATCATATATATGTGTTTAGGAAAAAGCTCTCTCTGTTTTTCGTCTGCCCTCACACCACCGTAACAATCATCAAGACACAAGAGGACTTCTCTGACCAAAGGTGTGGGTTTTTTTCCCCACACACCAAGCATATACATTATATATATATGTGTATATATATCCGTGTATATATTTCTGTGTATACATGTGTGTATGTGTGTGTATGCATGTGTGTGTGTGTGTGTATATGTGTGTGTGTGTATGTGTATGTGTGTATGTATATATGTATGGGTGTGTGTATGTGTATATATGTGTATGTGTGTATATATGCACACACATTATAATATAACAATATGCACACTGCTCTCAGAAACCAATTAGTGATGGTAAGCACAGACATGTGATACACTTTTTTTTCTTAGTATTTAAAGACCTTGAGTTATCTATTGAAAGCTCTCCTACTGTAGTGGACATTTAATATATAGTTTTAGATACCTAGCACCTCTTGAATGTTTCTCACATGTGACAATTTTCCATCTTATGAGTCCCATGTCCTCAAGATATGAGCTGGGAACTAACTTTCCCACTTCCTTTTCAGCTGGAGCTTAGCATATGACCTTAGCTTCATCATCCACATGTATCTGACCAAAATTTCATTTTGCAAGAGAGTGAGCTGAAAAAGTAGAAATCCATGTGGCAGAGATACTCTTTTCATGATGGTCATTGGAGCGGTCCTCACAGAGGATTCCCATCCAGCATCAATAATGCAAGCTCAAGTGTCCCTGTCACTGATGGCAACAACCAGATTTTACTGCAGCCACCTGCCAGTGGGACTTGGGCATGTAACCTAGCTGTACAATGTCCAAGGGTGGTTCTTGATCCTCCTGAAAGGTCTGTGTGCTACCTATATTGTTTAATAAATTTCTGTCTACTAGTGAAACTAGTGAGAAACTTATTTACAACTAAGAGTCCTTTTTGATCTTGAATCTGACCTCCTTTTCCCTCGACTCTGTTTTTGCCAAACTCCTTGGATCTGCTGGACAGGTATAGCTTTCCAGAATGAGTCAGTGCCAGCAGGCTTTTTTCCATGTAATAAATTAAAATGTGTTTCTTTTTTTGTGACTTTTCAATGATGACAAAAGTGGCCAGTGTTCAAGCAAACCATTTCAAGACTCAGCTGTGAGTCAGTCTCATATTATTAGGGTTCTCTTCTGTCTACCTTCTCACTCCAAAAACTGATGTAGAAAATTTATATAAAGAAATAGCTGCTAAACCTTAAAATCTCTCAGTAGAGTGATAGAAATGGTAATGAACAGGAATTAGAATGAATACAGAGAAATTGGACTTAGGATGAGAATAACAATTGGAAGGGAAGAAAGGAAATGAAAGTATAATGAGGGTGGGTAATTGTCAGCCTGGAGCTCTCAAATTGGAAAGAATTCTGCACATTTAAATTTGTCCCAGGGGCCACCATGCCTTGAATTGTACCAGTCAAGTATACTTTATTTTGATTAATTACTGTTCTCTCCAGGTACCTTTTTGACAATGACTATGTCAAGCACAGATAACCCACCAAGTCATTAACAACTCCATGGGACATTGAGCCAGGGAGTGTCTTAAGATTCTCACTGGCTGGTTTAGCATCCTTCCCTCATAGCCCCCACCTTTTTAATTGTACCCTACTTTCTTTCCTGGCCCTATCACTTTCTTTTTCCTGGAAGAGTGCTCTACCTAGAATCTCCCATCCTGTCTTCATAGGCATTTATGAGTGTTTCTAAACATTCACATTCCCTGTGTTATGATAACAGAGTTTTGCTTCCCCAAAGATGTGAAACCTCTAGATGGGACAGATTTTGGGTCCTTTACTTTTCCCATCTTTCATATCTGCCCAAAATCTGCAAGTTCTGTGGAGACACACCTTCAGTTTTTCTTTAAAAACCAAATTTTCTTATAGCACGTGGCATCAAAAGGTACCATGAGACTCTAGTGGAGGCTTACACTAATAGCTATGTGCTGTCTCTGTTCATTCCTTTGAGGCTGTTGAGCCTGACTTTGGATCACCTTAAGGTCCTTTGCATTTTATTCTTTCCACATTTCTGTCATCTTAGACACCTTCTGTCTTACCATAGCCCCTTTCCTACCCAGAACTGACATATGAAATGCATTTTAGAGGATTTTGTGGACATGCATATGGTTACCTAGGTTCAGCGTATGTTTGTGTAGTGGCTGTTGTAGCCAGTTAACATATGTAGGTTTCTATGTGAATTCAGTTCTCTGGGGTTATATGTCAGAATAAGCAAGCAGTTCATGAGGGCCCCGGGCAGAGTATATGTTGTGCAAAGTAGCAGTTCTCAACATTTTTCTCCATGGAGTGCCTATGACAGATGCACTTTTGGGGAAAAATCTCCTATTGGCAATTCTCAGTAGATCCATTTTTCCCTCTTCAAGACAGGGCAACCAAATGCACTGTACATTAAAAAGATTTTAGGGATTCACTGAAGTCTGCTTTCAATTTAAATGTCAGTCATTCACAGATGTTAACTAGTGTTGGTAACAGGCGCTTATGACAGACTGCGCTGTTGACTGGAACACACTGGCAAGAGGTGGCAACGCAGCTTTAGGTTCTGTGACTTGATTTCTTGCCTATCTATCTACTGTCTCCCATCCTCCCTCTACTCACTATGCTTTGGTTACCCTGTGGGTCTTCTAATCTCACCCTTCTGTCATTGCTTCCTCTTTTGGCATATATTTCACATATAAAATGTAATATAAAAGCTGCTCTCTCTCAGGTAATTTTAGAACTCACTGCACAGAATTTTCAGAATTATATAATATAGTCAGCTCTTTTCTTTGCTAGTAAGGAATGAGCTATTCTGGCTTAATTCATCCATCCATACCTAGACTCACTCACAGCCTTACCTTACCCAACGAGCTATTTGGGAAATAGGTGAATAAGACACTGGCCAACTCCTGAGTTACAACGAGGCTGGGCTTATGCTCTGGAGTAACAGCAAATGCTGACCTTCGTAGCAGGTAGCAGACAGCTCCACTTTGTAAGGGTCCAGAAGGGACATAGCTAAGTGTGTTTCACTACAGTGCACACGTGAGATGGAGCAACTCTGTGTAACTTCACTTTCTGCCTCTCTGCTGTGATGTCCCTGGGCCACACACCTGCAGGGGTGCTGAAAATAATTAGATACAGGGGTAGGGTGAGTTCTTTTATCTCTTCACTAATTCAGTGAAAGTCAAACATATTTGTGAGGAAGACTCACAAGCATTGTAGTTTTAAAACATTATAAATTCACACTGAATTTCAGTTTATATGTAAAACTTATATTTAATGAGATTTACACATTTATATTCAGGGGTAAGCGGAAGTGAACTCAAGGTGAACATATTCTGATTTTTCTTTCAATTGTATTTTATAATTTAAAGAAAAGTGTTATTTTAACTGAAGATGTCGTTTTATCCAAATGAAGTCTTCTAGGTTCCTATCAAAATGGTACAATATACATACAGGTTTATGTATATTTCAGTTTTCTATAGATGTATATCTGTGCAGAAAATAACCTTACAACAGTTTTAATTTTTAAAAATGAGAAACTGTAATAAATATACTTGTTATAACTGGTTGTTACATTACTTTCTTTAGAAAACGTTTTTAAAATATTGATTTTTCTGTTTATATTGAAAATATTTCCAGGGATGTTAGCTTCAAATGGGATTTATTTGTGTATACAACTCCAATATTGTGCAGTTTTTCTTTCTGAAATTGTCATAAATAAGGATGCACTTTGGTTTTAGCTGTTACCATATTATATGAATGAAAAGGTTATTTGTTGCAGAGTCTAAGTGGAGAGATGTTAAATTGACACTCAGCAGAAAGGCCTATTTATTATGTCTGTGTCTAATTAAATATAATAAATCCACTTTAAGAGACTTTGCTCCTGTGACATGTAATGCCTTTTTCACATTCTCATTGAACGCTGCACCCTTATCGCCCATATTTATGCACAATGGAACACAAAAGCTGTGCAGTCAGTTCTAATGACTTGGTTAAGCTTCTCCTTTCTCAGGATCTGGTGATGAGTGTATGTTTGTGAGCTCATGGGGGTAAGAACAGACCATGAACATGCTTTTTTATGTGGCCGGCGTTGTTCCTGTCTCACTAAGATGTCTGCACTAAGATGCTGGTGTCATGATTTGTGTTCCTTTTTATGAAGTGTTAGTCTTTGCTTATGAATTTTCCTGCAGTGCAGTTTGAGTTTCATGAGACTTTAGCAATTGATTTCTACTCAAGGCTTTGGCTTCCTTCCCTGGTACCCAGAAAAAATCAGGCCAAGGCTGTGGGTTGCTGCCATTCCCTAACTCAAGCGTATGCTCCTTCTGCCTCTTCTTCTCTGGGACCAGCAGTCCCACGTACATGTTCATGTTGAGGAAAAGAAAATTTTTACAGCCTGACAACACTTACTAGATAACCTCACTGCCATCACCAAGGTAACACTCCCATAAAAGTTACTGGTGACCACTTGTGCCTAATAATGTGAGCCAATAACACACATGTATGTATATATGTGTTACTACACACACACAAATACATGTATATATATATGTGCATATTACACCGCATAATACAGAATACAAAGGGTTCTGTTTTCCATGATTGCTGAAATTTCAAATGTGTACACATAAAGGAGCATTATACATAAGAAACTGATGTTTTCACATAATAGTATCCCAAAGGCGATGTCTCTATAGTGGCAGAGAAAAGATAAAAACCATCAGCCGACCAAACAAAACCAATACATAAATGTGTGTATGCACCTGTATGTGTGTGTATGTATGTGTATGTGTGGGGGTGGGGTGGTTTAAGAAGTGAGTACAGGAGAAGTTGCTTCTTAAAGAAACAGGTCTTTTGCTCTAATAAAAATGTTTTTCATTTTTCCATGATAGACAAAGAAAAAGCAAACAAGCCTTTTTGTTGTTTTCCGTCTACCCCTAGGTTTACCAAATGATCCTCTTGTCAGGAAACAGAGGTACAAGTGAGGAAATGTGGTGCCTTTTTGGGTAAATACTCTGAATTCTATCATTCACTAGACATATTCATTAACTATTTGAGATTTCAATAAGCCTATCAATCAGAGTTGCCTGATGGCCTGGGGGATGTTGGCAGGGCCCAGTTCCCACTGCTGAAGCTAAAAAGATATTTGTTTCCCAGACTGCTTGTAACCCGTGCAATAAGTATGTCAGAAGATTTCCGTGTGTGTGTGTGTGTGTGTGTGTGTGCGCGCGCACGCGCGCGCGCTTAGTATGGGGAGACAAAGAGAAAGATACGAAATTGCATGGTCAGTGGAGCCTTTATCCTGGCAGTGATTACTGAGCAACATTCAGTGTCCAGTCATATGTGTTCTCAGTAGACAAGACTTCCAGAGTTTCTGCTAGTTTTTCAAATCTGGTTCTTCAGTGTTAACACTGATTCTAGGCGCTTCTCATGTTTTTATTAACCTTACAAGTAACTTAAAGCATTTTAATTGTATGTGCTAAAGAATATCTAGAAACATAATTTAATGAAGGATAAGCATTCACAACATCCCTAAGTAACCACTGTTATCTTCAGAAGTAAGACATTAGGCAAGATATGGTATATTAAAAAATAGAAGCTTTTGAATATCCTTACCGCAAAGAAATGATAAATGCATGAGATGATGGTCATGCTAAATACTGTGATTTTATAACACATATATGTATTCACACACAATTGTACCCCATAAATACGTACAATTACAATGTGTCAATTAACTAAATAAAATTTTTAAATGCCACTTCTTTCTTGACAAAAAAGGAATGCATTTAAAATGCATTAAAAATTTAAAATGCTTTTAAAAAGCATTTCTTTGTATATTCTTCCCTACTTACATCTTCTTCCTCCTCACCAGGTATAAGCACTCTTTGATATTTATATTAATTATTATTTTGCATTTTTGTAGGTTTGTTACATATGTACATAGCTGTAAACAATACATCGTGTAGTTCCTTTCTTTTGATTAACACAAATGAAATCTTTGTATTTTTCAGAAATTTTCTTTTCTCAAGTGTGTTTTTATGAGACTCGTTAATGATTGTGTGTGTCGTTTTAGTTCATTAACAATGTTGTGTAACAGTGGTTAATCAACATCAATGCACATTTGAATCAGCTGGGAAGATTTTCAAAACTATTAATGCCTGGGTTCTACCACATATCAATGAAATTCTTACCTCTTGGTGTAGGGCCTAGTCACAGGTATTTTTAAAAACCTCCTACCCACTTCCAATGTGTAGCTCCAGTTAATACCCCCTGCATATTGGTGTTCTATTGTGAAACTACAGCACATTTGCTTCTCTCTTCTTTTGTTGTTTGTAATTTCTTACTATTACAGATGATGCTGATATAAATATTCCTATATCTCTTAAGGCCCTATGGCAGATTTCCTGTGGGAGTAACATTTTCTGGATCATAGAAGTTGAGCGTATGTTCAAATTTACTAAGTTATAATCATCTTTAAATGAGAATTCCCATTTTCCTTGTGTTAAGTCTGTTCTTACGCTGCTCATAAAGACATAACCAACACTGGGTAATTTATAAAGGAAAAGGTTTAATAGACTTACAGTTCCACATGGCTGGGGAGGTCTCACAGTCATGGTGGAAGGCACAGGAGGAGAAGAGACATGTCTTACATGGCAGTAGGAAGACAGCGTGTGCAGGGGAACTCAAATTTATAAAACCATCAGATCTCATGAGACTTATTCACTATCATGAGTAGGACATGGGAAAAACCCATTCTCGTGATTCAGTTACCTCCCACTGGGTCCCTGCCATCACATGTGGGGATTATGGGAGCTACAAGATGAGATTTGGGTAGGAGCACAGCCAAACCGTATCAGTCCACATCTTGCCAACATTTGATATTTCCCTGATTACTTCTGAAGTGTGAATCGTGACTTTTAGACATTTGAGGTACTTTTTTTCTGTGAAATGCCTATTCATGTCTTTTTCCATTTTTCTATTGGGAGGGAGGTTTGTTCTTGATATATTTGGACTGGTTCTTAATATATTCTGGAAACCAGTCATTTGCCTTTGTATGTGAACATTTTTCCATTTGAAAGTTATCCTTCTCTTCATGGTGTTTTAGGCTAAACAGAAATCATTTTAATATAGTTATAACTGTAATATTTTCTTTCATAGGTTAACTTTTAAACATGTTTTGTTGAAGAAATCTTTCCTTACCCTAAAGTCATGCACTTATTTACCTATATTTTTCTTACATATTTAAGACCACAATCCATCTGAAATCTCTCTGTGTGTGTGTATGTGTGTGTAGCATAACCTAGAGGTTTCCTTTCATTTTTATTCCCTATTTTATTCCTATAGATAAGCACTTGTCCCAATTCTAAGTGTATTTTGTTTCATTGATCTGTTTACCTTTTGCTATGCCAACATTACATTGTTTTACTAACAATAGATTATTTTAACAATTCTTAATATCAATGGAGGTTACTTTTGTGTCATGACTGCTATTGGGCCTTTGCTTTCCTAAATAGACTGACAATTAGCTCACCAAGTTCCATGGAAAATCCCTTTGTGGTTATGATTGGGACTATATTGCGTTTATAAATAATTTAGGGAAAATTTATAATTTGGATCATCCCATCTATAAATGTGATATGCATTTCATTTTCCTTATTGTCTTTCAATAAAGTCTTAACATTTCTATAAAATATTTATATATATGTTTTTAATTCCAGATATTTATTTTTTCTTTTTGGTTAGTAAAGTGGATATTTTAATTTAATGCTGTAGTAGTTCTTTTATGGCATAGAATATAATTTTTTATTATAAAGTATATATAGAGTATTTAATATTTTAACTGTTTGTAAGTGTATATAATTCAGTATCATTAAGTACATTCATGATGTTGCATAACCATTGCCACCATCTATATGGAAAACTTTTTCATTATCCCCAACATAAACTCTGTAGTCATTAAACATTACTCCCCATTCCTCCCTCTTCACTGCCCTTTGTAATTCTGTTCTACTTACTGTCTTTAGGAATTTGCCTATTCTAGGTACCTCATAAAAGTGGGATCATGTACTATTTGTCCTTCTGTGTCTGGCTAAGTTCACTTAGCATAATATTTCCATGTATATCCATGTTGTTGCCTGTGTCAAAATTTCATTTTTTTCTTTTCAACTTCTAGATACATAGGGTACTTGTGCAGGTTTGTTGTATGGGTGTATGGCACATAAGTAGTGAACTTAGTACCTAATAGTAGTTTTTTTGACCTATGATGCTCTACTCCCTCTGTCCCGTCTCTAATAGTTCACGGTGTCTATTGTTCCCATGTTTTTGTCCACGGGTGCTCAATGTTTCACTCCCACTTATAAGTGAGAACTTGGGGTATTTGATTTTCTGTTCTTGTGTTAGTTTGCTTAGGATTATGGCCTCCAGATCCATCCATTTTGCTGCAAAGGACATGATTTCATTCTTTTTTATGGCTGTGTAATATTCAATGGTGTATATATATATATATGTACCCCATATTTTTTATCTAGTCTACCACTGATGGGTACCTAGGTTGATATCATATATTTGGTATCGTAAATAGCACAGTGATGAACGTATGTGTGCATGTGCCTTTTTGGTATAGTGATCTATTCTCCTTTGGATATATATCCAGTCTCCAAACTACTTTTCACAGTGGCTGAACCAGTTGACATCCCCATTGACAGTGTGTAACCATTTTCTTTTCTCTGTAGCCTTACCAGCATCTTTTTTTTTTAATAGTAGGCATTCTGACTGGTGCAAGATGGTATCTCACTCTGATAATTAGTGATGAACAGTTTTTCATGTTTGTTGGCTGGTTCTTTGTTGTCTTTTGAGAAGGGTATGTTCATGTTCTTTGCTCATTTTTAACGAGGTTATTTGTTTTTTGCTTGTTGATTTACATTCCTTAAAGATTTTGGATATTAGACCTTTGTCAGATGCACAGTTTGTGAATATTTTCTCCTATTCTGTAAACGTCTGTTTACTCTGTTGTTTCTTTTGCAGTGCAGAGGCACTGTAGTTTCATTAGGTCCCATTTATCAATTTTTGTTTTTCTGGCAATTGCTTTTGGGGACTTAGTCAAAAATTCTTTGCTAATGTCAAGGAGAGGATTTCCTAGATTTTATTCTAGGGTTTTACAGTTTTAGATCTTACATTTAAATCTTTAATCAATCTTGAGTTAATTTTTTGTATATCGTGAAAGGTAAAGTTTCAATTTAATTCTTCTGCGTGTGGCTAGCTGGTTATCCCAGCACCATGTATTGAACAGGAGGTCGTTTCCCCATTGCTTTTTGTTGTCTTTGTCAAAGATCAGATGGTTGTAAGTGTGTGACTTCATCTCTGAGTTTTCTATTCTGTTGCATTGGTCTGTGTGTCTGTTTTTGTACCAGTACCAAGCTGTTTGGGTTACTACAGCCTTTTAAAAGTCAGGTATTGGGATACTTCTGGCTTTGTTCTTTTAACTTAGGATTGCTTTGGATTTGAGGGCTCATTTTTGGTTCCAAATGAATTTTGGAATAGTTTTAAACAATTCTGTTAAGAACAACATTGGTAGTTTGCTAGGAATAGCGTTGAATCTATATATTGCTTTGGGCAGTATAGCCATTTTAACAATATTGATACTTCCAATTCATGAGCATGGGATGTTTTTCCATTCATTTATGTCATCTCTGATGTCTTTCAGCAGTGTTTTATAGTTCTCCTTGTAGAGATCTTTCACCTCCTTGGTTAGCTGTATTCCTATGTATTTCATTTTATTTGTGGCTATTGTAAATGGATTGTGTTCTTGATTTTACTCTCAGCCTGGACATTACTGGTGTATAGAAATGCTACTGATTTTGTACATTGAGTTTGTATTCAGAAACATCACTAAAATTGTTTATTCATTCTAGAGTCGTCTTTGTGGAGTTTTTAGGGTTTTCTAGGTATAGAATCATATCATTAGTGAAGAGAGAGAGTTTGATTTTCTTTTCCCTATTTATGGATCCCTTTTGCTTCTCTTGCCTGATTGCTCTGGCGATTACTTCCTTGTTTCTTACTGTGGTTGAACAATATTGCATTGAATGTACATACTTTTGTTTATCTATTCATACATTAGTGAACAATTACATTATATACACCTTTTGGCTCTTGTGAATAATGCTGCCATATATTCCATATATTCCATATATACCATATATTCCACCAAAGAGTGGAGTTGCTGGGTCATATATAGATTTACGCTGAACTTGTTGAGAAACCACCAAACTGTTCTCCATGGCAGCTCATACCATTTTATATTCCTCCTAGTAATGCACAGGGGTTTCTATTTATGTACATTATTACCATTTTTAAAGAAGTTATTGCCATACTAATATGTGTGAAGTGGTATCTCATTGTGATTTTGATTTTCACTTCCCTAATGACTAATGATATTGAGCATCTTTTCATATGTCTATTGGTCATTTATATATCTTCTTTGGAGAAATGTCTATTTAAATCTTTTCCTTATTTAAAAACATTTTGCTGTTGAGCTCTAGGAGTTTGTTTATATATTAGGGATATTAGTTGTTTAACAGATAAATAGTGTGTAAGCATTTTCTCCAATTCCATGGGTTGCCTTTACACTTTGTTGATTGTGTCCTTTGATGTGCAGGGTTCATTTTTGTAGTACAATTCATTTCTTTTTTGTTTTGTGGCCTATGCTTTTGGTGTTACATCATAAAATCACTGCAAATCTAATGCGATGAAGATTTACCCTAATGTTTTCTTCTAACAGTTTTAAAACTTTTGTTGTTCAATTGATGTCTTTCGAACCATTTTAAATTTTTGTATATCGTCCTACGTAAAGGTGCAGCTTCATTCTTTTGCTGGTGGATATCCGGTTTTCTCAGCGCCATTTGTTGAAAGAATGTCACTTTTCAAATCTATATTAACATTTTTCATTCTAACAATTTTTCAATACATAGATTAATTTGAGTTTTCTGTGAACAGTTATATCAGCTGCCAATAAATGTTGTTTCTTTTTTAAACCTCATACCTTTTTTCTTTCTCTTCTCTTCTTTTCTTCCTTTCTTTTGTATCTCTAAAGTGTCTCCCCACTTTTTTCCTGATTTACATGTCTTTGTAGAATTCTGTTTACTTCAGTGTGTGTTGGATTTACTGACTTCAAAGACTGTGGCTTTTTTCTTAGGCACCTCTCTTACTACTTATGAGTTTACTGTCCCCTGCTCTCGTGTTTGTGTGTTGTGAGTGTTGAATGAAGTGGTGATAGTCGGCACCCCTGTCCTGTTTCAGATTTAAAGAAATGCTTTGTTTATAAATAGCTGAAATGTTTGTCATAGTTTGTTTTGTTCCTTACATAGTCTCTAACAGGTTAGGGAAGTTTCTATGAGGATGATTTCATGTCATCTGCAAATAAAAACTTTTATTTCTTCCTTCCCTTAAAGATCAAGATAATAATGTAATGTCTTTACTGATTCCAGGGCCATAAAATAGGTCTTTTTTTTTTTTTTCCTTTCAGTTTCTTCTGGTTTTCAGGGTTTTGTGTGTGTGTGTGTGTTTAAACAAACTTTTTTTTTAGAGCAGTTTTAGATTCACAGAAAAATTGAGCAGAAGGTACAGTGATTTCCTATACCCCCTGTCTCACCCCAGTCCTCATGATCAGCATCACCATAGTGGCACATTTGCTACAGGTAATGAACTTACATTGACACACCATTATCACCCAAATCCATAGTTTACATTAGGGTTCACTCATGGTGTTGTATATTCTTTAGGTTTGGGTCAATCTATTGTGATATGTATCTTCAATTAATGTACGTACAAATAATGATGTACAATTAATGTTAATTATTTACATAATTTTATTCATAATTATGTTCAATTAATGTATGTACAAATAATGTATGTACAGAATAATTTTACTGCCCTAAAAATCCTCTGTGCTTATTCACCCATCTCTACCCTAAACCCCTAGCAACCACTGATCTTTTTACTTTCTCCATCGTTTTGCCTTTTTCAGAATGTCAGAGAGTTGGAATCATACCGAAAGCAGCCTTTTCAGGTTGGCTTCTTTCAGTTAGTAATATGTAATTAAATCTCCATGTCTTTTCATGACTTGATACCTCATTTTGTTTCAGTGCTGAATATATTCCTTTGTCTGTATGTACCACAATTTATCCCTTCGCTTACAAGAGGGACATCTTACTTGCTTCAAGTTTTGGCAATTTTGAATAAAACTTCTCTCAACATCTGTGTGCAGGTTTTGTGTGGATATAAGTTTTCAATTTCTTTGGGTAAAAGCTAAGGAATGTGAGTGCTGGAACATATGATAACAGTATGTTTAGTTTTGTAAGGAACTTGCGAACTATTTTCCAAAGTGGCTGTACTGTTTGCATTCACACCAGTAATAAAGGAGAATTTCTATTGCTCCATATGCTTGCCAGCCTTTGGTGTTGTCAGTGTCTTGGATTTTGGCAATTCTAATAGGTGTGTAGTGGTATCTGGTCAGTTT
>NW_012116566.1:1843099-1846137 GCF_000951035.1 Colobus angolensis palliatus
TCCAACTTTGTTCTTCTTTAATATTGTGTTGGCTTTTCTGGGTTTTTTGCCTTTCCATATACACTTTAGAAGCAGTTTGTGGATATCTGTAGTATAACTTGCTGGGATATTGATTGGGATTGCATTAAATCTGTAGGTCAAGTTGGGAAGAATGAACATCATTACGATATTGAGTCATCCATAAACATGAAATACCTCTCCATTTGTTTGGTTCTTTGATATTTTTCTTCAGAGTTTTGTAGTTTTCCTTATTTATACCTAAGTATTTCATTTTTTTGCAGTGCTGATTGAAATACTGTGTTTTAAATTTCAAGTTCAACTTATTCAATACTGATATACAGAAAAATAATTGACTTTTGTATATTAACTTTGTCTCTGCAACCTTGCTATAATTGCTTATTAATTCCAGGGATTTTTTTTTGTTGTTGTTGTTATTGATCTTGGAGGATTTTCTACAAAGATGATTATGTCATCTGCAAACAAAGACAATTTTTTATTTATTTTTTCCTTAAAGAGCAAGAGAATAATCTTTGCTGGTTCTAAGGCCATAATTTTTTTTTTTTTTTTTTTAGTAAAAACAATTTAATTTCCACTTCTGGTCTTATTGCATTAGCTAGGGCTTCCAGTATGATGTTGAAAAGGTGCAGGGAGAGCAGACATCCTTGTCTCTATATCCTGAGGAAGCTTTGAATTTCTTGACGTTAAGTATCATAATTGTAGATTAGTTTCTAGTTATTTATCCAATTGAGAAAGTTCTCTTTTATTCCTGGTTTGTATCATGAATCAGTGTTAGATTTTGTCAAATGCTTTTTCTGTATCAAGGTGATTATGTGTTTTTTTTCTTCTTTAACTTCTTGATGTGATGTGTTATGCAAATTGATTTTCAAAAGTCAAATCAGTCTTGCATATCTGACATAAATCCCATTTGGTCATAACATACGTTTTTTAATACAATGTTGGATACATTTTGCTAATGTTTTGTTGAGGCATTTTGCATATATGTTCATGAGATATTTTAGTGTGTAACTTCTTGTAATGTCTTCATCTGGTTATGATGCTCTGATAGTTGACCTCATAGAATGTTAAGAACTATTCCTTCATCTTCTATCTTCTGAAGGAGATTGTAGAGAATTAGTACAATTCATTCCTTAAATGTTTGCTGGAATTAGTGAACCCATCTGGGTCTGGTGTTATCAATTCAATTTATTTCATTGTTATATGCCTATTCAGATTGTCTATTTGTCCTTTCGCGAGTTTTAGTGGATTTTGTCTTGCAAGGAATTGGTTCATTTCATCTAAATTATCAAATTTGGGGCATAGAGTTGTTTATAGCATTGATTTATTATTTTAATGCATATGAGGTCTGTGGTGACGCCCTTTCATTTCTGATACTAGAAATTTTTGTCTTTTTTTTTTAAGTTAGCCTGGTGAGAAACTGTTTTTGTATTTTCCTACATTAAAAACTATTTAATATTTTTTCTCACACATTTTGAGGGAATCATAAAAATATGAGTTATAAAAGTGAACCAATTTTGCATTTTTGGATTAAATCTGTCTTAGTCATGATATATTTATTACCCTTTTGATTCATTGCTACATTCAGTTGCCTAATATTTCACCTTGGGATTTAGCATCCATATTCTTAAACTTGCTATATTTTAAAAAATATTTTCATTATGTAAGGTTTCTAGCGTGCTAACGTTGTAAAATGAATTTAGAAATATTTCCTCTTTTTCTATTTTTTTCAATTATATTTACCTTGCATATATGGTAGATCCTAACTATTCAAACTTCTGTAACTAGTGTTTTCTTTTAGAAAGTTTTTAAAGATCGAGATAATTTAGTATCTTTACTGGTTCTAAGGTTACAAATGGTTTTCTAATTCTTGAGCACTTCTAAGCAATTCTTTTTCTAGAAATTTGTCAATTAAAAAAACTCAAACTTCATAGTGACATCAGTTGTAATATTCCTTATAATCTCTGCTACAACTCCATTTAGTCTCGGTGATGGTTAACTTTAAGTGTCAAGCGGACTGGGTTAAAGGATACCCAGATAACTGGCCATGCATTATTTCTCGATATGTTTGTGAGGGTGTTTTCAGAAGAGATAGGCATTTGAATCGGTGGACTCGGTAAGGAAATCTGCCCTCACTTAATGTATGTGGACACCATCCAATCCATTGAGGACAGAAAAGCAGAGGAAAGTGAATTCTCTCTCTCTTCTGGAGCTGGGACCTTCATATTTTCCTGCCTTGGGACATGAGAACTCCAAGCGCTTGAGTCTTCACACTCTGGTACTTACAGCAGCGGATCCCCTGGTTCCCAGCCCTTTAGACTCACACTGAATTATGCTGCCAAGTCCTGTGGTTCTCCAGCTCGCAGATGGCAAGTCATGGGACTTCTCACCCTCAATAATCATTTGAAAATTCCCATAATCTGTCCCCTCTTATACAGCTATATATTTATATCTATACCTATCTATATGTCCTATTGGTTCTGCTTTTGTAGAGAATCCTAATACCATTTTCTTTCTCATTTCTAAAGTTTTTGTGGTTTCTTACCTTTTCTTTCTTTATAAATATTACAACAAATTTATTAATTTTATTAGTTATTTGACAGAATTTTCTTTTAATTTTGTTGTCTTTTAGATTACACTTTTAATTTGATTACTTTGATTTACTTGGATCATTTCTTTTTGTGTAGTTTATCCCATTGTCCATTTTCTCACTTCTTAAAACTTTATTCTTTGTGCATTTATATTCTGCTTTTCTTCCTTTAAAAATATGCATTAAAGATATTAATTTTCTTCTAAGCTCCATTCTACCGGTATCCAGTAAATTTCATATGTAATATTTTTGAATTGTTCATGTCTTTTCAATATTATATTTTTTGTTGAAGACTTCTATATTTTTCTGTATTTTCAAATATTTTTCTTCTTGATTTATTGACACTGTATGTTTACAATGTCCCAAGGTAGTGGTGTACTTGTCAGTTTCTCCTTGGAGTCTTTTCAAGTTTTACTTTAAAAAATTTGAAGCT
>NW_012116566.1:1851312-1853644 GCF_000951035.1 Colobus angolensis palliatus
ACGTTGTAAAATGAATTTAGAAATATTTCCTCTTTTTCTATTTTTTTCAATTATATTTACCTTGCATATATGGTAGATCCTAACTATTCAAACTTCTGTAACTAGTGTTTTCTTTTAGAAAGTTTTTAAAGATCGAGATAATTTAGTATCTTTACTGGTTCTAAGGTTACAAATGGTTTTCTAATTCTTGAGCACTTCTAAGCAATTCTTTTTCTAGAAATTTGTCAATTAAAAAAACTCAAACTTCATAGTGACATCAGTTGTAATATTCCTTATAATCTCTGCTACAACTCCATTTAGTCTCAGTGATGGTTAACTTTAAGTGTCAAGCGGACTGGGTTAAAGGATACCCAGATAACTGGCCATGCATTATTTCTCAATATGTTTGTGAGGGTGTTTTCAGAAGAGATAGGCATTTGAATCGGTGGACTCGGTAAGGAAATCTGCCCTCACTTAATGTATGTGGACACCATCCAATCCATTGAGGACAGAAAAGCAGAGGAAAGTGAATTCTCTCTCTCTTCTGGAGCTGGGACCTTCATATTTTCCTGCCTTGGGACATGAGAACTCCAAGCGCTTGAGTCTTCACACTCTGGTACTTACAGCAGCGGATCCCCTGGTTCCCAGCCCTTTAGACTCACACTGAATTATGCTGCCAAGTCCTGTGGTTCTCCAGCTCGCAGATGGCAAGTCATGGGACTTCTCACCCTCAATAATCATTTGAAAATTCCCATAATCTGTCCCCTCTTATACAGCTATATATTTATATCTATACCTATCTATATGTCCTATTGGTTCTGCTTTTGTAGAGAATCCTAATACCATTTTCTTTCTCATTTCTAAAGTTTTTGTGGTTTCTTACCTTTTCTTTCTTTATAAATATTACAACAAATTTATTAATTTTATTAGTTATTTGACAGAATTTTCTTTTAATTTTGTTGTCTTTTAGATTACACTTTTAATTTGATTACTTTGATTTACTTGGATCATTTCTTTTTGTGTAGTTTATCCCATTGTCCATTTTCTCACTTCTTAAAACTTTATTCTTTGTGCATTTATATTCTGCTTTTCTTCCTTTAAAAATATGCATTAAAGATATTAATTTTCTTCTAAGCTCCATTCTACCGGTATCCAGTAAATTTCATATGTAATATTTTTGAATTGTTCATGTCTTTTCAATATTATATTTTTTGTTGAAGACTTCTATATTTTTCTGTATTTTCAAATATTTTTCTTCTTGATTTATTGACACTGTATGTTTACAATGTCCCAAGGTAGTGGTGTACTTGTCAGTTTCTCCTTGGAGTCTTTTCAAGTTTTACTTTAAAAAATTTGAAGCTGTGTTATAGAGTAAACTTCTGGTGCATTGAACCTTTTACTGATAAGTCATGATCTTATTTCTAGTAATATGCTATTTTGTTTCAGGTCTAGATTGTCTTACAGACCTGTTATCTTTGATCTTCTCTTATCCCACATTTAAATAAAAATTTCTGAGTGTTCATGTTTTATTTTGTTTTTATGCCGCATGTGTAATTTAAATTTGAGCCCTATTTGGTTGATCGGAGACTAGGGTTTAGGATTCTCATGGAAAATTTTTCTTCTTCACCTCTCATCTTCATTAGCCAAGGCAACAATTTTGCCTACATTTGTAAAATGGGTTTGTTTTCCAACAACAACAACAACAACAACAACAAAACACATTTCAGAGGATGTAGCATCCCTTCAATGCATGACTCTTCAGTGAGTCTGGGATTTTGCAAGTGAAAAGCCATTAAATCTCTTACCTTGTTTGGACTCTAGTCTTTGTTGCCTGTTCTTTGTGTCCCTTCTGAAGCAATCTTTTTGTTATTGGGAGTAACCATAAGTTCTGCCATGAACATTGGCTCCTGATGATCAATTATCTACCAATTTGTTCCTCATTGTTGCTTCCAAACAGGTAAACAATATAAGCATGTTTTTAAAGGTTTTACTCAGTAATTTTAGCCATGTTCTTCTTAGAGTGGTTTCTGTGGACACTGCATTCACACACCAATCATTTTGACTTCTCTTGTTTGCAACCAAGAACCTTAAGAAAATCTGTCTCATAGGGTTGTGGGGAGGATCTGATGACACAGCTATATTGCTAACATAGTACTAGTTAACCAGGAAATTTTAATTGTTATTGTTTTATTGTCATTATCATACAATCATAAGACAAATTATAACAATCTCAGGAATACTTGAATTTTACTGAAGAACAATTCTTAAAGGACAATGCTGAATTCAAAGACATACATTTCTTTTGGGCAAATATCAGACTTGGGTAAGTAAGGGGTTTTGAGGAGGAAATGAG
>NW_012116566.1:1854303-1856779 GCF_000951035.1 Colobus angolensis palliatus
AAAGAAGGCAGAAATGAATTTTCTTGTTGTCACTTTAAGAAAAATACATTTTACTTTAGCCTAATGAATTGGCAAAGTTCCTTTGAGGAAACGTTTTCAAAATACTGTGATGTCTTCCTACTTAATATTGCTATAGAGAGTGATGAGCCTGTTGAATCTATCATCAGTGAGGAAATGAAATTACAACTTGGCTTCATCTCTGCCAATCATTTCCATCTAGAGACATTCCTAAAAGGAGCTAGACCTCCCTACACTGTATTTTGAAACCATTTGCTCATTGTAAATAAAACACTTTGTGCTTGCGTCTCCCTAGAAGTGGACTATCAAAACTACATAAAATTTCAAAGAATTATTCATAAGAGACATGGTAGGCAGAATATTGCCCCCCTCAGTGATGTTCATGTCTTAATCCTTAGAACCTATGAATAAGTTAAAGTTACATGGAAAGTGAGGAATTAAAGTTGCAGAGAGAATTAAGATTGCTAATCAGCTGATGTCAAAATAGAGTGATTATCTAGGATTATTTGAGTGGGCCCAAATGTAATCACAGAGTCCTTAAAAGGGGAAGAAAGCAGAGAACTACAGTATTGTTAGAGGAATTTGGTCCTATGTTGCTGGCTTTGAAGATAAAGGAAGGGGCTATGAGCTGAGGAATGAGGGCAGCCCTTGGGAGATGGAAAAGGCAAGGACACAGATTTTTCCCTGAGCTTCCAGAAAGGAATGCACCCTGCCAACATCTTGATTATAGCCTAGTGAAAAACCATTTCAGAATTGACTACCAGAACTGTAAGACCTACATTTGTGTTGTTACAAACCAGAAAAGATTGTGATAATTTGTTACAGCAGCAATGGGAAACTCATACAAAGGGTAAAACCAGTGTAATGATATATTAACTTGCATATACTGTTTTTAGTAGAGAATGAAAAAATACAAGATAACATTTCAACTGGCCTCTAGATTTTTAAGACTAAAGTTTCCACCTTGTTTATCTACCCTAGTCTGGAGACATTGACAAGTGTCTCATACAGCTCAGCACAGAATGAGCTGGTATCATGCAGTGGTCCAGGTGAATATATTAAAGGAAAGCAATAGAGGTGCAGTTTACTGTAGGCCAAGCAAGATTTCAGACTATTGTGGTTGGCATGTTCAGGTTGGGTCAGACTGAAAGGACAGTTATCAGTGTTATAGTTTTTTCATAGAGGGGCAAGAAAGCTCACCCATCACTTATTTATTTCTTTGAAAACACTGAATAGAAAGTGTCACCTAGGACCTAATCATTAGACTTCAGAATACCTTTTTATTATTTGAAGAAAAGCATAGACCTGAAATCTCTACAAAGAGGTACAGAATAATTGATGTGCAGCTAACCACAGAAAAGGTAAAGAGTAAAATCCCTGCCTTGGCAGTCAATGGATAATCCTTAAACTAAGTTGCTTCAGAGAGTGAGTGAAGGTGACCTTTGAAAAAAGGGTCACCACAAAGCTACACAAAGTTTTAGTGTAGGTTGCAGTGTGCATTATTGTGCATTAATGCATTAATATTGCAATAATGAATCAGAATAATGCAGAAACCAACCAAAAACCAGACTTTTCTTCTTCTCTCATGAATGAGAACTTTCTAATAAAGTAATTAGCAGGAATTGATTAACATCAAAACCACGCTATAATGTGTAGCTATAGTTCCTGTGACAGTGTGTATTGTATGTACTTGTGTGTATCTACATCTCTCTGTGCTTAATTATGCTGGATGATTAGATCATCAAGATACTGAATTCTATAAAATGGTTTCATTTTCTGCTAATACTCTCTCGTCTTTATAAGCTCTACAGTAGGGGACTTTCCCTTTGTCCTGTTTATCAGAAGATCTGACCTGGGTAAAATCTTTGACTTTTGAACCAGTAAACTGAAACCAAGGGTAAACAAAATCTCATATAAAATGGTGGCTAAACAAGACCTAATCCTCTGAGTATATGACCTTTCACGTAAATATTAGTAACAGGAGGTATAATAAAGTGATTATACAACAGCAGTATATAACACTTCACATTTATTATAAGTAGATTGTCTTCATTCTCTCACATAATACCACGAAGCATGGACTATTATCATCCCTATTTTGCAGATAAATTCGTGTGGAGAGGTTCTGGTAACTTATCCAAAATCAGCTAATAACAGAGTAACAGAATGAGGATTTGCATACAGGGCTGCCTAACCCCAAAGGGTGCGGGCTTAATGAGTATATTATGATAGAGCCACACATTCCTGAAGAAAATAAAGGGTTACACTGACCCTTAGGATATCTGCAGTTTTTCTTTTGAGACTGTTCTATTTCTCTGAATGCTGAATTTTTCTAGCATTAGACTGATGTGACCTCAATTCAATATCTCTATATCTCTAATTTTGTAGACAGGGAAGTTGCAGAGCAAAGCAAAGCAATGTGTATGTTGTCATCAACTGTGCCTTGTATTCTTATCTC
>NW_012116566.1:1864499-1867000 GCF_000951035.1 Colobus angolensis palliatus
CAAAGTACCATGAAATGGGTGACTTAAAGAACAAACATTTGTTTCCTCGTATTTCTGGAGGGTAAAAGTCCCAGATCAAGGGTGTTGGTAGGCATGGTTTCTTCTGAGGCTTCCCTTCTTCTTGGCTTGGAGATGACTACCTTCTCTCTGTGTCCTCGCATGGTCTTCCCTCTGTGCTGGTCTGTGTCCTAATACCCTCTTCTTTTTACATTTTTATTTTTTGAGACAGAGTGTTGCTTTGTACCCCAGGCTGGAGTGCCGTGGCTCGATATTGACTCACTGAAACCTCTGCCTCCCAGGTTCAAGCAATTCTTCTGTGTCATCCTCCCGAGTAGCTGGGATTAGTGGTGTGCGCCACCACACCCAGCTAATTTTTGTATTTTTGGTAGAGATGGAGTGTCACCATGTTGGCCAGGCTTAAACTCCTGACCTGAAGTGATCTACCCATCTCAGCCTTCCAAAGTGCTGGGATTACAGGCGTGAGCCACCGCGCCCGGCCATACCCTCTTATAAGAACAACAGATATATTAGATAAGGGCCCAGTCTAAAGGCCTCATTTTAACTTAGTCACCTCTTTAAATGCCTTATCTCCAAATACAGTGACATTCTGAAGTACTGGTAGTTAAGCCTTCAACATATGAATTTTGAGGAAAGAAAATTCAGGACATAACACTCTCTTGTAGGTATAATGTTAGAAATAATTTTTTTCATTACAATTCAGTGTTCTTTTACTATGGAATACACATTAATCGAAGTATCTTATATAATAGATACAGTTGTGTCAAAGTTTGTAGTTTAATTGCCTGGAGTATGGAGTCTAACTAGATCATAAAATAATATTCCCATTTTATATAATCACAGATTAGTTTCTAGGCACTTCATTCATTTTTCTACCCAGAGGTAAAACTTACTGGTTCATTTAGCCTCAAATCTACTTTTCAGATGCATTAATTTTTTATTCATCAAATATTTATTGGAATGTTTGTACATTAGAGTTTATCATTGCATCACTGGCTGCCTCAACACTGATTATGGTTGGATTGGACTCTAAGCTAGTAATTGTGTCAGTAAAAATAATAAAAAACCTACTCAATTGTGTGCTGTGTGTTTGGCACTGTAATACAATTAACTACGTTATTTAATTAATCTTCACAATAATCCTATGAGGCAGAGACAATTTTAATCCACATTGTACAGGTGATGAAAATGGGACACAGAGAGGCTGTATCAGAGTGCTCGTTTTCTACTGCTGTGTAAAAGATTTCCACAAATGTAGTAGCTTAAAACAACATCCTTTTAGCAACTAAAAGTTCTGCAGGTCAGAAGTCTATCAACCACAATGAGGTGTGGCTGGATTTTCTGCTTAGGATATCACAAGGCTGAAATCAAGGTATTGGCTCAGCTGAGTCTTCAACACAACGCTCTGGGGACAATTCTGCTTCTAAGCTCATGCAGGTGTTGGCGGAATTCAATCGCTTGTGGTTGTGAGATGGAGCCCCCTGTTTCCTTGCTGATTGTCACTGTGGGGCCCCTTTTAACTTCTGGAGGCCACCTACATTTTTTGCCATCTGGTTCCCTCCATCTCCAAGCCAGTAACAGCCCATCACATCCTTCTCATGCTGCAGATTCGAATTCTCCCATTTTTGAACCTTCTAGATACAGAATTAAAGGACTCTTATGATTGGTCTAGTGTCACTCAGATACTTTCCCTTTCTTAAAGTTAACTGTGCCACATAAGATAACCTAATTGTAGAAGTAAAATTCATCGTACTCACAGACTAGGGTTTTATAGGTCATGTGTACCAGGGAGTGGGAAATACTGAGTGCCATCATAAAATTCCACCTAGTACAGTCAGTTAACTCGGGCTCCAGTGATGCTGTATCACATTACCACAAACTCTCAGCAGCATGCAACCCTCTGCATTTATTTGCTTCACACATCTGTGGGTTGGTTGGTGGGGGCAGGAGGTCAGTTGGTCTGGTCTAGGCTCATTTTGGGATCTGTCACTGGAGCAGTTTTCTTTTTCTTTTCTTTTATTTTGTTTTTTATTATACTTGAAGTTCTAGGGCACATGTGCACAACGTGCAGGTTTGTTACATCTGTATACATGTGCCATGTTGGTGTGCTGTACCCATTGACTCATCATTTACATTAGGTATATCTCCTAATGCTATCCCTCCCCGCTCCCCCCACCCCATGACAGGCCCCGCTGTGTGATGTTCCCCACCCTGTGTCCAAGTGTTCTCATTATTTAGTTCCCATCTGTGAGTGAGAACATGTGGTGTTTGGTTTTCTGTTCTTGCGATAGTTTGCTCAGAATGATGATTTCTAGCTTCATGCTTGTCCCTAAAAAGGACACGAACGCAACCTTTTTTATGGCTGCATAGCATTCCATGGTGTACATGTGCCACATTTTCTTAATCCAGTCTATCATCGATGGATATTTGGGTTGGTTCCAAGTCTTTGCTATTGTGAATAGTGCCACAATAAACATACGTGT
>NW_012116566.1:1868228-1914845 GCF_000951035.1 Colobus angolensis palliatus
TAGCGTCATCCTGATACCAAAGCCTGGCAGAGACACAACAAAAAAAGAATTTTAGACCAATATCCCTGATGAACATCGATGCAAAAATCCTCAATAGAATACTAGCAAACCAAATCCAGCAGCACATGAAAAAGCTTATCCACCACGATCAAGTTGGCTTCATCCCTGGGATGCAAGAGTAGTTCAACATACACAAATCAGTAAACATAATCCATCATATAAACAGAACCAAAGACAAGAACCACATGATTATCTCAATAGATGCAGAAAAGACTTTTGACAAAAGTCAACAGCCCTTCATGGAGCAGCTTTCTTATGTGAGTCTATTGTCCTCTGTCCTAGGTTGCTGGGTTAGTTAGGCCTGATGATGCTCAAACAAAGATGAAGAGGCAAGCAGAAAGTTGCAGGGCTCTTAAGGTCTAGGCTCAGAATGAACACTTCTGATATTGGTCACTTGCTCTTCATTTTATTGGCATAGGTAAGAAAAAAGATGAACAAAGTGAAAAAGATGAACAAAGTCAAAGAAATACTATTTTTTTGCTTCTTTAGTGAGAAGAACTGCAAAGTCAGAAGACAAGGTAAATACAGGAGTGAATGCAGAACTGGGGGCAAAGCTCCATCTCTCAGAGCTAGGCTTTCCCACAGTGAGCTTCCCCTCAGCTTCTCCTGGGGGTACCATCTAGCAGCTGTGCAGCCTAAATGGATGTTTAGTTCTAATCACTACTTGTATGAATCATTCTTCCGTGTTTGGTTGACCAGTGTTTTCTGTAAAGAGCAAGACAGTCACTATTAAGCTTTGTGGACTACACTGTCTTTGCCACGATTGCTCTGTTCTGCAATTGGTGCATGGAAGCAGCCAGAGACATTACCTGAATAAAATTTTATTTAAAAACTATCCACAGGCTGGATTTGAGACATAGGTTGTAGTTTGCTGACCTTAGGTCTGTGCTGTGGTTTGGATGTGGTTTGTTTGGCCCCACCAAACCTCATGTTGAAATTTGGTCTCTGTTGTGGTGGTAGTAAGAGGTGGGGCTTAATGGGAAGCTTCTGAAGACTGGATTAGTTCTCCAGCTAATGCTACCAAGAGAGTAGGGTGTTATAAAGGCAGAAGGCCTCCAAGTTTGTCTCTTTGAACATGTCTCCTTTTCCTTTGATCTTCTCTGCCATGTTTTGATACAGCACAAAAGCCCTTACCAGAAGCCAGGACCATACCCTTGGACTTCTCTGCCTGCAGAACCATTAGCTAAATAAATTTCTCTATAAACCTCTTTTCTTTATAAACTACACAAATATTCAGTGGATTCCCAAAACAAACATTGCTTAATGCTCAAAGCTCTGTAGAGAAACTACAGTTTGGCTCATCTGTGATGGTCAGACTAAATGCCTCTGCTTCAGGCTGTGGGTTGGCTGGTCTTGGCTCTAGGCAGCACATTGAGTTAGGTCTGCTATGTAGGCATTTTTTCTTGGGCCTAGAAGTAATTATCTGGTATGCACTCTGCTTGTGGTGGTTCAAAAAATGGAAGAGCCAAGAATGAGCTACAAGTTTTTATGTCTACTAGCATTCAATTGGCCAAAATTCACGTAGCCAAGCTAAACATGAATAGCATGATAAAGTGTACTCTGTGGTGCGAAAGGGAGGGGAGTGAATATTTGGAGAAAAATAACCCAAATTATTACACTTGGTTGAATTATAAAATATAACAATTTTCTCTAATTATTGTCAATGTTTTTGTTGTGATTTGAAACATTTTGCACAAATCAACTCGTTTACTAAATGTGAAACCATTTTACATAGACAGGAGACTCTGTGCTCTAAATATATGTACATAGAAGATAAATGTTTAGATTATCATTTATGGATTCTCCCCACCCCATTAATTCACTTGGGATACCAACCAGCTAGGAAACATCAGGAAGAAAACTGACTAGACGAGGTCAATCAATGCCCACAGAAATTATGACAACTGCCAATCAAATTCCTAGCATGTAAATTTGCAGAAGCACTGCAAGGAAGTTTGTAGAATCTACTCTACTGATTAGTTCAATTTCTTGTACTTCTTGGTGCATTGAGGTAAAATTTGGCCATGTAAACCAACAGGGAAGTCCAGATATAAAGCTGACTCCAAGAGTTGAGAATTGTGTCTTGGAGCCAGTTTATGTAAACATGTGGTTCTCAAATTTGGCAGGATATTAATGTCACCCAAGCAAATAATAATAATAATAAATCCCACTTAAAGATTCAGGCAAAATAGATGCAGTGGTAGCATACTTTTTCCAAATCTTCCATAAACCAGCTGGAATAATTCAGTAGCAAATCCAAAACCCCTTGGCCTATATTTTCAGTAAAGCTAGGTGACAAGAATTTTGAGTTATTTATTGCTGTATAACAAATCACCCCCAAATTTAGTGGCTTAAGATAACATTTTATTATCACTCATGATATCTGTGGGATAGAAAATTTTAAAAATGGCTTAGGTGGGTGGTCCCAGCTCTAGGTTTGTCCTAATGCTGCAGTCAGACTGTGGCTGGAACAGGAACAGAAGATGCTGAAGCAGTTCAGGTTGGCCAGTAACTTCCTCTCTTCACGTACTATCAGGATCTCTCCGTATGGAATCTCCAGATCATGTCTCATGGGCTTCCTCAGAACCTAATGTCCTCTGGAAAGTCAGAGTGCCTATAGTATGGCTGAAGACTTCAAGAGTATTCCATCAAGAAAGGCAGAAGCTTTACTATCTCAGATCCAGCCGCAGCGGTCACCAGTGGCATTTCTGTCATATTCTCCAGATTCAATTAAAAAAGCCAGTCAAGTTTCAAGGAGAGAAGACACCGATTCCATCTGTCAGTGGCATGGTGTCAAAACCACATTGTAAAGCGACCATGTGGAATGACAGTTATTGTTGCAGCCATCTTTAAAAAGTATTGTCCTCTACACAGCACATCTCCATAAACATATAGGTGACCGGGGGTCATTTCCTATAGCCCCAAGACCTGCTTGGAGTTGGCATGCTGTGGGAGGAAGCAGCAGGCAGGCAGCCTGGGATGGACTTGAGAACAGAAAAATCACTAAATAGCCAATAGGTATTCACTGGAAGCACTGCAGATGATTTTCAGAAGAGCAGCTGCAATGTTGCCTTTTCCACTAATGGGGGAATGCAAGGGTTTGGCTGAAGAGGTCTAGCCCTTATGTATACTCCAGACAGATCTTCCAGCAGGTCCTTACAAAACAGTGTTCACAATGGGGAGAAACTGCTGGAAAATGAATCTTTATAAGTAGGATGGAGCATTGGAAATAAAGGAAAAGATGCTCACAAATTTTGTAGAACGGACTCAGGATGACTCAGGAAGAGACTTGTCTTAATTTGGTACTACACAAACACAGTAGGACATTGATGATTAAGGACACAAACCATGGATAAATCTGCTGGATTTGAGAACTTAGCAGTTGGGCGATAACCCTGGTTTTACAAAGCATGGAAGAGACTCTAAAAGCAGGCAAAGGCTGAATAGGTACAGGCTGAAAACCAGGATATTTCAATCAACCAGAGACTCATCAGGAATAATTTGAAAGGCAGAGAGTGATCACCTAATGTTGATGCTTTTTCCTCCTAGTTTTATGATTATAATATATGACCAGCTGAATAAAGCACTGGCTGAAAATAACCATCATAATTTTCACTAATTGAATTTCCATTCATTTACTTATGCATTCATTCCTTCATTCACTCATCAAATATTTATTGCGCCCCTATTGTGTACTGGGACCTGGGACAAGAACTGAGAATATACTTGCTTCTTTGCTCTTCGGTCGTCTCATTTTATTCCTAACTGAATCTCATTTGGATCCTAACTCAGTTCAACTCTGATTTCTTTTTTCTTTTTTTTTAAATTATTTAAGTTCTAGGGTACATGTGTACAACGTGCAGGTTTGTCACATATGTATACATGTGTCATGTTGGTGTGCTGCACCCATTAACTTGTCATTTATATTAGGTATATCTCCTAATGCTATTCCTCCCCCATCCCCCCACCCACAACAGGCCCTGGTGTGTGATGTTCCCCTTCCTGTGTCCAAGTGATCTCATTGTTCAATTCCCACCTATGAGTGAGAACATGCAGTGTCTGGTTTTTGTCCTTGCAATAGTTTGATGGTTTCTAGCTTCATCCATATCTCTACAAAGGACATGAACTCTTCCTTTGTTATGGCTGCATAGTATTCCTTGGTGTATATTTGCCACATTTTCTTAATCCAGTCTATCACTGATGCACATCTGATTTCTTTTATCTTCATGTGGTCTTAAAGCTTCTATTTGTTTTCCCGGAGCTTGACCCACTGTTCTCCCTAATGTGCTCCATATGGGCTAACCTCTTCATCTTTTTCTTTTGCATTGTACAAGATCTGTCCACCTTAGACTTGAACTCTTGGGCTCTGGAAAAGTTAGTATTGTTCTCTTTCCATTAGGGGTAGGAAGAAGTTTTGGGTAGATCGCATGGGGAGGAAATTTTGACACACAGTGATTGAGGCTTTGCTAATGTGTTGGGCATAAAGCAATATTAGAGCCAGAGAATGTAAGGTAATAATGTGTCTTATATTTTAATAGGGATATATAATTTAGAGAGTATATAGAAGTGCATAGTTTCTATGTCTCTTACTATGTCTTAATATTATACATATCAAGGAAAGCTGTGTTAACTCATAGTTTGAAGACAAGTCATTTGATTTTTATAAGCACTTGAACTATTGATATTCCAGGATTTTTTTTATTAAAGAGACAAGCCACCATATGTTATCGTTATCAGATGTGGGGATCCCAGAATTGGCAATTGACTTTGAATATTAATGAGCCTTATTAATACACATGTTACACAGAAGTAGGTCCAAATATTACCAGCAAAATAGGACATACATATATATATGTTTTAATCAAAAAAATAATTTTAATATGTTTTGAAACATGAGGCAGGTACATGTTTTTGTGTCATACTACACTTGAAACATTGATTTTGGTATTAATAATTCAAATGAATATGTTAGCGCATTCATGACAAAAATCTTGTCCATCCAAGAACTTCTAGTTTTGAATGGAACTTAGTGCAGTTCTCCTGACATTACTGAGTTAATCATATTGAATTGACTCATCGTAGAACCATTTAACACTGCCCTTTAAATATTTGAAGAATGAAAATATAGTTTAAGTAATTGATGCTCAGTTCTTTCTGCCAACATTTAGTTGGAGATTTAATTGCTTCTTAAAGCAGCACCTTTTCTATGGTACTTAAACAGTAACATTGGTATAGACAGTGCATGTCTATTTATAAGAAATGCCAATTAATCACCCAGTCAGCTCATCGCATTTAGCATCTGTTAGTCAAATGCAGATATGGAAGAAGGGGAGGTAAGCGGTAGGGCAGCCCTGTTTTACAGGATTTCAGATGGGGATTCTGTTTGTCAAAACACTGATCTTACCTGGAGTCTGGTTGAAGAATAGTGTCACCGTATAGAATTGGAAGGCACAAGTAACTTTGCATCTATGCTGAAATTATAAAACTTGTCACAGGCACAATTTGTCATCAACAGAAAAAAGTTAGTATTTTCTTTGATAAGAGGAAGGGGAATAGTGCTTCAAATAGTACTTGGATGGTACTTGGTAAAGCCCTGTGGCATAAGGCATCTACTTGATCCTCACAGCAACGTGGCAAGGTAAGTTTCCCAAGGCTATGGACAGAACTAGAAGCCAGAGCTGCTAAATTCAACCCAAATAATCTTTTGATTAAAGGATATTATTTCGGTGCTTGGTGGTCAAATGCTTACTCTCTGTTTTTGCAATCCTGTTTTTCGGTAAGGTGGTAGTGTAGCCCGATGGTGTTAGGGACTGAGTGGGACCCTGTTTACTGGGAATTGACCACTCCAAAAAAGAGACTAACAATTCCATATATTGAGTTCTGAGAACTACAGGTGATTGTGCCAACTTCTTCCCCAAGAGGCTTAGGAATGTGCCAGTTGAGAGATCCAGCCTTACCACAATCATCCCATCCTCTAATTCTCCCGCTCCCCTCCCATCTCCTCCCTCCCTTGTGACAGTCTCTCATTTTTGGAGGTGTGCAATGTCTGTGAATAATTATAGCTCCTGTTCCATTGAGCACCTACTATGTGTCAGACACCGTACTGATAGCTCAAGATCAGAATTCTCTTGCCTTCCACTCACCAAAGAAGACACCAAAAAATGACTTGTAATATTTGCTTATAACTGTGGAAAGAAGAAAGAACTATGCTATTTCCTAATCTTGCATTTGATATCTCTGCCAGATATGACTAATTTGATTGACTGACTGACGCAGCCTCTTCTGCAAGAGGAGGTGTGCTGGGGAAGTTTCGACTCACGATGAAAAACAGTATTGAAAGCTGAGGTTTTTAAGAGGTGATTGGCTCATGTGGTATCTTCACTCATGAATGGTTTAATTCATTCATGGATTCATAAATTAATGTGTTAATAGATCAATAGGACATCATTGAAGGGGAAGGAGTAGCTTTATAAGAAGAGGAAGGAGGACCTGAGCTATCATATGAACCTATCACCTCATATATATGTATATGTATATATGTATATGTGTGTATATGTATATATGTGTATATATATATATATATGAGGTGATATATGTATACTAAAATCCCCAAATAAAATCTCTTTTTCTCTCATAGAGCAACACAGCTTGGGGCAAAAGGGCAAGTGAATCAGAGGATGTATAGGGCAGCATCCAGCCAGGAAACTGACTGAATATAAGTAAATCTTACATAGGCTAAGCAATGCTTAGTTAGTCTGTTTAAATATATGTACACATACTTTCTTTCTCTTTGAGAGATACATATAAAGAAATGTTAAGGAATTGGCTCACATGATTGCAGGGGCTAGAAAGTATAAAATTTGTAGAGCAGGCTGTCTGGAAACTCGGGCAGGATATCTATGTGGCAGTATTTGAGAATTCCTTCTCCTGGAAACCTCAGTCTTTTTTCTCAAAGCCTTCAAATGATTAGATAAAACCCATCCACATCATGGAGATAATCATTGAATATCTAATTCAAATGATTAGATAAAACCCATCCACATCTGCTTCATTCAAAGTCTACTGATTTAAACATTAATCATATAACAATATACCTTTGCAGCAACATCTAGGCAGGTGTTTGACAAAGCAACTGGTCACCGTAGCCTAACCAAGTGGATAGAAAAAATTAACCATCACAAATGCAACACAGCTTGGAGCAAAATGGAAAGTGCATTAGAGAATGTAATGGGAGGTTTCCAGCCAGGGTGCTGGCTAGGGAATATGAGTAAGTCTTACATGGGATGAGCAATGTCTAGGCAGTCTTCCACCTGCTACCTAGCTGGCTCGACGGATATGACAGGATTCACCATAGACAGTGAGTTCCCTTGTGCTTTAGGGCCAAATACTATTCCCAGAGTGATGGGAGGTTTATTAGAGAAATTGACTACTTCTCAGAGCCATCAGAATCTCACCTGCTCTGAGGATAGACGGATGGGAGTCTGGGGATATCATGAGGAGAAGGAAATTTAGCACCATGGAAACTGAAGACTTGGGACTGACTGCTGCTTTAACAGCAAAGGTTATTGAGACAGTTTGTAAAAATAGCCTGAAATTACATTAATGGAGCTTGCTTTTAGAATATGAGAAGGAACTGATGGAGCATAGCTGGAAATTATTAGGAAATATAAGTCAGTACATTTGTATACCACAACTAATAAGACTCCCACTAAGCTAGTATTGTAGGATAACAGTTCCTGCAAAACATTACTTCACTTAGTAACCACAATTCCATGGTGTAAGGAAGACTCTCTCCATTGTATGAATGAAGAACCTGAGTTAGAAAAATTCAGTAATGCTACCAAGATCATACACATACTGTGAGGTGACTTGGAGCTTTTACTCAACATTTAAATGTAAACTCTATTCTTTTGCTTTCTTTTTTGTTTCTGTCCTGTGTTACATGTTGAATTCCCTAAGACATATTTTAATATAGACTTATCAAATTGGTGACTTCATTATGAATGTAACTTAAATCGAGTGAGCCTGCAGGATGTCATCTAAAATCAGTTATCACTTAATCCATACATTGTCTCCATACAGTTGGCTTATCATTTCTATAAAAATGGAGAAACAGTTTGATTTTGCCACTATCCAATTGAAAGGGTAAATTTTTCTGTCTTCTAAGGGAATGTAAGAATTGTATTTTGATTCTCAAAAGAGTTGAGGGTACTTGGGTATTTGTGTATACTCCATGTAATCCTTTCATCTTTTGATGGGAATTTCTGCAGGGGAAAGATTTGCTAGCCAGAATATTCCATTCTCATCCAGGTCTTTTGTTAAAGATCTTTTTGCCTCTTATCTTGTTAAAGGTTTTATCTTCTTTCCTCCATCTCTTACATTAGATTATCCTAGATTAACACTGTTCGTTCCTCAGGCTTCCTTCTCTTTTTTTCTATTATATAAAAATAACTTACCACATTCACTTCAGTTCCCCAGCTAAGGAGAATTTGTAACCCACCTTTGTAATTGCTGTGTCCTGCAGCCAACAATAAACCCTATAAGAAATACTGAGTGTTTTTGTTTTCGCTTTTCCTGCAGCAAGGCCTTAATGTTTTTGCTCAGTTGTCAAGTAAACTTTTATTGCAAGCAAGCTTAATAATGACATTTCTAATTCAGTTGGCTTATTTCTTAATATAATTGTATGTTTATGCATTTAAAATTTAGTGCATTCTCTTCTGTATCCTTAGCTTCAGTGCCTTTTGGACTTAATTTCCTTGAAATATACTGAAAGGTTATTAATATTTGTGATTTAATAAATATCCCACATGAACTCAACTTTATACATGTGTATATGTCTAAGTAAATATTGTGTGTATAACTACTGGTTCCTATATTTGTTTCTAAATTAAAATGATATATTCTTAGAATATGTCTTTCTGGGAAACTGTAATATACTACATTTATTTGACAGAGCAAAAAATGTTTTGGTAATATTAATGAAAGATTATTAATCTTATTACTCAACCAAAAACATCTAAAATTTAAAAATGAAAACCTGGAATCCAGTCATGTGAATATGTGATGAATTTTGTGGTCAGTGGCTTTCCCAACAACTAGTCCCTCTTGACCCATCGCCAGAATGACCTGCTTCCACTGGATAGCAGCGTGGTTCTGGGGGTCTGCCTTTAGCTGCAGCCTCAGCCCTAGCTCTTAGCATGCTCATCTCTGTGGTTACTGTGATTGTATCAAAAGTTGGTCTGAGACTAAAGTGATTTTTTTTTTTCTTCTGAGAATATCAGTACTCAGATACTCATCTCATTGACTCTGACCTTGTTAAATTCCTTCTTGGCTTATCGTAGCTTTTTGGAGAAAGTTCAAACACCTTTCTTCTACACGTGGGGCCTGTGTAAACCAACCTCCGATATACTTCTCCAGATCAGTCTATTGATTCCTTCTCTTCCCTACCCTGCTTCCTGCCTCCCCCTGCCCTCCTCTTTCTCTTGGAAAAATCTGTTTTAAGAGCTCATGTTCCTACAGCTTTCCTAAATGAAATTTGTTCGGGCCTTGATGGCTTTGCACATTGCAGCTCATTGCTGGGAACCCTGGTGCCTTGGCTGCCTCTTTCCCCACCTGCTCTGTAGGTTTCCTGGTCTTACTAGGGTTGGTCAAATTTCACTTCCTCTGAGACTATTTCCAGAGAAACAGAATTATGGGTTTGTGTAATAATCTATACCCCAAGAGTAGAAGCTTCACATTGATCTCCAGCATTCATCATACTGCTCCGTAATGGCTGGTTTTATGATCTGACCCTAGGGAGCCAGGACTGTGTCTTTGTCACCAGAATAGAGAAATAAAATAGTGCGGAAAGGAAGAGTATGTACTTTGGAGTCTGATGAACCTTCAATTTCAGTCCTGCTTGAATATTTCCAAGCTGTACAACAATAGGCAGTTTCCTTTATTTCCTCAGTCTTAGATATATTTTAACTTTATTATTTTATTTTTTTATTATACTTTAAGTTCTAGGGTGCATGTGCAGAACGTGCAGGTTTGTTACATATGTATACATGTGCCGTGTTGTGCTGCAACCATTAACTCATCATTTATATTAGGTATATCTCCTAATGCTATCTCTACCCCTTCCCCACAATAGGACCAGTGTGTGATGTTCCCCTTCCTGTGTCCAAGTGATCTCACTGTTCAATTCCCACCTATGAGTGTGAGAACATGCGATATTTGGTTTTCTGTTCTCGCGATAGTTTGCTGAGAATGATGGTTTCCGGCTGCATCCATGTCCCTACAAAGGACACAAACTCATCCTTTTTTATGGCTGCATAGTATTCCATGGTGTATATGTGCCACATTTTCTTAATCCAGTCTGTCACAGATGGACATTTGGGTTGATTCCAAGTGTTTGCTCTTGTGAATAGTGCTGCAATAAACTTATGTGTGCATGTGTCTTTATAGCAGCATGACTTATAATCCTTTGGGTATATCCCCAGTAATGGGATGGCTGGGTCCAGTGGTATTTCTAGTTCTAGATCCTTGAGGAATCGCCACACTGTTAGACCTAAAACCATAAAAACCCTAGAAGAAATCCTAGGTAATAGCATTCAGGACATAGGCATGGGCAAGGACTTCATGTCTAAAACACCAAAAGCAATGGCAACAAAAGCCAAAATTGACAAATGGGATCTAATTAAACTAAAGAACTTCTGCACAGCAAAAGAAACTACCATCAGAGTGAACAGGCAACCTACAGAATGGGAGAAAATTTTTGCAATCTACTTATCTGACAAAGGGCTAATATCCAGAACCTATGAAGAACTCAATGAAATTTACAAGAAAAAAACAACCCCATCAAAAAGTGGGCAAAGGATATGAACAGACACTTTTCAAAAGAAGACATTCATACAGCCAACAGACACATGAAAAAATGCTCATCATCACTCGCCATCAGAGAAATGCAAATCAAAACCACAATGAGATACCATCTCACACCAGTTAGAATGGCAATTGTTAAAAAATCAGGAAACAACAGGTGCTAGAGAGGATGTGGAGAAATAGGAACACGTTTACACTGTTGGTGGGACTGTAAACTAGTTCAACCATTGTATTAGCTTTATTTTAAAGAGATGACTTAATGTCTGCTTCTCAAGGAATTTGTATATATATGAAATACTGTATATAAACCACTTAATGTGGTGCCTGGTGCATATTTCCTGTCATTGTAAAACATTCATTTGCCAAATAAATGAATAACTTCTAATTACTAAAGTCTAAGAATCACAGTTTGCAGAGAACTTAAATTTTATTTCCATTGAGATGTAGCTTCTGTAATACCATTTGAACATCTATTAAAATGTTCTTAAAGTCATCAATGGCCGATTAATGCTTTCTTTCTAATTTTTCTTGTGAGTTTCATTGTATTTGATTAATTCTGTCATTTTGTTTCATAAGGTTCTTCCTGTGTATAGATTCTTTGGTACATTAACTCTTTGTATCTAGCTTTGGATTATCGGCAGATTGAATGGTTTGTCATCTTTATCCCTGTTGAAGTCATTAATAATTTTTAAGAAGAATAAAGGATTTAGGTTATGTCAGGAAACTGGTGGTAATATAATTGTGTATTTTCTCAAACCTCTTGCAAACTAAGCAGAATAACCACAGAATATATACCAAAGTTAAAAATTCTACAAAAACATCTTCAGTATAAAGAGGTGACAGGACTCAGGTATGTTCTAATTATTTAGAGCTGGCGAACAAACTACCCCCAAAGCCTAGTGGCACAAGGCATTGACCACTCCATTATATGTCATCATTTTGTGAATCACACGTATAGGTAGGAAGTGCCTTTTTTTCTTTAGTAGGACATGACATCAGCAAAGCCTACTCTGTGATACTCAGTTCACCTATGGGCTGGTCCAGAGGGTCCAAGATAGCTTTTCTCTTGGCAGGCATGGCTGAGGGTTTGGCTTTGCTGGCACATTTGATGGCAGACCTACATGCGCCTTTCCAGCAGGATAGCCTTAGGACACCAAGTCAGATATCCTGCCTGGTGGCTCAGGGCTGTAGGAGATTGTACCAGGGAATTGGGTAGAAACTTCAAGGTCTTTTATGACCCAGTTTCACATGTCATATGGCAACTCTATAGGTTGAAGTACTCACAAGTCCTTTCATATTACAGGGGAGGACCATGGGTCCTTTGCATGGGAGAAGTTTCAATGAATTTTTAGCAATGTTTAAAAACCACAACAATGTGTTTGTAGCCATAGTTATTTACGTTCCTTCCGAATGCAGAATGCACTCAGTTCTTCCCAAGCTTTCTCCAAAGTCTCATCCTTGTATGGCTTCAGCTCAGACTTGAGGTCAAGGATCTTATATAGATTAGTTCAGGTGCAGATAAGGTTGGTCAGATTTAGTCCCTCTTAATCTGGAGACCAGTTAACTTGAGAGATTAGATATCTGATCATATTCACCCTTGTGCCCATGTACATACCTGATATACAATAATGGGGCAGGTAAAAGTTAATTGCTATAGAAATTCCTGTGAAAATGAGGGAAACCAGCACACAAAGAAGTTACTGTTCCATAACAATTCTGAAATCCAGTTGGACACAAGTTACCAGTTATTCGATCTGGGCTCAGTCATACTCCCTGGAAAATACTTTCTGTGTTTGTCTCTGTTCTCTGGTCTCTTGCTTTTACCCTGTAATTTTGTGGCTGCTGGTCACATATTCCTTCCATTTCCATGTATGGAACTGAGTAGTTTCCTTAGTTGGCTTGCTATAGTAAGAAATTGGCAGACCCGAAGGTCTTGTTTCCATCTTGTACTGTCATGCCAAGTTGGCATAATTACTTTAAACACTTTATAAATTGTTTGAATTATATTAACTTATAGTCCACATCATTAGACCAAAGCAATATTAGGAATATCTGTGATATAAGTCCCTCTCTTTTTTTCTTTTTTTTTTTTTGGAGATGGAGTTTAGCTCTGTCACTCAGGCTGGAGTGCAGTGGTGCAATCTCGGCTCACTGCAACCTCTGCCTCCCAGGTTCAAACGATTCTCCTGTCTCAGCCTCCTGAGTAGCTGGGACTACCAGCACGTGCCACCATGCCTGGCTAATTTTTGCATTTTTAGTAGAGACAGGGTTTCACCATGGTGGCCAGGCTGGTCTCGAAATCCTGACTTGTGATCTGCCTGCCTCAGCCTCCCAAAGTGCTAAGATTAGAGGCATGACCTCCTCTGTCTTTAATGGGAATAGCATTGAATCTATAAATTACTTTAGGCAATATGACCATTTTAATGATACTGATTCTTCCTATCTATGAGCATGGAATATTTTGAGCTCTTGGTGAAGCCACTGTGGGACAATACCCTTAAGAGTCTTGAAAGGAGCATTGTCTATCCCAGAAGGATAAAGAGATATATGGTTAAAGTTCTTAGGGGCATTTTTGTTTTATTGAGTTGGTATGTGAGACACTGCCTTAGGTAGTTCTGAGATGTTAACAAAGTACCTTAAAGGCATCCCCCAGATTTCCTGGGGCCATGTATTTCTGGAAGTTGTTAGATTTAAATTTGCTTTATGACAGTGGTCCTTAATGGAGGGAGGCAGCATTTGTCAATGTCCAGGTAAATTTTTAGTTTTCACAAACGGAGGGGTGCTACTGTTTTTACTGAAATGCTGAGGGTTAGTTCTAGGTCCCATTGCTCACTGCAGAGAAAGCCAATCACTGAGACAGTCAGTACTGCCAAGGAAGAAGGCTTTTTTTGGGTGCTGCAGCCAAGGAGAGTGAAAGGTCAGGCTCAAGATCATCACCTCAACCAAGTAAAATTAGGCTTTCTTATAGAAAGAAAAAAAGTAACTACGTATGGAAAACAGGAATTTGGGAAGGGTAAGAAAGAGGAGTTGGTCATCAGGCAGCAGGTGGCCAGTTAGTAAATCATGACAGGTGAGGCGTCTGGCATCTCATTGTCCACATGTGGTTGTCTAGTAAGATTCAGTTCCTTGATATTATCTGGGAAAACTGATGGTTAGTTTCCTGAGAAAGAGACTCAGATAAGACAAATGTTAAGTTTCTCACCTTTTAAGACTGAGAGGGTCATTTTCTGCATTTATTCAAAAGAAACCACAAACATCAGTTCTATGGAACAATTGGACCAGTTTCATTGTCATCTGCTGGGTAGAAAGCAAAACTTTTGTTTAACATACACAATGTGTGGGATAACTTCCCTGCACCAACAAATAACTGACCATCCCAAAATGTTACTAGTGATGAGGCTGAGAAGTCTTGCTCTGAGGCCATTTACTTTTTTGAGAATATTTTGCTGGTATAAAAGACTGTTCATGTCCTTTGTCCACTTTTTAATGGAATTGTTTCTTTTTCTATTAAATTTAAGTTCCTTGTAGACTCTGGATGCTAGACTTTGTCAGATGGATGGATTGTACAAATTCTCTCATTCTGCAGGTTGTCTCTTCATTCTGATGGTAGTTTCTTTTGTTATACAGAAGCTGTTTAGTTTAATTAGATCCCATTTGTCAATTTTTGCTTTCATTGCAGTTGCAGTTGCTTTTGGTATTTTCATTATGAAATCTTTGCCCATGCTTGTGTCCTGAATGGTATTGCCTAGATTTTCTTCTAGGGTTTTTATAGTTTTGGGTTTTAGATTTAAGTCTTTAATCCATCTTGAGTTAATTTTTATATAAGGTTTAAAGAAAGGGTCCAGTTTCAGTTTTCTGCGTGTAACTAGCCAGTTTTTTCCAGCATCGTTTATTGAATAGGAAATCCTCTCCCCATTGCTTATTTTTATCAGTTTCATCACATATCAGATGGCTGTAGGTGTGTGGTCTTATTTCCGAGTTCTCTGTTATGTTCCATTGGTCTATGTTTCTGTTTTTTTACCAGTACCATGCTGTTTTGGTTACTGTAGCCTTATAGTATAGTTTGAAGTAGGGTAGCATGATGCCTCCACCTTCGTTCTTTTAGGATTGTCTTGGCTATTCAGGCTCTTTTTTGGCTCCATATGAATTTTAAATAGTCTCTCTAATTCTGTGAAAAAATATCAATGGTAGTTTAATGAGAATAGCATTGAATCTATAAATTACTTTTGGCAATATGGCCATTTTCATGATCTTGATTCTTCCTGTCCATGAGCATGGAATGTTTTCCCATTTGTTTGTGTCCTCTCTGATTTCCTTGAGCATCGTGAAGACGTTTATGGGGCCCACAATCATGAAAAAAACTCAACATTACTGATCATTAGAGAAATGCAAATCAAAACCACAGTGAGATACCATCTCACTTCAGTCAGAATGGTGATTATTAAAAAGTCAATAAAAAAAAAGATGCTGGTGAGGTTGCAGAGAAAAAGGAACACTTTTATACTGTTGGTGGGAGTATAAATTAGTTCAAACATTGTGGAAGACTGTGTGGTGATTCCTCAAAGATCTAGAAGCAGATATATGATTTGATCCAGCAATCCCATTACTGGGTATATACCCAAAGGAATATAACTCAATCTATTATAAAGATACATGCACCCATATGGTCACTGCAGCACTACACACAACAGCAAAGGCAGGAAATCAACCCACATGTCCATCAATTATAGACTGGATAAAGAAAATGTGGTATATGTATACCATGGAATACTATGCAGCCACAAAGAGGAATGAGATTATGTCCTTCACAGGGACACTGATGAGTTGGAAGTCATTATCCTCAGCAAAGTAATACAGGAACAGAAAACCAAACGGCGCATGTTCTCAGTTATAAGTGGGACCTGAACAATGAGAATATATGGACACATGTTTGGGAGCAACGCATACTGGGGCCTATTGTGAGATGCAGGAAGGGAGAGGATCAGGAAGAATAGCTAATGGATGTTGGGCTTAATACCTAGGTGATGGGTTGATCTGTGTAGCAAACCACTATGGCACATGTTTACCTATGTAACAAACCTGCACAACCTGCATATGTATCCCGGAACTTAAAAGTTGAATTCTGGGGGTTGGGGGGGTGGTGGAGAAAGACTGAAGACTGGCTTAGAATATTTATGTTTTTTCCAAATGTTAATTCAAAAGTTAAAAAAGTTTGTTTTTTGGTTAGGTACTTTTTCTCATATTATTAACAGGCAACTAGCAGACACTAGATGGTGATACTTTCAAGACTCTGTCTGAAAATCTCCTTAACTAGGTCATCAGGTTCATTAAATACATTTCCTTCTCTATCTGCTACTGTTCCCAAACCAATGACACACATGTGAGAGTTTGTTACAGCAGCTCTCCACTTTCAGGTGCAAAATCATGTTTCAATTATCTGTTCCTATGCGATAAACCCAAATTTAGTGGCATTAAATAACCATTTTCTAATTCTCATCATTTTTTAGGTTAAGAATTTGGACAGGGTTCAACTGCATGACTAATGTTGCATCAACAGAAGTTGCTTGGTGATATAAAGGCAGCATATGGGCTGGTCTGAAGCATTCAAAATGGCTTCATTTATTCATTGGGTTCCTTGCTGGGAATGGAAGCAAACCTGGGATAAGCTGGATCTCTCAACTGCTTTACCTACTCTTGGCCTTTCCAGCTTCGTGGCATAATGTTAGAATTCATGGCGTTTTCTGACTTAGTGTTAGAAGTCATGCAGCATCACTTCCTCTGCACTCGATTGGTTAAAGCAGTCAAAGTCTAACCAAATTTAAGGAACTTAGAAACCTGCCTCTCAATTGGAGGAGAATTATAGAATTTTGGGCCATATTTCTAAAATTATCATACATGGGAATGCCAGAACTAGGGCGGGTTCACCCAATAATAATAATCTTCAGTCCATCAGAAACTTTGTGGAAAAAGCAGAGAGGATAGGAAAGAAAAAGTGATGGTTTATGTGAGATGAAGATAGAATGTACCCATCCTGTTTGGTACTTGACAACATTTTTGTCAATTGTCATATCTAAGAGAAAATGTGGACAATGGGAAAATATGAATAATTGGTATATGTGGTTAGTAAGAGTGTCAAACAGTGCCACAACCATTGAATACTTACTGGTTTGAAAAACAAAATCTAGGGGAATATTCCCTATAAGAAGAACAGAGCCTCACCTTATAGGAAAATGTGAGGAGCAGAATGGAAATTGACCTATTCGAATGAAAACACCCAGTGCAGATGAAAGAGGTTTCAGAGGAATTGAGAAGTAGATTCCCAAAAGTTCATACCAATAAAATGCTACATTCAAGGAATAAGTATTACCTGGAAGTCAATGCTTTAAGCACTGAAAATTCCAAGTTTAGTGATTAGTCTTTTATGAGTCAATCTTCTCTCTGAAAGGTAGACAAGGGACTATACAGAGAGCATATTTTGAATTCTTCAAAATAACAGGTAAGGCTGGGTATGGTGACTCACAACTATAGTCCCCAAAACACTGTGAGGCTGAGGTGGGAGGATCACTTGAGCCCAGGAGTTCAACACCAGCCCGGGCAACATGGTAAAACCCTGTCTCTACAAAAAATGCAAAAATTAGCTGGATATGATAGCACGTGCCTATAGTCCCAGCTACTTGGGAGGCTGAGGTGGGAGGATCATCAGAGCCCAGGGAGGTTGAGGCTGCAGTGAGTCATGACCATGACCATGTTACTGCACTCCAGCCTGAGTGACAGGAAGATTTGTCTCAAAAACAAAAAACAGAACAAAACTAACAAAAATAGAGGAAGGGAGAATACATGACCCTGAAAGCTAAGAAAAGCACTTAATCCATCATTGTACTGTCCCTAATAATCCAATAAAATCCATCTTATTTACATGTACAAAACTAAAGAAAACAAAAAAGATATATAACACAACTTCAATTGCAAGTATTATAAGAAAAAATAAGAACAACTAAATAACATAACAAGATGTTATGAACTGCCCCCAAAATATGGTACAAAATAATTATAATCCAATATTTCAAAATTAGATAAAACATTAAAGTAAAAAATTGAAATAATGACAATGTAAATTGCAAATGGAACAGGGAATAATTTCATTAGACTATAGAGGAATGTGAAAACTGTACTCAGGAAAGGAATAGAAAGATAAACATGACTAAAATGGAGACTGAAAGAAAAGGAACACAAGAATCAAAAGACTATAAAAGTCACAGTAATGTAAATGTAATAAAGGGAAAAAGTGAAGAAAATGCGAAATGTAACAAATTTAAAAATGCTAAAGAAACTCAGATAAGAAAGACATGGAGGAGTGGCAAAGAGTAGTATTTCTATGCTTGGAATACTCCAAAGAGGAAAAGCAAAATACTGAAATAGGAAAATTATTTAAAACTATAATTCAAGAAAATTTTCCTGAAATAAAATCTAATCTACATATTGACAGACATATCTAGTAATTTAGAATATTATTCCAGACTGATCAATATGGAGAAATATTGGGCATTATAGATTTTTAAAAAATCTTCGGGTTTCCTGTCAAAATCAAGTAACTTATCAGTAAAATATCAAAAGTGTTATGCTAGAACCAAATAGAGCAACCTTTCTGTAAGGTATGTGATATGGTTTGACTCTGCATCCTCACCCAAATCTCCTCTTGAATTGTAATCCCCTTGTGTTAGGGAGGGACTTGGTGGAAGATTGAGTGAGTTCTCATGAGATCTGATGGTTTAAAAGTGTAGCACTTCCACCCTTACTTTCTCTATCTCCTGCCACCATGTAAGATGTGCCTTGCTTCTGTTTCCCCTTCTGTCATGTCTGTAAGTTTCCTGACGCCCCCCCAGCCATGTGGAACTGTAAGTCAATTAAACTTCTTTTCTTTATAAATTACCCAGTCTCAGGTAGCTCTTTGCAGCCGTGTCAAAACAGACTAATACAGTATGCAAAGGAAAAAATTGTGAAGCAAAGATTTTATATCTAGTCAAAATGTAAACTTTGTGTATAAAGATCATAAAGAAACAAACAAGAACTCAATGGATTTCACGAGACCATCCCAAGGGCTCTACTTGGAATGAGTTTCAGCCAATCACAAAACAAAAGCAGAAACTTTGGTGTACATTTTGGAGATAAACACTTAGTATATTTAACTGCAGAACTAAATGATGGGATAAAGATGAAAGATTAATATAGGAGTTATAGGCAGAGAAAACAGAAATAACAAAATTTGAAGAATAAGTGGCAGAGCAAGTTGAAATTATAATAATTTGGTAAATTACATTATAAGTATTCCTGAGATGTGAAAATACATCCTTTGTAGCTAATGAATCAAGTAGTTAGTCTTTGTAGCTAATTAATCAAAAAGTTAATTATGATTATGATCACAAACATTAATACTAATATGATAGTGGTATACTGATACATTAAAAATAATTTGTAAATTGATAGAAAATATTTTTAAAGAAAGAAAGGAATAAGGGTCATATAAGAAATTTGGAGAAAATATTCAAACTATTCTAATATAAACATTTTTTTTGAAGAAAAAAGGGAAAACAGACTATAATATGGTAAAACATATTATACCAGAACAGTAGGATACTTTGTTGTGCCACAAAGGAAGAATTCCATCAAAGATTAATTGAGAGCAAAGATTCAATTGTTAGAAAATGAAAAAGCATCTGTCTACAATTAAATGATACAAATAAAAATGAAAGAGGAAAAAGAAATAAAAGGAAACGAAAATTGCATTGGCTACTATTGGAGGTAATAAGAATACTAAGTCTTTGCTTAGAAATTTGGCAGTTATGTGAAAAAAACTTAAGCATTTGCCCCCACTTTTCCGTAAGAATTGTTTGTCAGCGTGGCAAAACAATTTAGTTGATTAGGAAAAGTCTTCTTTACAGAAAAATTTCATCTAATGTGGAAGAAATGTTCAAATTAGAAAATCACCATTTTGGCTTTAACCTTGACCATGAACAGATATATCATTGGGTGAAATGTTAATGGGAATTTTACAACGAGTGGGTCAGGCTTTCCATATTAGAAACTACCAATTTATCTTGATTTTCATAGATTAGATGTTAGATTCCTCTTGATATGATGCAATATGAAATATATAGTAAGTCTTGAGCTGAAATATGGTTAAAACAGTATTATCAAGCTTTTAGAATTCACTTTCAGTTTATGGTAAATACTAGAACCAAATAGCAATGAAAAATATAGGGAAGCAAACAGGCAAATCTACAATGTAAAATATTCCAGAGAATACCTGACCCAATCTCTTTAACAAGTCAGAAGCATGGATAAAACAGGGCACTGCTTTGTATTGAAAAAGGTTGAGATAACTAACAACCACCCACAGTACATGGAATTTGTTTGGATCCCAATTTAAACTCACAGAAAAATAAAATGAAAGCATTTGATATGGAGTGTGTATTGGACATTATCAAGTGTGGTAAGCAGAATTTTAAGATGACTTTTTGACCTTTGCTCCTTGTGTTACTCCTGTCATTATATTAGGAAAAGGAGATTATTTGAGTGGGCCTAGCATAGTCTCACAAACCACTTAAGAGAATGTTCTCTGGTCCAGAGCAGAGGGAAAAGTCAGAGGGAGTAAAAGTTGAGAGGAATCCAAGAGAGGGATTCATGCCCATGGTGACCACGGTGATGTGAGAGCCCAGGAGAGGGCGTCTGAAGAAACTCAGAGCAAGAAACCATGAGTGGCTGAGAAAATGAGAGTCCACACTGGTTGACAGTCAGGAAATGAAACCTGATCCTACAAACACAAGGTACTATATTTTGCCAATAACCTGAATGAGCTGGGAAGTGGGTTCTTCCTGAAATCCTCAGGTGGGGCAACAGCCAGTCTACACCTTGAGTATGAGAGTCTGAGTAGCCATACAGATTTTTTGCCCTTTAGAAACGGAGACACACAGAAAATGACAAATGGGACTTAATTAAACTAAAGAGTTTCTGCACAGCAAAAACTATCAACAGGGTAAACACATAACCTCTAGAATGGGATAAATTTTTTGCAAACTGTATCTGACAAAGGTCTAATATCTAGAATCTATGAGGAACTTAAATTTAAAAATACCAACAACCCCACTAAAAAGTGAGCAAAGGACATGAACACTTTTCAAAAGAAGATATTCATGTGGCTAACAAGCATATAAAAAATGCTCAATATCACTAACCATTAGAGAAATGCAAATCAAAACTACAATGAGATACCGTCTCACACCAGTTAGAACAGCTATGATTAAAAAGTCAAAGAATAACAGATGCTGGAGAGGTTGCAGAGAAAAGAGAACACTTATACACTGCCAGTGGGAATGTGCATTAGTTTAGCCATTGTGGAATACAGTGTGGCAGTTCCTCAAAGAACTTTAAAAAAAATTACCATTCAACCCAGCAATCTCATTGTTTATATACCCAGAAGAATATAAATAGTTCTACCATAAAGACATACACGTATATGTTCATTGCAGCACTATTTACAGCAAAGACATGGAATCGACCTAAACGCCCATCAATGATAGACTAGAAAAATAAAATGTGATACATACTATGAAATAGTAAGCAGCCATAAAAAAATGAGACCATGTCCTTCATGTCCTTTGCAGCAACATGGATGGAGCTAGAGGCCGTTATCCTAAGCAAACTAATGGAGGAATGGAAAACCAAATATCCCATGTTCTCACTTACAAGTGGTAGCTAAACAAGGAGATCACACAGACAAAAGGGAACGACAGACACTGGGGCCTACTTGAGGGTGGGAAGAGGGAGAGGATCAGAAAAAATACCTATAGGGTACTCTGCTTGTTGCCTGGGTGATGAAATAATCTGTATGCCAAATTCTCATGACACACAGTTTACCTATATAACAAGCACATGTACCCCTGAACCTCACATGTGCCCCTGAACCTCAAATAAAAGTTAAAAAAATATATATATATATATTTTTTTAAGCCACTAAATTTGTGGTAATTTGTCACCTGGCAATAAATAATACAGTAAGTAATATTTTGTTAGTGCACTAATAGCACTATCATTTAAGAAAATGCCCTTCTAATTAAAGATTCATACTAAATACCTAGGGGTGGAATGGCATGATATTGCTTAAAAATACTTCAACATAAGGAAAAGTAACTACTTTAATTAAATGCCATTTATTAAGCTATGTTGGCCTAAAGCAAGTCATGCTTTCCATTGTAAGTGTCACAAGCTATCCTTTATATTTTCCATCATATACATTTACCTGATATAAAGATCAAGCCCTTTAGTCATTTAAATCACTTTCCCATCTATTGTTGGCCAGTTATTCTAACTTTATATTTCCCTGGCAATCTCATTTACAGAGTCCCTTAGTAAACAGGACTGTAACTCATTTAAGACAAGAGATGTAAACTCATTTAAAGTAGCAACAGTAAGCTCCGTTGTAATTTTCTCAGCTATCTGGGGTTTTAATTCCTTTTGCAAATATTTATTTTACTCTCCCAGTTATCATTTTAGGACACTTTCCTTATCAGAGAAGATATAAACAAAATGGGGACAAAATCATTCCTTTTTTTCCTCTGTCAATTAACAATCCTGCTTTTCCAGAAGGCTTTTTTTGCTAAAATGTCCATTTGGTTGCAGAAGTGTTACTTTTTGCAGCTCTGTGCTATTTGCTTCTTATATAGCTATTATAGCTCCTATCTACTTTTGCCCTGTTATTTACAGCTTTGTTGGTACAAAGTTCCTTTATGTGCTTATTCGAGAATTCAACTTCTCTGGATACATTGGTAATGCCCTCAACATTAGATATTTATTAAAGAACTGTTGTTTCAGAACAGCACTGGGTGCTGGAGACAGTAATTAAGCTAAAGATAACAAGCCAGTCCTCAAAGAGCTTATAAAAACTTGTAAACTGAAGGAAACAAGCAATGGCCTTAGGAACATGTGAATATTAGGACTTCTGATTTAGATAGAAGGTTCAATGAGGATCTAAGACTTGTACATCCTTTCAACATGAGCTAGACACCATGAGCTGTTCTATGTACTAAAGACGTAGTTGAAAATTTTTAAAAAGGCAAAAAAGAGATCTCATTAAATACCACTCCTTCATGCTCATTATGAGATAGCTAATATTGCAATTTCAGAATTTTATGATTAATATATTACAAACTCTATTGATTTATCTTTCCAAGTCAGATTGTGAAATCTGATGGATCACCTGTCTGAAGGTTTTCAAGTTCTGTTTCCTGAAGGTCTTAGTATCCACAAGGGAAAAATGAGTGGGAAGTACTGTGAAGAGTAGACAGTTGGGAACTAAGCTTTCCTTTCTCACCTTGCCTGCTCATTTTGTATTTATTTTATTTAAATTTTATTTTTTAAAAAATTGATAAATGGTTTATAATAGACAACCCAATATACTCAAAATATTGTCGTTTTAATATATAATCTATATGTAATTGTTTATGAAATATATGTTTTGATGCTAAAACTTTGAAACACACTCTGTATTTTACCTTCCCAGCTCATCTCATTTCAGACCAGCCACATCCCATGTACTCAGTAGCCACACGTGGCCAGTGGCTTCCACATAAAAGGGCAGTTCTGAGGACGCTGACTCCCCTGGCCTCAGGGAGGTCCTTTTCTTCCAGAGGCGAGGGAACAGCTCCTTCCTACCAACGTCTCTCCTGAGGCCCATGGTTGGGAGAGGTAGTGGCCCTAGAGAGAGCAGGAGGCTGCAAGCAGGAAGTATCCACAGGTAGACGACTGCTGCCCACCTCCTATCTATCTTTCTTTCGGAGATAAGACAGTGAACAGATGACAGTGCCCCAGGAGGATGGAATCCCATGTTTTCAGATCTTTCCACAGCCTTGATCTCCAACATTTAGATACGGAAGGAATAAATTAAAGACAAACTTACTATGTTGAAATTTGGACTTTGACCTTAATGGTCAAACTGGTTGTCTGTTTCCTTCTGTGGTATGAGGGATTGTGTGAATTTAAACACCAATCACATGCATATATGCCTACATGCATTTCTGTATAACTCACTACCATCTAAGGAGAGATCCAAGTTTAAAGGGAAAAGAAAATCGGAACCTATAGGGTGTCTACTGTTCACAGGTAACTAAGAATCAGTCTTTGAATCCTGGCATCCTGTCTGTAGTAGGCGTATGAGTGTGTTAGTGCATAACAAACCATATGTTATTGTGTCCGGAATTGGTGGCTTCTTGGTCTCACTGACTTCAAGAATGAAGCCATGGACCCTCGCGGTGAGAGTTATGGTTCTTAAAGATGGTGTGTCCGGAGTTTGTTCCTTCAGACGTTCAGATGTGTCTGGAGCTGCTGCTTTCTGGTGGGTTCGTGGTCTCACTATCAGGAGTAAAGCTGCAGACCTTCGTGGTGAGTGTTACAGCTCTTAAAGGCAATGCGTCTGGAGTTGTTCATTCTTTCCAGTGGGTTTGTGGTCTTGTTGGCTTCAGGAGTGAAGCTGCAGACCTTCCCGGTGAGTGTTACAGCTCATAAAGGCAGCGTGGACTCAAAGAGTGAGCAGCAGCAAGATTTATTGCAAAGAGCAGCAAACATAGCTTCCACAGTGTGGAAGGGGACCCGAGCAGGTTGCCACTGCTGGCTCAGGCAGCCTGCTTTTATTCCCTTATCTGACCCTACCCACATCCTGCTGATTGGTCTGTTTTACAGAGAACTGATTGGTCTATTTTACAGAGAGCTGATTGGTCCATTTTGACAGAGTGCTGATTGGTACGTTTACAATCCTTGAGATAGAGTCACAGAGTGCTAGTTAGCTAGATACAGAGTTAGCTAGATACACAGTACCAATTGGTGTATTCACAAACCTTGAGCTAGACGCAGAGTACTGATTGGTGTGTTTACAAACCCTGAGCTAGACACAGAGTACTGATTGGTGCATTTACAATCCTTGAGCTAGACACAGAGTCACAGAGTGCTAGTCCTCCAAGTCTCCACTAGGTTAGCTAGATACAGAGTACCAATTGGTGTATTCAAAAACCCTGAGCTAGACACAGTGTTGATTGGTGTATTCACAAACCCTGAGCTAGACACAGAGTGCTAGACACAGTCAGAGTGCCTGTCCTCCAAGTCTCCACTAGGTTAGCTAGATGCAGAGTGCTGATTGGTGCACATCCAATCCTCCAGCTAGATATAAAAGGTCTCCAAGTCGCCATCCAGTTCAGGAGCCCAGCTGGCTTCCTGCAGTGGATCCTGCACCAGGGCTGCAGGCGGAGCTGCCCGCCAGTCCCAAGCCGCGCCTGCACTCCTCAGCCCTTGGGCTGTTGATGGAACTAAGCACCATGGAGCAGGGGGTGGCGCCCCTTGGGGAGGCTCAGGCCTGTGCGGGAGCCCACCACAGTCGGGGGTCGGGGGGAGCTCAGACATGGTGCAGGTCCCAAGCCCTGCCCTGCCCTGCCCTGCCGGGAGACAGCTAAGACCTGGGGAGAATTTGAGTGCTGCGCCGGGGGACCCGGTGCAACCTCTGCAGCTGCTGGCCCAGGTGCTAAGCCCCTCACTGCTCTGGGCTGGCAGCGCTGGCTGGCTGCTCCATGTGTGGGGCCGCCAAGCCCGCGCCCACAGGAACTCACATTGGCCTGCCAGCGCAGCCCTGGTTCCCGTGGGCACCTCTTCCTCCGCACCTCTCTGCAAGTAGAGGGAGGAGGCTTCGGCCTCAGCCAGCCCAGAGAGGGGCTCCCACAGTGCCGGCGTGGTGGCGGGCTGAAGGGCTCCTCAAGCACCACCAGAGTGGATGCCAAGGCTGAGGAGGTGCTGAGAGGAAGGAGGGCTGCTAGCACATTGTCACCTCTCATTAGTGTATAACTACCTAAAACATATGTTAGTGCATGAAAAACCACCTAAAACATATTAACTCATGATTGAGCTGGTCAGCAATTTAGGCTGGGCTCAGCTGGGCTATTCTTCTGGTGTCAGCTGGGCTCCTTCTGCCATGTGTGGTCAGCTGCTGGTGCACTAGCAGGTTCTGCTTCTAAGGGTGAGCTAGCTGTTAACTAAAGCACCTTGGTTCTTCATGTGGTCTCTCCTTCCCTAGCAGGTTAACATGGGCCTGTTCTCATGGAGATGGCAGGGCTGTCTGCTGAATGCTGCCAACTTGGTTTCCACCACACAGCTGGAGTGGCAGCAGTTGGTGGGCACCAGGCTCTTCACAATGGGTCTCTACTGCTTGTGCCACAACTTGATGCCCTGGGTGGCTCACAGCAGGAACTTCTTGTCTGTCCACTAGAGCCAGTGCAGTAAGAGGTTTCTGGCATTCTCCATGCCATGTGCTGCTTCATTCCCAGGGCTCTGAGGCAGCACTGGCCATGATGGCCACACAAATTGCAAGGGCACACGCCCAGGCGTCTTCGGCAGGGTAGAGAACTAAGTTGGGCCTGGGCAAGCTGCCACCATGCACAGCTTGGGTTCTGGTACCAGCAGGAAAAGGGCATTGCTGTGTAGTCAGCTGCTGCAGGAGCCTGGCTCATTCCCACTGGGCCAGAGCACACTCACCAGCGTACTCTTGTGACCTAGAAAGACATGAGGTGCCAGAGCTGGCCTAAATTTTAAGTATTACTACATGAAAACATAAACATTTCATCTTTATAAAAACTGACTGTGTTTTAGCATTGTAGAAATGATGCTTGCATTGTATAAGAATAAATTTTATGGTTCCCAGACCAGTTTTGTCAAAATAAACTTGACTATCAAAGAAAATCTTGAAGATATGTTTTAGGTTGTAGATGTCAAAGGTCACGGGATATTAATTCTTTGTATGTGTACAGGTATGTTTGTATGTGAGTGTTTGCGGTGAGAGAATATTGACAAGGACATTTGAACAGTAAATGAATTTGATTGCTCAATTCAAGTTATTAAGTAGTGATTATGTGCTAAGTGCTACATGAATGTGGGGAATAGTCAAGTGTTCTATTCAAAGTGGTTAGCTGCTATATAGTAATATAAATTCTCATGTACATTGATGTATAAAAATCCAGCAATATTTTATTTTTCAAGTAAGCAAAAATAGAAATGTGTACATTTGCATATGTACACTGTGTGTATATATCTATGTGTGTGTGTGTGCGTGCATGTGTATTGCTGATTTCAATTCGATTTTTGTTGAGGATTTTGATATCTCTGTTCCTGGAGAAAACTGGCTTGTAGTTTTATGAACCTTTGATATCTTTGCCTGTTTTGGTATTACAGTGATTCTAGCCTCTTAAAATACGTTGGGAAATGCTTCCTCCTCTATTTTTCTGACTTTTTTTTTTTTTTTTACAAGGTTGGTATTGCATCTCCTGTAAAAATTTGATAAAATTCATCAGATAATTCATTTGTCCCTAGAGTTTTCCTAAGAATTAAAATTTCTGTAGATATAGATATGTATCTAAAAAGATACGTATAGTACATGTAACACATAATATGTATTAATATATAACATAATATATATTAATGTGTTACATGTACTATACGTATCTTTTTATATAATATGTAATATATAATATTTTTATATAATACATAAAATAAATTTTATATATTAAAATATATTTTATGTAATATATAATTTATATAATATATAATTTATATATTACATGTACTAGATGTATCTTTTTAGATACATATAGTAATATATAATATAATATATTAGTATGTAATGTATATTACAATATATAATACATATATACATATGACATTAGTATATATAATATATAGATTTTATATAATATATAATATATGGTATATAATATATATATTATATACATGTGCTATATATTATACTATGTATTATACTATGTATTTCATATGTAACAAATATATTACATATTCACATGTAATAAATATATTACACATTCATATGTAACACAAATATATTACATATTCATATAATATGAATTCATATGTAATTTATTACGTATTCATATGTAATCTATAAATATATGTGTATATAAATGAATATGTAATATAGAAATATATATTGTATATTACATATTATATACATGAAATATATATTATATATAGAGAGAGTCTTTATTTTATACCCACCTATTTCCTATTTCCGATATGTTTTATTTTTTATATGTCATAGTGACCATCTGGTGTCATTTTTCTTCATCCTGAAAAACTTTTTCTAGCATTCTTTTCTATAGTGTGGGTCTACTAGAAATATATTTTTTCCCAGTTTTTATTCATATTAAAAATGCTTTCATTGATCTTCATTTCCACTGGATATCAAATTCTTGGCTGATTCTTTGTTGTTGCTATTCAGCACTTTGAATACTTTATTCCAATATCTTATGGCCTATATTGTTTTGAATTAGAGGACAACAGTTTAGGATGTCATTATTTTCCTATAATAAGTTGTTTTTCTCTTGCCACTGTCAATATTTTCTTTTTATATTTAGCTTTTAGCTCTTTGACTATGATGTGACTAAGTGTGTGTGTGTGTGTCTGTTTGGATGCATGTATGTTTATCTTACACGAGGGTAATGGAACTTCTTGCATCAGTTAGCAACGTAATGTTTTCCACTTAGCAAATTTGCAACTATTATTTCTTCAAAAGCTTTTTTCACTTCTCTTTCTGTACTGTCCTGATAAGACTCCACTTAGGTGTTTTATTAATATTTCAATAGTTGCCAACAGGTCTATGAAACTTGACTCACTTTTTAAAATCTTTTTTCTATCCATTAAATTGGCTAATTTCTATTGATCTGTCTTCATGTTCACTGATTATTCTGTCATCTAAATTTGCTATTTATGTTTTTTTCTGTCAGATACTGTACTTTCATCTCTAAAATTTTTCATTTTGTTTATTTTTACAGTTTCAGTTTCTCTGTTAGATTCCTTATTGGTTTGCTCATTAACACAATATTTTCCTTTGGTTCTTTTAACATATTGATAAAGTGTGTCCTGAAGTGTTTACTGTATCTAGCACTTGGATACAGTATTAGTCTGTTTTCATAGTTTGTGGTATTTTCCTAAATATGGATAATGCTTTTGTATTTTTTGAATGTCTAGTCATTTACTAATTGTTAACTGAAAACTGGGCTGTGTAGAAAACACATTGCAGTAATTGAATTCGGTGGTGCCCTTTGGAGGAGTTTGTGATGTTTTAGAAGGTAGCCATCTTATTTTGATACACATTGTAAAAGCTCTTCCTCCCCACCCTCTTCCCCCATCTGTGGAAGGGTTGGTGTCTGCTCAGTGCTCTTAGTTTCCTTGTCTTGCTCTGCTAGCCTGCTTCCTGGGGGATCTCTTCTGTGTCTGGATGCTTCAGTGGTGAGCCATAAATTGGTCAGAGTTCATGCTTAACGTTGAAACTTACGTCCTGTGTGATTTCCTTGCTTCTGGATGACCTCCCCACAGACCCACTTGCTTTACCAGCTCAGTCCTTTTTATCTTAATCTAGAACCTCTTCATATCTTTGTTGCCTGAGCTGTGTGCTGATTTGGGATCTCAGTGGATACAAAACTTGCATACCTAACCAGGAACACGCCTGTCTCTTTAAGGGGTTGACTATCCTGTCTTTTTGCCTGCTTCATTGCGATGCTCCCTGGGTTTCCTATGCAAATATGTATTTTAACATTCAGCCAGGAAGATCATGATGAGGGGTAGAAGGTTGAGGTGGAAATGGAAGAGTGGCTGGGGTTGTACTAAGATTTTTTTTACCTCACCTCTTCTGAGATTTTCTTGCTTCTAGAGTATATTCCTTAAACATTTTATTCATCTGCTTTGATGCCACAAACATTATCATATTCAATATTCTATTGAAGTGATAAGGCTGTAGTTTTCTAGTGTCACAGCTGAGTGAATCGTAGAGTGCTCTTAGGCTAAAAAGATATAAACCCACAGTTCTTAATAAAATGTCTTTTGTTTCTTCCTATTTTGATCATTTTCTATTGCCTTCAGATTCTGTTATTAATGTAACTGCTCAAGTTTTATAATTATCATCTGATGGATGAATTGCCAGAACTCTTTATGCCACCATTATTGCAAAAACTGCTCTAATTTTTTAAATCCTGAGCCACGTTTTTTTAAAAAGTGGTAAGTGTTTTATAGAGTCTTAGATTTTAATCTGAAGAATGACTGGGTTGCTACTAGATTTCCACAGTTTATTCAGGGTTTATATTTATAGATCTATAGTTAAACTACTTTTCTAACACTGAAAACTTCTCATGTTTTTTTCATTGTATAATAATGACATTAATACTTTTAATGACTAAATTTAAATACATTCTGAAGCAATACATTTTCATAGGGTTAAAATTGTAATTTTCTTATGTTAGATAAAGACTTTCCAAAATTAGCTAAGACAAGTATAAAAACCCAGAAAAATAAAAATTTAAAAAATTATGTAAAATTATATATCAGATCATCATGTGTCATCTCATCATCCCTTATCTGAAATCACTGGGACCAATTATTTTTCAAAATTCTGTACGTTTTTTACTTTCGAAAGGTAATCTTCTTATTTAGCATGTCAAGAAGTTATTAGGGCAGCATACCATAATAAAACATTAATATTTCTGTTGTTAAATGTTAATTTACATTAACAAACAATGATGACTATATATAAGTTCATGTCAGAACTTTTCAGGATTTATCACAAATGGGTTATATTAAAATTTTGTTTTTGATTTTTTATTTTAGAATTGCAGGTTATTTGCCTGTATATGAAAAGACATATTTATAATATGATAATCACCAAAACCACCAGGTTAGTTTCATCGAGATTTTATCTTTCTTATTATATTTTTAATTATTTTTGAGTGTTTTTATAATAGATTGTGAAAAATGTATTTCTAAAATCTCTTACAAAACGTTTAATATATTGTATTAGGACTTCTATTAAAAGCATTTTGCATTTAGACTTCATCATTCAAAAAGTTTTAACAGCGTACTACTTAGATGAGGGCTCACGATCACATAGTATCTTAATCTGTTTTGTTTTGCTATAACAGAATACCACAGATTGGGTAATTTTTAAAGAAAATAAATTTATATCTTATAGTTCTGGAGGCTGGGAAGTTCAAGGTCAAGGGGCCCACATCTGGCAAGGGCCTTCTTGCTGCATCATCCCATGGTGGAAAGAGCAAGAGACGGAGAGAAAGCAAGAAGGGGCTACCTTCGTGTTTATAGCAAGCCCACTCTCAAGAAAGTGAGCCCACTCCCGTTATAAGGACATTAATCAGTTCATGTGGACAGGGTCCTCCTGAGCTCATCGCCTCTTGTTAGGCCCCCCTTCCCAACCATGTTGTATTAAAGGTGAAATTTCCAACACATAAACTGTAGGGGGCACATTCAAACCATAGCACATAGAAACAGATCATTGCCTTGTTAAGGTCCTGCTTTAATGAGTGAAAAATGGTGATTGATTTATGATTTACACATCAAAGCAGCAGGTTAGCAAGGTTGGTCATTGGCATGCTGCACTTACTGGTAAAGAACATTATACGAAAAGGTAGATGTTATTGATGTGCTTGAAAGAAGTTTGCCTTTTGAATGTCTTCTAATCTTGTTCATTCTGCTGATTTGCTACTTGAAACCATTTTCTCAGGCATCATGCAAAGGTAAACTTCCTTTTTTGTCTTTATTTGCCTACAAATAGCAAATTAATTAAGACTGCTTTAATAAGATTTGATAGTACCTGCTGGCATATGTTTAGTCTCTTCCATACACTTGCTAAGAAAAAAATAAGTTTTAATACTTCTTTCCTTGTTTGACTTCTTATTCCAGTAAATTCTTCAGTGCCCTTGGACTTGATTCTCATTCTTCTCTATCTCCCTGAGTGATTCATCTACATTCCTTTGAAGTTGGTAGAAGTCTGATACATGAAAGAAATAGGCAGGGTTAGGAAAGGGACAAAAAAATTAGAGCAAGAATTTTAGGCCAGGAGCTTCTGGTGCAGGAAAGGTGGGGAGGTGAACGTGTTCACATGTGTTATCTTCAAATGATATTCTATCTAGACAAGTAAAAAGAATACACTTATATGTAAGTGTAGTATTTATATTTGATATATGGATAATATAGAAATAAAATGTTTATGAAATTGTAGAAAATATATGATTTCCTGCTCTGTTGGCTAAATACCCGTTTATAGAAAAATAGAACAAGACTTTTCATTTTGGAAGTTTAGTAGCTTTGTGAAATGCTAAATTTTTTAAGATGTTTTATCTTGTAAATCAATGTGAATTTCCATGATTGTATCTCTTTTGTTGCATTCCTGATAGTAACATTTTGACACCTACACACACGTACCTGTGTCTGTTATTTTATGTGGAACAGAATTTTTAACAGTGAGCTATAGAATTGGAAAATTGTATGCCTATATTTTAAATGTGATTTGGGTAGAAAAATTACTGGAAGCAGAGTCTATCATTTCCAGCTAGACTAATGGTTACTAATACATAATATTGAAGAAATGGGGGATTGCTGACACAGGAGCTTTCTGAAGTCAAGCCTTCAGTTAGTCATTTTATTTTGATAGATAGCTACAATAGTTAACTAATATTTTATATCGGTCATATGATTGAAATGAAATGTGTATATGTACTTGTTGCATATCCTATCCTTGTAGAGTTGAATTTCTTTCTCAAGACTGTTTACCAATCAAGACAATGAGGTTTCTTTATAATAACAAAATCTTTTTTAGCAGATAAAAGATTGTTGGTTTGTAACCTCGAGACTAAAATAAATTTGTTATACAAAACTTAATTTTTGTAACAAACTATGTTCATGCAAATTTGTAAATTTTTCCAATCAGTTATCTCTTATTCACTAAGTGTAGGTTGTAATTACTCATTAATGGCATCATTAATATAGTTTTAATTATCTCAACTAGTTTACAATGCCAATGCATATGTAACATTAAAATGTCACTACAACAGAATAACCTTAAAAACAGTGCAGAATCTCAAATTTGTTTCCCCAGAGCTTAAATACTTGTCTTAGAGGATTCCAAGTACTGTTTGACTTACACATTTTCTGACATTGCAATCATGGTCCTTCTTCTGCACTCCTGATAATAGTGTGTCCGTTGGACGGACTATTCATGCTTCTAGCACTCATTTCACATAGAACTCACTGATTGCTTATTAACAGCTTTAATTTAGGAGAAAGAAACAATTTAGCTACAAAGAGAATATAATCTGTTTCCAGAAAAGTACGCATAGCTGAGAGGAATATTTTTAGCATTCTTATGATGTTTCTTCCATAGTAGAGTAATGGGCAGGAGTGTGTGCAGGGAGAAGGTGATCAGCTAGATTCAGAGATCTAATGTGATTAGTTTGACTCAGTGGAATTGCCTAAATCATAAATAATTTTTTTGTAGTAATTGTGTTAAGGCATACATTTCAAAAGCCATAATTTACATTCAAGCATTCGAATAACAATTTGTCATATGCTTTTGATTTGCATTCAAGCATATCAAAAGCGTATGTCAAATTGTTATTGAATTTATTAATGAAGAAACCCACAGGATGGGAAAGCTGATTCGGAAGAAAATTGGTAGATTATATATGGTTACCAGAATAAATAATGGTGGAATAAGGTTGCTAGGAAGACACAAACCTATGAATAGTAATGTCCTGCAGAATGATAAAATTATACCCTTTATTGTTACCTTTTCCATCAGAAAATAATTAGTGCATCTTTGTCAGTCAAATTCATTTACAACTGATTATTTGAGAAGTCTAACTTTATATAGTGTGGGCTACAGTAATCAGTAAGTCAGAAGTTGGTACAATTCCCTAATGAATTAGATAATATTTGATTGGGTCTCTTTCATGTAGCAGTATGATACTGCAAACAAATTCATTTTCATTCAGTTTTCAAGTTTTGGATAAAATTTTATTAATAATTATGATTTCTGGGTACGCTGTAAACCTCTTTTTGTTCTTTAAAAATGTTCTAGAAGCAGAACCACATTCTCTTTGAACCTTGAATTTTCTGTAGTATAGTCATGGTTTGATATTTACAAATGTAAATAGGATCTTTGAAATAACCTTTAAAAAGATTTGCATATTTTTCAACTTTGGACTTATTTATTTTACATTAGCAATAGGTGAAGCTATAGACAATCATTTAAAATTTAATTTCATACTTTGCAATTGTGCAGTTTTCAGATTCTGGAGTAGGTATGGCATTTTGTTGGGGCCTAAATTACAATTGTAAGAGATGGTATCAAGTTCAAAGAAATTTTTTTTTTCACCTGAGAATGGATCAGATTTTGGGAGTTGCACCGGAAAGATAGATTGCTTAGGTTGAAACAATTATAGATAAAGAAAAGTTAGTGTTATTCTTCCATGATAGGTATCTGTGTTTTAGCTATCTCTTTAACTTGTAATTTGTAGGATGTTAAAATCTGGGTGATTTCATAGGCATGCATTACTATTATATTCAGAAAATTTTAGGATTTTGTTAATATGTGCATGTATTATAATTACATGTAATATTTGGATAGTTAATTTCACAATAAGGTTACTATGGTTGTAGTTTAAAGTCATCTTCAGAGATCAACCTTTGCCCTTCTTGGTAAAGAAAGGGGAAGAGGCATTTTATAAATCTATTTCTTTCTTTTAGGCAAATATGGAGAGGGGAAAGAGTTTTTCTTGTATATGCTGCTTCTCAATTGCTTTCAGCTTAAAATAATCTTTATGCCCATGTGGCGTACTTTGGGATGGCATATTGAGCCTTTACTCAAACGAGCCTTTACTCAAACTTTCATATCTCAAAGTTTGACTAAAGGCTCTTGACTTTTATTCATTAATTCATTCAGTTGCTTTCTCACTCAAATATTTGTTGAATTCTGATAATGCACCCAGCCCTCTGGAAGGCATTTAAAGTGTGATAAGCCAAAGAAAATATGTAATCCTTGTCCTTTAGTAGCTTATAATCTTGTAGAGGAGGGTACACATATTTGTCAAATATTCATACACATACATATTTTCAAAGTATAATAAGTACTGTGAATAAATGACAAAGGGTGCTATTAGGGAGGGGGACCTAGGTGGAGGGAGTTGGTGGAGGGTGGAGAAAAAAGAAAAGTTTTTTTAGAATTTTGACCTTTTAACTGGGAGCTCAAGGATGAATAGTCTGGAAGGAAAAAATAGGATTATAACTTTAGATATTATCACAAATTTTTGAAGTTTTAAAATAATGATTTTTAAGAGAGAAGAATCATTGGGGCCTTTACTTCACTTGAAAAAACTTTGGACTATCAATTTCTGCAGTTTACCAGGTTAGAACATTATGAGCCAATTTTGGGAGACTACAGTTATCAGTATTTGCATAATTAGTACGTGGTTACAACTAGTCAAAGAATCCCTCTTGGAGTTTGGTACAAGGGGCAGAAAACTATTGCTTCATGTATAATATGCCTAAGATCATACAGTCAACAAGTGATAGAGCAAGACTTTGGACATTGGTCTTCGTACTTCCAACGCTTCTGTTCTTCCACGGGTTTAGAAAAGTCATCATTGATAGACATTTTTCATTAGCACAAAGTCAGTTTAATACTTTAGTTTGTTGTTGATCGTTATTCATTAACATAGTTCTCACTACATACTTGATTTCAAATAGGTAAATAGAAAAAGGACTTTCCCTTATTAAGGTAACATGCTTCAACCAAATTTAATGTGCAATATTCACATGGATACTTTTGCTTGTATGAAACACAACCACTGTAAATTTTTCAGAAAAAGTTCAATTCATGTATAGCAACAGACTTTCAATGCTCCACACCCTTATTTAAAACTGTAATTGTCATTTGGTGATTACAATAACTCTATTTAAAAAAGCAGTTGACAAGAAATAAGATGAATAATACAAAAGCACCATGTTGAAAGGGCAATGGTAGGTGAGAAGTCCTTCCCTTTCTTTGAGGTTGTAAGGCAAAGGCTCATTTTTCAAATCTGACAGAATTGTTTAAATAGTTGGCATTTCTTCCTGGGACATTTTGGATGTGTTACTTTGAAAAGAGCCAATGAAAAAGCCATTTTATTTTTTCAGGATTTTTAGCAAAAAAGAAAGTTGAGTTTTAATTGGGTAGATGGAGGAATTTGTTCCTTGCTAAAGACATAACACCAGTAGTACAGCATTACACAGTATTTTTGTAAGTAAATTGACTACAAAGACAGTCTTTTGTAGAAAGATGTTGCCAAAGAAACCCATGTCAAAGATAATCCTAAAAATGATGCTAAGAACACATGTAAGTCTGCAAAGCTGAGAATATTTCAGACCCAAAGATGGCTGTTTAAATAATACTTAGAGTAAATTATTTTTATTAATTAAATCAGCTATAATGCTATCATTTCTGTTAATTCAGATGATTATAGATTGACTTTTTAAATGAACAAATCATGCATTCACTGCTAGATTTGAGTTTTTATGATTAAGTAAAGATACCATTATTTTATGTACTTTTCATTTTATTGAACTATCTAAAGGAGTTATAACACCTTAACCCATGCTACTATGACCGTACTGTTCTTTATTGATAATAATTAACAGAAATAGTCAGCTTGAACTCTAAACTAACTGAAGTTTATTTATTCATACCTCTGGATTATTGATTCCTAAAATGGAAAAGAAGGCACTTGTATCAAGTTGAATAAAGCAAAAAATGCATCATGAGGCAGATAATGTTTTGCAATTATCAGTATAATGTTTAAGAACCTTAGAGCCACTGATTATTGCTTTGTTCCCTTACAAATCATTTGGTTCTTTTTAATTTTACATCCCAGATAAAATTTACATAATTTTATCATCCCTATTTTTCGATTGGAGGAGCTTATACATGAACAGTAGAAAATGAACAAAATATCTATTCCATGTCTATTCTCTCCTATCCAATTAATGATAAAATGAAATGGTGACTATTGAATAACATATATACATACAGCCACATGGATTAAGCAGTATTACAAAGAGATGGGAAGCAGAAAGTCATGGAAAGCCCCAATTCCAATATTCACCCCATCTCATATGGACTTAAGATATCCCAGCAACCTTGAGCAAAAAGAACAAAGCACAGCCTGACTTCAAAATATACTACAAAGCTATAGTAATTAAAACACGTTGGTACTGGCATAAAAAGAGACACAAGGACCAATGGAAGAGAATAGAGAACCCCAAAATAAATCCATATATTTATAGCTAACTGAATTTGGGCAAAGGCACAAAGAACATATACTGGGGAAAGGACAGTCCCTTTAATGAATGATCCTCAGAAAACTGGCTATCCACAGGCAGAAGAATAAAACTAGATCACCATCTGTCATCATACACAAAAATAAACTTGAAATGAATTAGAGACTTAAATGTAAGACTTGAAACTGTAAAACTACTAGCAGCAAACATAGAGGAAACACTTCAGGATCTTGATCTAGGCATAGTTTTATGGTTAAGAGCTCAAAAGCACTGGGATTACTGAGGTGGGTGGATCATGAGATCAGGAGTTCGAGATCAGGAGTTCAAGATCAGCCTGGCCAACATGGTGAAACCCTGTCTCTACTAAAAGCACAAAAGTTAGCTGGGTGTGGTGGCACATGCCTGTAATACTAGCTACTTGGGAGGCTGAGGCAGGAGAATCATTTGAACTCAGGAGGCAGAGGTTGTGGTGAGCTGAGATAGTGTCATTGTATTCCAGCCTGGGCAACAGTGCAAGACTACGTCTCAAAAAAAAAAAAAAAACCTCAAAAGCACAGGCAGCAAAAGCAAAAATTGACAAATGGGATTATATCTAAAAAGATTCTGTACAGCAAAGGAGACAGTCAACAGCGTGAAGAGACAACTTACAGTGTGGGAGAAAATGTTTGTAAACTATTCATCTAATAAGAGATTAATATGTAGAACGTAGAAGAACTCAAACAATTCAACAGCGATAAGACAATCTAATTCAACAACGTGCAAAGCATCTGAAGAGATATTTCTCAAAGGAAAACATACAAATGGCCAACAACCATTTTTTCATATTCTTTTTGGGTATTTGATTCAGGGAAATGCAAATCAAAACGACAATGACATATTATCTCATGTCAGTTGGCATGGCCACTATCAAAAAGACAAAAAGTAGCAAATGCTGGCAGGGATGCAGGGAAAAGAGAACACACACACTATTGGTGGAAGTGTACATTGGTACAATCATTATGGAAGACACTGTGGAGATGCCTCAAAAAGCTAAAAGTAGAACTACCATATGATCTACCAATCTCCCAGCTGGGTATGTATTTCCCTTTTCCCTTCCAAAAAAGGAAATCGTTTTGCACAGAGATGTGTGCAATTGCAATTTCATGTTTATTGTGACGCTATTCACAGTAGCCAGATATGGGAGCAACCTAAGTATCTCTCAACAGATGAATAAAGAAAGAAAATACTTTACATATACCCGATAGAATATTATTCAGCCATAAAAAGAATGAAATGCTGTTATTCCCAGCAAAGCAGATGAGCCTGGAGGACATCATATTAAGTAAAATAAGTCAGACACAGAAAGATAATTACTGCATGTTCTCACTCATATGTAGAAGCTAAAAAAGTTGGTCTCAAATAAGTAGAGAGTAGAATAGTGGTTACTAGAGGTAGGGAAGGATAGGGAAACAGGGATGGGAAAGAGGCTGGTTAATGGATACAAAATTACAGGTAAATAGGAATAAGTTCTAGAGTTCTATAGCACTGAAGAGTGACTATAATTAACAAATAATTTGTTGTGTATTTTCAAATAGCAAGAAGAGAAGAGTTTGAATGTTCCCAATACAAAAAAATGAAGTTTTGAGGCAATGGATATGCTAATTGTCCTGATTTGATCATTGCACATTGTATGCATTTATTGAAATATCACCATGTATTTCATCAATATGTAAAACTATTATATGTCAATTAAAAATATGTAAAAAAATGTAAAAAGTTATCCTGACAATCATTTAATGACATACAGGATTTATTTTATACAAAAGAGATTAGGGAATGATTATTGGAGGCCTCAGAGAAGGGAATATATAAGGGTTTTTTAGCAATCACATATGAGAAATAACTAAGTTTTTATGAATATGTAATTAAGCATAGACCCTGCCTTAAATGCTTAAAGTCACTTTGGAGGTAAAAGTAGGCTGGGGTGAGGAGATAACAGGGTGTAAAGGGCTGAATGGCTGAGGACATGGAGCAGGTGGCTGCCTGCTTCTTAATTACTGGACCTTCCACATCACCTTCCCAGAGTGACTTGCAAAGTCCCACCAGCATTCAATAAGAAAAACAAACTTTCATTTCAACATGTTAGACAAGGCTTAGAAATGCTCAGGAACCCTGACAACATGCTGATTTAAATCAGTATGGAACTGAGATGAGGTCCTGTTTTTTTTTTTTTTTTTTTTTTTTTTAAGAAATTGTTTTGTTGGAGATTGATCCTGAGTAAGTATGGGGCTGGTCCTGAGAAGGGAAGATCTAATAATATACATAACAGAGGTGACTTATAGGTGAGATGACGGGCTCCAGCTCCACTGTATTACCTACCTCAGATTATTACTTTCTTCGGTTTATTACCTACCTCTATTACCTGTCTGGCATGACTATGCCGGGACTGAAATACGAGATATATTTGTGAGGTTAAAATTCTTTCAGAAAATTGCTAAAGGAAAAGAAGTATTAGAACTCTCTATTGTTATAATATACTGGCATTATGATTTGAAAGTCAAACCTCTCTAGCACAGGCAGCTAAATGATATTTGTCAAATACTGAGAATTCACTGAAAATGCATTTTTATGGTTATAGCAATGACAGAGGTGCTCAGCGCCTTACATTAGATACTAGCCAGCCATGGACTGTTGCATTTAAATTTTGGAACTTATGGTTGGCATTCTGAGATTTTATGACTGCCTTGGAATCTTAAATACTCTCTCTTTGAAAAAGCTGGTTTCAAATTACCCCTTTGAATTGTGGCTACAGTGTTAGGTTTGGTTTTTTTTTTTCCTTCTAAATTTTTTTTTTTTAAATTTTGTTTAGGCATTCAAATGATGAGTCAAGATATACTTTTCAAAACTTAAAAATATAAACAACTACCATTGAAATAGAGAATGTGTATGTGTCAAAAACTATTTTATTTGTAAATGAGGGAAGCAGCAGGACTGTAAATCCGATTCAAAGAGTATTTGAGGAACTGGATATGTATAGGCATTTAAAACAGAAAAAGAGTATTAGAATAACATTATTATTCTGTAGGCCATTTTATGTTCCTTTCCTTTACAGGTTAATATCCTACAGGACAACAAAACCATAACCTTGCAGGTTTTCTCTTCTGCCAGAAACATTTGCCTCTATTGACAAAAATGTACAATTTAATGGCTAATTGCATACATTTTAATCAGTAGGATTTTAATCAATAGTAGATTGAACATCAAAGTAACATTCCCATGGAATTTAAATTATCCCTAGGTGAATCTTTAAATATATAATTGCTACATTTCTTTTGTCTTATTTATTGTGGATTTTTTTTTGAAAAAACATGTTTGATGAAAATAAAATAACCAAAATGCTATTGTGCATATTACCATTCTGGAACATTTACTGGCCTAGAATATGTAAGGGCAAGAGTGTGAGCTCATTACTACTGGCCAAATAATTTCTACTTTAAGTTTCCTGGGCTGGGAACAACCAAAAGACAACAGAAAATTTCAAATTGACTGCCCCATTTATTTGGAGATAAGACATAATATTAAATTAAAATGTATAAATCATAGGGTTTGTGGAGTTTTAAAAAATAGCTCACAGGCAAATTTATCTTTAATAATAATATATGTTGATGTAGTTTTTTCTAAGGATTTTATTATGTCAGCTGACATCAAAGTGGTTAGCATAAATATAATTTTTATAATAGTTTATTTACATGATACATTCTGATATTCTTTGTTAAAAATTTCATTGTATTCATTCTTTTAACAAATATTTGTCAAGTGCAGAATATTTATGCAGAAGGAACAAAGATTGATTCATATAACAAATACTGATTGATGATTGCTGTGTGCCAAACACTGTTCTAGGAACTGGGTTTAACACAGTGTGGACCAAAAGGAAAAATATCCTTGCCTACGTGAACTGAACTTATATTTTATCTAGAATAAGGAGATGGACAATAAAATAAGAGAGATGTGTAAATAATGTGGTGGATGAGGATAAAAGGAAAAGCAAAGTATGGAAAAGTATATAATAAAGCTCCTGACTTCATTTTTGAGGTTTGATTGCTGACTGCTTTTAAGCCCCTCCTCACCCCTCTCCATCTCTGGCCTGCATCTGAGAAATCTGATAAGAAAACCCAGGCATTCCCTTTTTTGACACTGGCAGAAAGTTAAAACCTTGCAAGCCTTTGTCCATGCCTGCATGCATGAATGCTCATTTGAGCCCTACTCCCTAACCACCATAATAAAACTCCAAGCCAGTCTCCTTTCTCTGCTATCACATGCTGTTTTTTGACCTGCTCAGCAAACCAGCCTTGCTCTTTCTGAAAAGCCACATTATGTGAGTAATAACCCTTCTCATGCCTTTTTCACATGTGTTTGGCATCACTGGTCTCAACATTGGAACCAAATTTTGGATGAGGGAAAATCCTGACTTTATGGAATATGACTGCAACGTGGGGATAGGAAGTGTTGTTTGGGGAAAAAGGGCTATGGGAGGTCTCATTGAAGAGGAAACATTTTCGTGAAAATCTGAAGGAAGTGGAGTGTTTCATGTGATTATCTTGGGGGAGGATTTTAAGCGAAGAGAAATTGATCATGCAAATACCTGAATGCAAGGGTCTGCTGTGTGAATTTAAGAAATAGCAAGAAATAACAAGAGAGCCAAGGAGGCTGGAATGGAAAAACCAAAGGGGAGGGTAGGGATGGATGTGATGAGAGAAGTAGTGTTAAGATGAAGAAATCAGAGATCTCATGGGCCATTGTTAGGAGGAGTTTTTGGCTTTTTCTTTGAGATGGAAAGATCCTAGAGAAATCTGGAGCAACATAAGGTTGCTCAGAGTAAGAGTAATCTAACTTTGAACACAGAACTTTGTTACTGGTTTCAGAACTGCTAAAGCTTGTGGTTACACGTGAATATGAAACATACTTGCACTTGGAAGGCAAGAAATGATTAAAGTTCAGACCTGGGATGCAGCAGGGTGAGAGGGGGTGAGAGGTGGTCAGATTGTTGTCGGAAGGTGAGCCAGCAAGCTTTCCACAGATTGGGTTTGGAGTGTGAATAGGTCTGTGTTCTACACAAATGGGAGAACGGATTGGACATTGCTAGATAAAAAAGTTATACTTGTAATAGCACAGTGGTGGAGAAGGAGTGAACTTTAAGGAGAGGGAGCAGTGTGACTAAGGAATGAGAGGGGATATTACAGTATATGCACTCTGAAAACAAATATTTGCAGTTTAATTTTTCAGGATGAGGAAGAAGAATATGGAAAAAGAGAAGGTCCTCTAGGTTCAAAGAGGGCAGCCCTTCTTAGCGTCTCATGAGAATTTCTTTTTTTAAAAATTTATTTTTATTTTACTTTAAGTTCTGGGATACATGTGCAGAATGTGCAGGTTTGTTACATAGGTATACATGTGCCATAGTCGTTTGCTGCACCTATTAACCCATTATCTAGATTTTAAGCCCCACATGCATTAAGTATTTGTCCTAATGCTCTCCTTCCCCTTCCCCCACCAACCCCTGACAGGCCCCAGCGTGTGATATTACCCTCCCTGGGTCCACGTGTTCTCATTGTTCAACTCCCATTTATGAATGGGCACATGCGGTGTTTGGTTTTCTGTTCCTGTGCTAGTTTGTTGAGGATAATGGTTTCCAACTTCATCCTTGTCCCTGCAAAGGACATGGAACTCATTCTTTTTTATGGCTGCATAGTATTCCATGGTGTATATGTGCCACATTTTCTTTACCCAGTCTGTTCCTGATGGGCATTTGGGTTGGTTCCAAGTCTTTGCTATTTGTAAATAGTGCTGCAATAGGCCGGGCACAGTGGCTCACGCCTGTAATCCCAGCGCTTTGTGAGGCAGAGGCAGGCAAATCACTTGAGGTCGGGAGTTCAAGACCAGCCTGGCCAACAAAGCAAAACCCAGTCTCTACTAAAAATACAAAAGTTAGCTTGGTATGGTGGTGGGTGCCTGTAGTCCCAGCTACTCAGGAAGCTGAGGCAAGAGAATCACTTGAACCAGGGAGGTAGAGGCTCTGGTGAGCTGAGATTACACCATTGCACTCCAGCCTGGGTAACAGAGCGAGACTCCGTCTCAACAACAACAACAAAAAAAATAGTGCTGCGATAAACATATGTATGCATGTCTCTTTATAGTAGAATGATTTCTGATCCTTTGGGTACATGCCCAGTAATGGATCACTGGGTCAAATGATATTTCTGGCTCTAGATCCTTGAGGAATTTCCACACTGTCTTCCACAATGGTTGAACTAATTTACACTCTCATCAACAGTGTAAAAGCGTTCCTATTTCTCCACAATTTTTTTTCATGTTTGTTGGCCACATAAATGTCTTATTTTGAGAAATGTCTGTTCATACCCTTCACCTACTTTTTGATGGAGTTGTTTTTTTCTTGTAAATTTAAGTTCCTTATAGATTCTATAGATTCTAGATATTAGACTTTTGTCAGATGGGTAGATTGCAAAAATTTTCTCTCATTCTGTAGGTTGCCTGTTCACTCTGTTGATAGTTTCTTTTGCTGTGCAGAAGCTCTTCAGTTTAATTAGACCCCATTTGTCAATTTTGGCTTTTGTTGCAGTTGCTTTTGGTGTTTCAGTCATGAAGTCTTTGACCATGCCTATGTCCTGAATGCTATTGCCTAGATTTTCTTTTAGAGTTTTTACAGTTTTGGATTTTATGTTAAAGTCTTTAATCCATCTTGAGTTAATTTTTGTACAAAGTGTAAGGAAGGGGTCCAGTTTCAGTTTTCTGCATATGGCTAGCCAGTTTTCCCAGCACCATTTGTTAAATAGGTAATCCTTTCCCCATTGCTTGTTTTTGTCAGGTTTGTCGAAGATCAGATGGTTGTAGATGTGTTATTTCTTAGGTCTGTTTTGTTCCATTCGTCTATATATTTGTTTTGGTACCAGTGCCATGCTGTTTTGGTTACTGTAGCCTTTTACTGTAGTTTGAAGTCAGGTAGCTTGATGCCTCCAGCCTTTTTTTTTTTTTTTTTTTTTTTGGTTAGGATTGTCTTGGGTATATGGGCTCTTTTTTGGTTCCATACGAAATTTAAATAATTTTTTTTTTCTAATTCTTTGAAGAAAGTCAATTGTAGCTTGATGCAAATATCATTGAATCTATAAATTACTTTGGGGAGTATGGCCATTTTCACGATACTGATTCTTCCTATCCATGAGCATGGAATGTTTTTCCATTTGTTTGTATCCTCTCATTTCCTTGAGCTGTGGTTTATAGTTCTCCTTGAAGAAGTTCTTCACATCCCTTGTAAGTTGTCTTCCTAGGTATTTTATTCTCTTTGTAGCAATTGTGAATGAGAGTTCACTCATGATTTGGCTATGGCCCAAAGGCTTTGCGCACTCCTAGGGATTCTCATTTCATTTACTGCTGGACTTAACAGAGGTTTGTATGCAAAGCAACTCATTTATTTCCTTCAATTGAGGTCATCACCTACCCATAATTGAGGAACAGAGATTACTGATGACTTGTCAGTCTTTAATAAACACTTTTCCCAAGTGAGTTATTGGTAAAAAGCATCTCTATACATTAATTAATTTGTGGATTTGAGAAAGGCTTGAAGGATATTTTTAATACCTGAATTATTCCCAGTGAAACATTAGATATATACTCTCAATTACAATACAAAATAAATCTCCATTAATTTTAAAAGTCACTATTGATACGGAATTTCTCACCTGGAATTTTACTTTTCCACTAGGTGTGCTGGCATCTAGTAGACAGAGTTTGAATTCAACAGAGAACAAATCAGGGCTTGAGGGAGTTGTCAACATAACCTCTGTCTATTGAACCAAGGGATATGAGTGGGATTTCTGTTATTTTAAAAACTCATTGGTTCATCTAACCATTAGACCTAGAGAAAATGATATTAAATATCAAGAAACTATAATTCCCTAGATTTCCTAGGTACCAGGGAGATTTTTAATCATTTCCTGGTATAGAACCTAAATCCCTCTGCCTATTGCATTCAGTTAGTAACTGAATTTATTTAGATTGTAGGTATTAATTTTTCTCTAATATTCATGTTAATTTCATAATTGACATCTGTCTGTGGTGATGAACATTTTCTGGAATTAGTTGCCATGGTTGCACAACTCTGAATGTATCAAAAACGACTAGATTTTACAAGCTAAAACAATGAATTTTATAATATATGAATTATGTATTTTAAAAAGTTATTATGTGTATTTAAAAAAGAAACATCTTATGCATACAAGCCCTGATATTCTGTTGATAGTCTCTCAAGAACATGTGCTGGATAGCATGGAGTATGTCTAAGGTATTATCAAATGCTGCGAACATGTGGGAATTCCCAGGACAGTGCTGAATGACAGCTCTAACATGTTAACTGTTAATGCTATTTGCTCACTTTTTTCTCTACCCTTAGGGTCAAAAATAGCTAGATATTCTGTATCATCTTAATAGTAGAGTGATAATATGATTTACTAGTTTTGATCTCCTGATAGAATAATAAGTACTCAATTTAAAGAGCTTTCCAAAGATGATATATGTCCATACCATATAGCCCAGTAAACATAATACTATTTAAGCTGAAAACTGAACAAAGAGGGTTTTAGTCATTCACTTAAGGTCATATAACAATTTGATTGTCCATGAATCTTTGTACCATATTTTTAATCTTCATTGGGAACCCATTAGCTACTCATTTTATTAAATAAAGATAAAAGTAACCTAGTCAATCACCAGGATATTTTGATGTATTAGTAGTTGTTGATAGACTAGGGGTTGCAAACTGTTAGCCTGTAGGCCAGCTTTATGTTGTTTCCTTGCTTTTTGGGGTTTCAAGACAATAGACATGAGCAGGTGTTAGATTGGGTTCTTAATTCAAGCTGCTGAGTACCCATTTTCTATCATCCACCAATTTCAATGAATTTGTTGATTTTCCACTTCTTTTAAGCAAGTGATGGTTAATTTTAGATGTCAACTTGTTTAGATTAAGGAATGCCCAGGTAGCTGGTAAAGCATTATTTCCAGGTTATATCTGTGGCAGTGTTTCCAGATTGATATTTGAATCAGTGGACTGAGTAAGAAAGATCTCCTCTCACCCAATATTGAATGGAATTACGTAATCCATTTGGGAGCTTATAGAATAAAAAAGCAGAGGAACGGTGAATTTACTGCCTTTCTCTTCTGGAGCTGGGAAACCTTTTTTTCCTGTTTTTGGACATCAGAACTCCAGGTTCTCCAGCCTTTGGACACTGAGACTTGCACCAGCAGCACCCAGGCTCTCAGGCCTTCAGTTTTCAACTGAGAGTTATATCATTTGCTTCCCCGGTTCTGAGTTCCTAGTTCTCTAGCTGGAAGATGGTCAGTTGTGGGACTTCTCACCATCTTTAATTGCATGAGTCAACTCCCCTAAAAAATACCCTGTTCTCCTATACTATCTATTTATCTATCTATCTATCTACCTATCTACCT
>NW_012116566.1:1914912-1916760 GCF_000951035.1 Colobus angolensis palliatus
CTACCTACCCTATTAACTCTGTCTCCCTTGGTACCCTGACTAGTACACACAAGCTGCAAGGTTTTAGCTGAGATCCTGCCTTGGTAATCTTAAAGGCATGTTGTCTTCTAGGTTTGTTTATGACATCAACTAAAATGACTACAATAGCCCTTCTAGAGTTTTCCTGCCATACTTTCATTACTTAAAATAATTTCGCCGATTGATTAATAAGATTAGTTTACGTTTTCACAGGAGTAGCTTTGCTGTGTTCTCAGTTTGGTAAGATTTTGGGAAACTCACTATTTTTTTTTATACTTTAAGAAAAGTGTAGGCTTCTAGGGTACATGTCTTGTTGCGGGAAGTCAGGGTCCCCGAACAGAGGGACCGACTGAAGCCATGGCAGAAGAACATAAATTGTGAAGATTTCATGGACATTAGTTCCCCAAATTAATACTTTTATAATTTCTTACACCTGTCTTTACTGTAATCTCTAAACATAAATTGTGAAGAAATCTTGGACACTTATGACTTCCCCAGTGAATATCCTTGTGTTTTCCTATGCCTGTCTTTAATCTCTTAATCCCGTCATCTTCTTTGTAAACTGAGGAGGATGAATGTCACCTCAGGACCCTGTGATTGTATCAACTGCACAAATTGTTTGTAGAATGTGTGTTTGAACAATATGAAATCTGTACATCTTTAAAAAGAACAGGATAACAGCGATGTTCAGGAAACAAGAGAGGTAACTTTGGCTGCCGGTGAGCCGGATGGAACAAAACTATATTTCTCCTCTTTCATAAGCAAATAGGAGAAATATCACTGAATTCTTTTTCTCAGCAAGGAACATTCCTGAGAAAGAGAATGCGCCCTGAAGGTAGGCCTGTAGATGGCCCCTTTTAAGGCGTCCTGTCTTTTATGGTCAAAGCCAAAGGGATGAAATAAGCCCCGGTCTCCTATAGTGCTCCCAGGCTTATTAGGATGGGAAAATTCCCACCTAATAAATTGTGGTCAGACGGGTTATCTGCTCTTAAACCCTGTTTCCTGATAAGATGTTATCAATGACAATGTGTGCCTGAAACTTCATTAACAATTTTGATTTCACCTCATCCAGTGGTCCTGTGATCTCGCCCTGCCTCCATTTGCTTTGTGATATTTTATTACCTTGTGAAGTATGTGATCTCTGTGACCCACACCCTATTCGTGCACTCCCTCCCCTTTTGAAAATCGCTATAAAAACTTGCTGGTTTTACGGCTCGGGGAACATCACGGATCCTGCCGACATATGATGTCTCCCCCGGACACCCAGGTTTACATTTCTTTCTCTTGTGCTCTTTCCCTTTATTTCTCAACCCAGCCAACACACTTAGGAAATAGAAAAGAACCCACGTTAAACGTCGGGAGCGGGTTCTCCCGATAATGTGTACAACGTGCAGGTTTGTTACATATGTATACATGCGCCATGTTGGTGTGCTGCACCCATTAACTCGTCATTTACATTAGGTATATCTCCTAATGCTGTCCGTCCCCTCTCCTCCTACCCCACAACAGGCTCTGGTGTGTGATGTTCCCCTTCCTGTGTGCAAGTGATCTCATTGTTCAGTTCTCACCTGTGAGTGAGAACATGTGGTGTTTGGTTTTCTGTCCTTGCGATATTTTGCTCCGAATGATGGTTTCCGGCTTCATCCATGTCCCTACAGAGGACATGAACTCATCCTTTTTCTGGCTACATAGTATTCCATGGTGTATATGTGCCACATTTTCTTAATCCAGCCTATCATTGATGGACATTTGGGTTGGTTCCAAGTCTTTGCTATTGTGAATAGTGCCGCAATAAACATATGTGTGCATGTGTCTTTATAGCAGCATGAT
>NW_012116566.1:1917600-1987682 GCF_000951035.1 Colobus angolensis palliatus
TGTTTTAGACATGAAGTCCTTGCCCATGCCTGTATCCTGAATGGTATTGCCTAGGTTTTCTTCTAGGTTTTTTATGGTTTTAGGTCTGACATTAAGTCTTGAATACATCTTGAATTAATTTTTGTATAAGGTGTTCACTGTTCTTTACCAAATATTCTGATTTCTTCCCTGCAATTCCCTCTCCTTGAGGGACAATTTTTCACTATTGCACCCTTTAACACCACAGTAGACAGTGGTGAACTTGTTTTGACTAAAGACACTTGGACAAAAGTGGTTTACATCATTTCCAGGAAGAACCTGTATCAGCTTGAACATGATTTGTCGTTTATCTCTATTCTCTCTACAACAAAAGGTAATTTCGAAGACTTTGAGAATGTTTTCTTTCAACTTTGAAACTCTTCTTCTTCTCTTGTATAATTAGGCCTCTGACTTGGTCTGTTTGATTTTTACTATTTAATGGGAGCATATCTAAGTTACTTAGCATCAGCTCATTCTACATGCCCTCAACTATTGAAACCTACCTTCATCTTCACGTTTTTCAAGTAGAAGGGAAAAAGGATGTGCACAGCCCTTGCAATGAAAAGGAGAAAACTTGTCTGATAGGCAGAAAGTTGGCAGTGTATATATATATATATATATATATATATATATATATGTGTGTGTGTGTGTGTGTGTGTGTGGGGGTGTGTATATATGTGTATATGTGTGCATATGTATATGTGTGTGTGGGGGGTGTGTGTATATGTGTGTGTGTGTGTGTGTGTGTGTGGGGGGGTGTGTGTATATATATGTGTGCATATGTATATGTGTGTGTGGGGGGTGTGTGTATATGTGTGCATATATACATATATATGTATCTATGTATATATACACGTACATATGTGTATAGACATATGTGTATGTATACACATATCAATGTATGGTAAGGTACACAAATAGTCTATATATACACTTATATGTATATATGTGTGTATATACACATGTGTATGTATACACATGCATGTGTAGATATACACATGTCTACACACATGTGTATACATATGCATGTATAAACACATACGTATGTGTGTATACATATGTGTGTATATCTACACATGCATGTGTATACACGTGTGTATGTATACACATGTGTATATATTATATATGTATATATATAGATATTATATATAATATACATATGTGTATATATACACATACATATGTATAACATCTGTTATATAGATATGTATATTATATACATATATTTGTATATATACGTGTGCATGTATGTACACATTTATATGTATGTGTATACAGATATGTATGTGTATATATATATTGTGTGTGTGTGTGTGTGTGTATATACATAGAGAGAGACACTATTTGTGTACCCTCAGAGCAAAAAGTTCAGGAGGACATGGCTGATGAGCACAGATTTTGAGAAGTCTTGAGGATAATCCTAACTTATCTCCCCATTAACCAATACGAAAGGCTTTCTTAGCCTTCAAGAACTTGAAACTTGGCATTCAAGTTTCAGTTAATCAGTTGGCACTGCCAACTTTCTACCTTTCAGACAAGTTTTCCTCTTTTCATTGCAAGGACTCTTCACATCCCCTTTCCCTCCTACTTGAAAAATGTGAAGACGAAGATAGGTTTCAATAGTTGAGGGCATGTAGAATGAGCTGATGCTAAGTTACTTAGATATGCTCCCATTGAATAGTAAAAATCAAACAGACCAAGTCAGAGGCCTAATTATAACAGAGAAGAGGAGGAGTTTCAAAGTTGAAAGAAAACATTCTCAAAGTCTTGGAAATTACCTTTTGTTGTAGTAGAGAGAATAGAGATAAATGACAAATCATGTTCAGGCTGATGCAGTTTCTTATTGGAAATGATGTAAACCACTTTTGCCCAAATGTCTTTAGTCAAAGCAAGTTCATCTGACTACTCTGGAGTTGACATGGATAAATATTTATCCCTAAAAGTATAGATAATATCTCTCTCTATATATATGTGTATATATATAGAGATATGTGTGTGTGTATATATATAGAGATGTGTGTGTGCATGTATACGTATATATACACACACACAAGTATATACATATGTGTATATATATAATACATATGTGGGTATTTATGATAAACATATATGCATATATAATACATATGTAAATTAGTATTATATGCATATGTTGCTGTTCCCTATGGGCTCATATTTTTCACTCTCATTAAAGTAGCCACTTTGCCAGGCTGTGGGGAATGAGTGAGGGAGATAACACCTCTTCTAGCCTAGCCAGCTTCTTTTTCCATCCACAGCCAAAATAGGGTGTCAGCCTTTCCCTTTTTTTTTTTTTTTCCTCACTCCCTTATAAAACCCCTGCACAGGTAAACTGCTTTTCCAGCTGCTAGTCCAGACACAGCCTTTTACTTCTTCTGTGCTATGTAATGTTTATTTTTATTCAGCCTCATATAGAAGAGTTCAATTCCCTTCCCCTCTGCAGCATCCCGAACAATTATGGTCGTCAGTAAGTGCTTTCTGCAAATCTGCTGCTGGAGGCTGAAGTCTACACAATAGGCAGTGAGGAAGGGAACTGAGGGTGAGGCAGGAGGGAGCAAGCAGTAGCTGATAACCAAAGCAGAAGCTGGAGCCTGCCAGTTCTTCTGGCCTCTGACCTAGGTGCAATGGGTATCCTATAGAAGCCAGGGCTTTGTCATAAAGCTAAACACCCACACTTGGTCTCCAAGTTGGAGAAGCCAAAGTAGCATCCAGGGAAAGATGAAGCAGTTGCAGCCCTGGTTGTTATTCATACCAGTGATGTGAAACAACAGATCAGCGACATTCTGTGTGAGCTAAAAAGCCTGGTGCTTCATGTCCACCCTCCAAATCTTGCATGCAAATATCTTTTGTGGCCCACTTTAACAGAAACATATGGTATTCATCAGAGGTCAATCAAAGACAGTCAATGTCAGAACTTTTGCCTCACATCATCTCAAGGCTTTGAGTCCGGTTAATGGAAAATGGTAGACATTATCATCAAAAATAAGGATGACAAGAAAGACTGTGGTTTTAAGAGTGGTAGAAGTTGATCAACTTCCATTAGCATTGGATAGCCTGGGTAGCTCTCCTGTGAAAATAGAGCTTGTAAAAGTCTGCTAAGCATTCATGATACTTTCAGAAAGTACCTAAAATGTTATACCTTTTCAATAACTTCCAGACAGATCTACTCAGAAACTCATGGATTTACCTCTATGCAACACAGCCTCACACACCTGCTCTATGTAGTTGGAACTGTCACCTGACTGGTTGTAATAGAAACCAAGCAACTTTATTTTTCACAAACTTCTCCATCAGGTCTTAGAGCCAAAGAATGCCAAAGATAAAGAGGAGATGAAAGCTTTGTGAGGAAGCACAGCGATATTGCTGGAAATTCTAGCCTCATTGTTCATTAAGTTTTTTTTTTTTCCTTTAAGATGTTCACTAACACACAGGATTTTGCTAAAAAGAAAAAAAGAAAAGGAAAAAATGTTGACAGCATAACAAAAAATGTGAGGCAAACAGTGTAAGAACAGAGTAAAAACTGTGCTTAAAACCTTAAAATTTCCTCTTTAACAAAATAAGCAATATTGCTTTTCAAATATCAAAGATTATTTTGTGAATATTGTCTATATTATTGGAAGACACCGTTTTGATTTAAGCTTCTGGTTCTGTACTTTCTATTTCTGAGTAATGAATTGCCACAAACTTAGCATCTTAAAAAGGCAGACATTTATTATCTCAAGTTCTATAGGTCAGAAGTCCAGCCTTCCTCATATGGGTTCTTGTTTAGGGACTCACAAGGGTAGCATTAGGAAGTTAGCTGTGCTGAACTCTTATTTGGAAGCCCTGGGGGATGGGGGGGAGCCTGCTTTCAAGCTCATTCAGCTTGTTGGCAGAATTTATTTCCTTGCAAATATATGGTTGTGATCTCTGTTTCAGTGCTGGTAATCAGGTCAGAAGTTGCTCTCAGCTTCTGGAGATCACCAACTGGTTCTTGCACATCGATTTCCTCCACCTCTAAGGTTAGAAACAATGTCTAGAGTTTTTCTTGTGCTTCCGGTCTCTATGAATTCCTCCTCTTCCCTCAGGCAGAGAAATCTCTGCTTTTAAAGGGCTCATATGGTTAGATAAGGTTCATTAAGATAATCTCCTTTTTTGTCATATAAGGTGATACAGTTGTAATTAGGAGTAACACCAAGGGCTGAAGGTCAAGGGATCATCTTAAAATTCTACCTACCACAGGTTTCAAAATCTATGGCCAGATAGAAGGACTCAAGCTAAGTAGGTCTGGACAAATTTAGACGTATACTTACCTCAATTTATTAAATGAAATATAGCAATGAGTAAGATTGCACTTAATGTGACCATTAAATGAAAATTTATCAACTCTTCCCTAAGAGGCTTGTCAGAATATATGACCTACTTTTTGGAATTTGGTCAGGCACAAAAATGAGTCATTCGTAATTCAGAAGGATGAAAATCTCACAGTGTGATCTTTGATAAAATTTAATAGACTATACATCTATAAAACTTTCGCTTGGTATCTCACTGTGGTTTACCTCTCATAGTGACTTTCCTAATTTGCTTGACATGAATGAACTTGAGATAGAAGTACAAGTCTCCTTAAATCCTATAAACAGAAAATATTGCTGGAAATCTATGACTGAAAGATGGTGAACACAGAATGTATATCTATTTCTTTATTAAATGTGTATTTAAAATTTAATCTTACATGAAGATGATGGGAGCTCAGAACTCAGAGGCATTTCTAAAGCTCCAGGAAGTTTAGAATACAGAGGCAGAGCTTACAGATGAAGCGTCACTATAATGAGACACCAGGTGTGGATAATATTAATAAAATAATGTCCCCTTTTCTTTAGGCACAATTTCCTCATCTTTGCATCTGTTTCCATGATAGGTCCAACGATTTTGAAATTGACAAAACTAAGGACACTGGCCATTTTATAGAGGATAGGATCCATAAAACATTTCACTGCAAAGTAGGATTCTGTCAGAGGTGTGTGAAACCAGAGCAACTCCATCTTGAACAGGCGTTGGGTAAAATGAGTCTGAGATCTACTGGGCTACTTTCTCAGATGGTTAAAGCATTCTAAGTCACAGGATGAGATAAGAAGTTGGCACAAGATGCAGGTCATAAAGACCTTGCTGATAAAACAGGTTGAAGTAAAGAAGCCGGCCAAAACCTGCCAAAACCCACGAAAACCAAACCCACAAAACCAGAGACTGACCTCTGGTCGTCCTCACTGCTACACTCCCACCAGTACCATGACAGTTTATAAATGTCATGGCAATGTCAGGAAGTTCCTCTATATGGTCTAAAAATGGGAGGCATGGATAATCCACCCCTTGAATAGCATATCATCGAAAAATAACGGTAAAAATGGGCAACCAGCAGCCCTTTGGGCTGCTTTATGGAGTAGCCATTCTTTATTCCTTTACTTTAATAAACTTGCTTTAACTTGATGGAATCACCCTGAATTTTTCTTGTGTGAGATCCAAGAACCCCCTCTTGGGGTCTGGATCGGGACCCTGGTCCTGAAACATCTTTCTGTTGACCATGGAAGGGACTATAGTGAGGAAGCCCTGACTCTAAGGCTAACTTTGGGTAGTGGTGGCGTCATGTAATAATTCCATTCTGTTGAAATAGCTAAACCAACTTAAGAAACCCTCCTGACACCACATTTCTCCTTTTGATCTAGATTCTCATCCTAGTACTTAACTGGCTACTTGCTCTCCCATAGCTAATGTGAGAAATCTGTGACCATACATATGTACATAAGCAGCAAGCCTTTTACTTTACGCATGCTTAACTACCTGAAGATTTCTCTCTAGAGCTTTCAGAGGTTCTCTCAGTTACCCAGGCGGGTGTAGCCAGTCAGTGATTGTCTCAGATTTATACTGGACTCTGCAAAACTAAACCTGACTTAGTTTCATTCTATCTTAACCTCTTTCTTATTCTGTCCTGTCCTTTCTATATTTATCGTCCTTCACACACCTCACATCTTCCCTTCAAATGATACTGTTTTCCACGTCTTCAATGTGTACCTTCATTCAGTCTACAATAGTTCATTGATCAAATTATGTGATGCTCTATCTTGCTAGATCATCAAGATTCCTTGTTATATTTGAGACATGTGGTTTCCAAATACAGAACAAAATAGAGTACATTAGGAAAAAAGACACATAAATCATTCCGTAGGCAATACTACAGATAAATTTTTTTTGGTCAAATGGAAATATTTGGCCAAATGGAAAATTTTTTCCCTTAATCAAGATTCCAATATTGAAAGCTATCCTTATCACACATACTCATTGATGTAGATATGGGATTTTTAAAAAAATAACTTTTGTGTGTGTGTTTTGTTAGAGCTTTCTATGTCTCATTTTATTTAACATCCTCAACAATGTGATGAGGTAATGTTTAGAGGATGTGATACAGAAGCTTTGAAAAAGACAGCCCCTTAATGTTCCTTCAGCTTGACTAGTCTTCAGACAGTTTTATACCTATTGGCCCTGCCTTTCCTTTTCTTAGAGCACTTGCTTTTGAAACCTTGCAGTTGTAAATTCTTTCTCTGCTCTTTTGAGATGTAAATCTTCTCCCAGCCTCTTGTCAGTTTTACAACTCAGAAAATGTTTTTCTGAAGGATGTGGGAGCTATTCCTTTAATATGTAATCATCAGAAAGATAGGGTGGGCCAAGCATGGTGGCTTATGCCTGTAATCCCAGCACTTTGGAAGGCTGAGGCCGGTGTATCACCTGAGGTCAGGAGTTTGAGACCAGCCTGGCCAACATAGTGAAACCCCGTCTCTACTAAAAATATAAAAATTAGCTGGTCATAGTGGTGTGCACCTGTAATCCTAGCTACTAGAGAGGCTGAGTCAGGAGAATTGCTTGAATCTGGGAGGCGGAGGTTGCAGTGAGCTGAGATCACACCACTACAACCTGGGTGACAGAACGAGACTACATAAAAAAAAAAAAAAAGGTAAGTTTCCTGTTTTCTCATCTCTGAGGGAGAGTAGGAACCTAACTTTAATAAGTGCCAATTAGCAAACACAGCTGGCTTAATCACATTGACCAACTTCTCCACTAACATCCTTCACTACTTCCCCACTTGCTTATCTCCCACCTTTTATCTTAACAGAATTGAGTTCATCTCTCTCTGCACCATAATCTTGACCCTCATTGCAACAGTCATGCCTGTTTAACTTGTGTGATGCAATTTCTCTTTGACATTTCAGAGGTGAAATATGCTTCCCAAGTTCACATGACTGCCAGTGGGAGGAAGCTGATGTTCAAAGAAACACCCTCTAAATCTGTAGCCTAGTCTTTCAACATTGTACTCTCTGGCTGCACAAATATTGTCTTTAGGACGGAACAAAGAGGGAATGCGTGTGGAAATAGCACAGGGGAGAGACAGGGACAAATAGGAACCTCACTCCTCACAAGGAAAAGGGAAGAGAGATGATTTTTAGGCCAGCTCAGGCTGGAAGCAGAGGAAAAATAAATTTCAATACATTGTTGAAAACAATGTATTGGAAGTGAAGTCTTATTGCTCCTTGGTAACTAAAGCTTCTGAAAAGTGTGAGGGATAAGGAAGGAATCCATTAGAAAATGCAAGAGTCTGACGTAAGAGTGAAGAAAGAGTTTCTCCTACCTCCTTGAGACTTCCCTGGTGATAACTATTAAAGACCACAAACAGTCAGGTTTTGCCCTACTTGCAAGCTGGAAAGTTAGCCTGCCGCAGTTTCAGGGATGCTGCTAGCAGAAGACATGAAACTACTGGGTCAAAGACAACGCACAATTTGTTGCTCAAAGCAATAGAAGCATGAAGAGTATAGCATTTGTGTAGGTTCCCTGGGCCTCAGTTCCCAGATAATATGACAAGGCCACATAAATTGCATTATAAGAGAGGAGCCCTGAGTTTAAAAACCCAAATTTTGTGTAAGAGGAAGTAAGCCCCCTGAATTTGGCCCCTGAGGAAGACATTGTTTTTATTATATGTGTGTGTTGAGGGGTAAGCAAACCTCTTACTGTTGTTGTTCCTGAGGGGCACATCATGTCTATCTTCCAAGACTGTTTGTTATATAAGAACTTTTGAAAAGGTAGTCCAGAGGGGCACATCATGTCTATCTTCCAAGACTGTTTGTTATATAAGAACTTTTGAAAAGGTAGTCCAGAGGGGCACATCATGTCTATCTTCCAAGACTGTTTGTTATATAAGAACTTTTGAAAAGGTAGTCCAGAATGAATGAATTCAATGCCCATAAGATGTACGGAAATATGAGAGACCCATGGAGAACTGTTCGCCCAAAATATATTGTTAAGATGAGACAGATATGAACAACAGCCTAAGGCCATTTATGCAAAAATACTGATGCAAAGATTCAGGCCAATCTTGGTGTTAACCTGGGTTCTCATCTTTTTTTCACTTGTCACTTGCTACCATCAAATCTATCAAGAAATCTTATTGATTCTACCTTCAAATACCTGTTAGGCCCATTTGTTTCTCTCCATCCACTGACTGATTCATGTCATCATTTCTCTTTCGTACTTCTTCTTTGTTCCTTGCCTGCCTCTTTATAATCTTTCTCCACAGAGAAGTCAGAGTGATCATAGTAACCATTTGCAACCTTAAATCAGACCATGAAACTCCATCACTGAAGCTCTTCCATTCTTCAACCTCTTGCTAAGTTTCTCACTGTACTTAGCAAGAAACCCAAACCCCTTGGCACACAAGGACAGCCTCACTAAGCTTCCCCCATGCCCTGACTCCTCAGAAGACCTTGGCCCTGTTTTTACTTCACCTAGGCTACTCTTCTCTTACGTTTTTGCATGTCTGGTTCCTATTTATTTAGATCTCAGCTCAAATATTTTATCCTCTTCATGTCTCCCACTTTCTCCTCCACTGAGACCTTTATCTGTCTGATATTACCATTCATTAGTTCACATAATGTATCAACATATACCATCATATCATTTTGTATTTTTTATTTTAAATTTCCTCCTCTTCTCTATCTTGGCCTTAATGTAGCTTCTTGAGATCAAGGACTTCGACTCTTTCAATCAGCTATATTCTTAGCACTTAGAGCAGTACCTAACACTGATTAGAAAATATTTGATACAACTATGTAAGAGAATAAGACTCTTAATTTAGTTAAGGATGGTGAGTTTCTAGGACTTCTCTGCATTGCTCTTCTATAACCACCTAAGACAGGTGAAGCTTCCTGTGCTGTGAACGATTACTCCTGGCAACCTTAGAAGTAGCAGAAATATATGAATTTTATGAGAGACATAAAGATTCTGCACAGCTTCTGGGCAATCATCCAAGGAGCATTACTTTAGCAACCTGCAAGTGTGGTACCCATCAGGAACTGGAGAAAAATGGAAGTTTCTAGAAAACCTAGTAACCTCTCCTTGCAATGTGGCAACCCCACCTCCCCTCACCCAACACAAATGTTTTATTTATTTATTTTTAGTAAGCTTCATTTTGTAAAGCAATTTTAGATTAACAGCAATATTGAGCAGAAAGTACAGAGATTTTCCATGTATCTTCTGCTGTCCTCACTCTGGCATGCATAGGCTCCCATATTATCAACATCCTCCACGAAGGTGGTACACTTGTTATAATTGATAAACCTACGTTAAGAATTCATTATCGGCTGGTTGCAGTGGGTCACGCCTGTAATCCCAGTACTTTGGGAGGCTGAGACAGGCAGATCACCTGAGGTCAGGAGTTTGAGACCGGCATGGCCAACATGGCGAAACCCCATCTCTACTAAAAATACAAAATTTAGCCAGGCATGGTGGTGCATGCCTGTAATCCCAGCTACTTGGGAGGCTGAGGCAGGATAATCACTTGAACCTGGGAGGTGGAGGTTGCAGAGTGGAGATTGTACCACTGCCCTCCAGCCTGCATGACAGAGTGAGACCCAGTCTCAAATTAAAAAAAAAAAAAAAAAAAAAAAAAAAAATTCATTGTCTACTAGTTGCGGTGGCTCAGGCCTGTAATCCCAGTACTTGGGGAGCCTGTGGTAGGCAGATCACTTGAGGCCAGCAGTTCAAGACCAGCCTGGCAAACATGGTGAAACCCTGTCTCTCCAAAATATACAAAAAACAACTGGGTGTGGCAGCGTGCGCCTGTACTCCCAGCTATTTGGGAGCTGAGACATGAGAACTGCTTGAACTCGGGAAGCAGAGATTGCAGTGAGCCAATATCTGGTCTTTACACTCCAGCCTGGCTGACAGAGTGAGAGTCTGTCTCGTAATAATGGTAATAATTCCTTATCACCCAAAGTCTATAGTTTACTTCGGGTGCACTCTTGGTGTTGTACATTCTTTGGATTTGGACAAATGTATAACGACATGTATCTACAATTATAGTATCATACAGAGTGTTTTCATTGTCCCAAAGATCCTCTGTGCTCTGCCTAATTCTTCCTGTCCTCCCACCCCTAGCCTCTGCCAATCATTGATCTTTTTATTGTCTCCACAGTTTTGCCTTTTCCAGAATGCCATGAATAGTCATGAGTTGTAAAACAGCATTTTGATCAATGATGAACTACATATATATATGAGAGTGGTCCTATAAGATTGTCATACTGTATTTTTACTGTAACTTTTCTATGTTTAGATAATGAGTATACTTACCATTTGTTACAATTGTCTACAGTGCAGTAGCATGCTATATAGGTTTGTAGCCTGGAAGCAATAGGCTGTACAAATATAGCATAGGTGTGTAGTATGCAATATCATATGTAGTAGGCTGCATCATGTTTGCACAATGAGGAAATTGCCAAATAACACATTTCTTAGAACATACATGAAATAGTTTGACCATGCCCCCACCCAAATCTCATCTTGAATTGTAATTCCCATAATGCCCACGTGTGGTGGGAGGAACCTGGTAGGAGGTAATTGAATCATGGGGCAGTTACCTGCATGCTGTTCTCATGATACTGAGTTCCCACGAGATCTGATGGTTTAATAAGTGGCTTTTCCTCTTTGACTCATTCCACTTCTTGCTGCTGCCTTGTGAAGAAGGATGTGTTTCCTTCCCCTTCTGCCATGATTGTAAGTTTCCTGAGGCCTCCCCAGCCATGCTGAACTGTGAGAAAAAAGGAAACCTCTTTCCTTTATAAATTATCCAGTCTCAGGTATGTCTTTATTAGCAGCACAAGAATGGACTAATAAAATATGCCCATCATTAAGGGATGCATGATTGTAGTTGAAATCATACAGAAAGTAGACGTTTTCAGATTGGTTGTTTTCACTTACATATATGCATTTAAGTTCTTCATGTATTTTCATGGCTTGTTAGCTCATTTCTTTTTACTGTGGAATAATGTCCCATTGTGTGAATGTATCATGGCTTACTTATCTGTTTACCTACTGAAGGGCATCTTGGTTGCTTCAAGTTTTGGCAATTATGAACAAAGCTGCCATAAACGTTTATTTTCAGGTTTTTGTGTGGACATATAAATTTTCATCTCCTTTAGATAAGTAAAAAGGGTGGCAATAGCTGAATCATCACAAAAGTTTATTTTGTCTTATTAATATACAAGCACACCAAACTGTCTTCCAAAGTGTGTTCACTGATTTCCATTCTCACCAACAATGACTGAGAGTTCCTGTTGTTTTGTATTATCAGGATTTGGTAGTGTTAGTGTTCTGAATTTTGGTCATTATAATCTTTATTCTTTTTTCCCTTTTCTCTTTTTTTCTTGTACAGAGAACAAAGTTTGCAGGGTCTGAGGTACATAATACCTGTTATTACTTGATAACCATAGGTTGGTGTCCTGAAGATAGCTGTTTAAACGTTTTCCCACATTTGGATTTGTGCAGCCTCTGGACCCTGGTGTTAGCTTGCACTGGATCCTGTCTGCTCTGGTGCCAAACAATGAAGAAAGAGAAAGCAAGCAACAGGATAAGTGAAAAAAGAGTTGATTCAATATCAACTTTTAATAATACATTAGCAGTATCAAGTTTTATCTTTCAATAATAAGAATTTTATCACTATCCTTTCTAATTATCTTACAGTTTCAAATACAGTCCTTGTAAGAAGTGATTTTTAATTGTTTCCAACAGGCAGGTATTCAATTAACTTAATGTTCAGTGATGAAAGATATAACATGACAATGTGATGCTAGTATGTAAAATATAATTCTAATTTTTTAAACTGTTTCTTTTAATTTTAATTTTTTTTTTTTTTTGAGACGGAGTCTGGCTCTGTCGCCCAGGCCGGAGTGCAGTGGCCGTATCTCAGCTCACTGCAAGCTCCGCCTCCCAGGTTCATGCCATTCTCCTGCCTCAGCCTCCCGAGTACCTGGGACTATAGGCGCCCGCCACCTCGCCCGGCTAGGTTTTTGTATTTTTTAGTTGAGACGGGATTTCACCATATTAGCCAGGATGGTCTCGATCTCCTGACCTCGTGATCCACCCGTCTTGGCCTCCCAAAGTGCTGGGATTACAGGCTTGAGCCACCGCGCCCGGCCTTAATTTTAATTTTTAAACATTTTTGTGGATACATAGTAGTTGGATATATTAATGGAGTACATGAGATATTTTGATACAGGCATGCAATGTGAAATAAGCACATCATAAAAAATGGGGCATCTGCCCCCTCAAACATTTGTCATTTGAGTTAAAATCAAATTACATTCTAAGTTATTTTAATATGTGCAATTATGCTATTAACCTATTGTGCTATCAAATAGTAGGTCTTACTCATCCTTTTTAACTATTGTTTTTGTACCCATTGACTATCCCTACTTCCCTACCAGCCCTGCACTGCCTTTCCCAGTCTCTGGTAAGAAGCATCCTTCTACTCATATCCATTTGGTCAATTGTTTTGATTTTTAGACCCTACAAATAAGTGAGAACATGTGATATTTGTCTTTCTGTGCCTGGCTTATTTTACTTAATGATCTCCAGTTCCAACCATGCTGTTGAAAATGATGAGATCTCATTCTATTTTTTTTTTGAGACAGAGTCTCGCTTTGTCGCCCAGGATCTCGTTCTATTTTATAGCTGAATAGCCCTCCATTGTGTATATGTACAGCATTTTCTTTATACGTTCATCTGTTGATTAATACTTGGTTTGTTTCCAAATTTTAACTATTATAAACAGTGCTGCAACAAACATAGGAGTGCAGATATCACTTCAATATACGAATTTCCTTTCTTTTGGGTATATATGCAGCAGTGGGATTGATGGATCACATGGTAGCTCAGTTTTTAGTTTTTTGAGGAACCTCCTAACTCTTCTTCATAGTGGTTAAACTAATTTCCATTCCCTTCAACAGTGTGCAGGGGCTACCTTTTCTCCACATTCTCACCAGCATTTGCCATTGCCTATCTTTTGGTTATAAGGCAATTTTACCAGGATGAGATGACATCTCATTGTAGTTTTAAAAAAACTAATCATTTATTTCAATAGTTTTTTGGGGAGCAAGTGGGGTTTGGTTACATGAATAAGTTTTTTAGTGGTAATTTCTGAGATTTTGGTGCACCCATCAACTGAGTAGTGTACACTGTACCCAATGTGTAGTCTTTTATCTTCACTCCCCTCCCACCCTTCCCCCAACTTTCCAAAGTCCATTGTATCATTCTTATGCCTTTGCATCCTCATAGCTTAGCTCCCACTTATGTATGAGAACATACCTTCATTTTTTATTATGGCTGAGTAGTATTTCATTTTATATATATATACATATATATATATTTTTTCTTTATCTACTTGTTGATTGTTGGGCATGAGCTGGTTCCATATTCTTTCAATTGTGAATTTTGATGCTGTAAACGTGTGTGTGCATGTATCTTTTTCGTGTATTGACTTACTTTCCTCTGGGTAGATACCCAGGAGTGGGATTGCTGGATCAATGGTAGATCAACTTTTAGTTCTTTAAGGAATCTCCACACTGTTATCCATAGTGATTGTACTAGTTTACATTTACACCACTATTGTAAAAGTGTTCCTTTTTCACTACATCTCTGCCAACATCTATTATTTTTGATTTTGTGATTATGACCATTCTCTTCTTGCAGGAGTACGATGGTATTGCATTGTGGTTTTGATTTCATTGTTTTACCTGATCATTAGTGATGCTGAGCACTTTCTCATGTGTTTCTTGGGCATTTATTTACCTTCTTTTGAGTATTGTCTATTCATTCCTTAGCCCACTTTTTGATGGGATTTTTGTTTTTTTTCTTGCTGATTTGTTTGAGTCCCTTGTAGATTCTAAATATTAGTTATTTGTCAGAAGTATAGATTTTGAAGATTTCCTCCCACTCTGTGGGTTGTCTGTTTTCTCTGCTATTATTTCTTTTCTGTGTAAAAGCTTTTTATTTTAATTAAATCCCGTCTATTTATTTTTGTTGTATTTGCTTTTGGGTTTTTGGTCATGAAGTTTTTGCCTAAGCCAGTGTCTAGAAGGGTTTTTTCCAATGTTTTCTTCTAGAATTTTTATGGTTTCAGGTCTTAGACTTAAGTCTTTCATCCATGTGAGTTGATTTTTGTATAAGGTGAGAGATGAGGATCCAGTTTCATTCTTCTACATGTGGCTAGCCAATTATCCCATCATCATTTGTTGAACAAGGTGTCCTTTCCCCACTTCATGTTTTTGTTTGCTTTTTCAAAGATCAGTTGGCTGTATTTGGTCTTATTTCTGGGTTCTCTATTCTGTTCCACTGGTCTATAGGCCTATTTTTATACCAGTACCATGCTGTTTTGGTGACAGTGGCCTTACAGTATAGTTTGAAGTTGGGTAAAGTGATACCTCCAGATTTGTTTTTTTGGCTTAGTCTTGCTTTGGCTATGTGAGCTACCTTTTTTTGGTTCCATATGAATTTTGAGGTTGTTTTTTCCTAATGATGATGTGAAGAATGATGGTAGAATTTTGACGGGAATTTCACTGAATCCATAGATTGCTTTTGGCAACATGGTCATTTTCACAATATTGATTCTACCCATCCATGAGCATGGAATGTATTTTCACTTGTTTGTCATCTATGATATTTTTCAGCAGTGTTTCATAGTTTTCCTTGAGAGATCTTTCACTGCCTTGGTTAGGCATATTCCTAAGTATTTTTTCTTTGCAGCTGTTGTAAAATGGGTTGAGTTATTGATTTGATTCTCAGCTTGGTCGCTGTTGGTGTATAGCAGGGCTACTGATTTCTGTATGTTAATTTTGTATCCTGTAACTTTGCTGAATTCGTTCATCAGTTCTAGGAGCTTTTTGGATGAATCTTTAGAGTTTTCTAGGTATATGATCATATCATGAACAAACAGTGACACTTTGATTTCTTCTTTACTGATTTGGATGCCCTCTATTTCTTTCTCTTGCCTGATTGTTCTGGCTAGGTCTTCCAGTGCTGTGTTGAATAGAAGTTGTGAAAGTGGGCATCCTTGTCTTGTTCCAGTTCTCAGGGAGAATACTTTCAGTTTTTCCTCATTCAGTGTCATGTTGGCTGTCAGTTTGTCATAGATGGCTTTTATTGCCTTAAGATATGTTCCTTCTATGCCGATTTTGCTGAGGACTTTAATCATAAAAGGATGCTGGGATTTTGTCAAATGTTTTTTTCTGTGTCTATCAAGATGATCATGAATTTTTTGTTTTTAATTCTGTTTATGTGTGTATCACATTTATTGACTTACATATGTTAAACCATTCCTGCATCCGTGGTATGAAACCCACTTAAGCATGGTGGATTATCTTTTTGATATGCTATTGGATTTGGTTAGCTAGTGTTTTGTGCAGTATTTTTGCATCTATGTTCGTCATGGATATTGTTCTATAGTTTTTCTTTTTTTGTTATGTCCTTTCCTGGTTTTTCTATCAGGGTGATACTGGGCTCATAGAATGTGTAATTCTACTTTTAAATTAAGTAGCATTTGTTTCAAACCTGAACAAAAATGGAATTTGAGATGCAACAGAGAGAAATTGACTTCATTGAAATGTGAAGTTATTCTACATTCCTGGTGGAAAACAGTGAGGCCTGCAGGATATTTCAAATCATTAATTACCTTTGCAGTGGAGAGATATCCTGTGGTGATAAAATTTCTGTTCGTAAGTTTTGACAAAGGTGATCTGGATGCACTTTTATTACATGACTGAAATGTTCCCATTGTGCTCTCATGATATTTATTTTATTGTAACTTAAGAACAGGCCTTGTATCCTAGACAACATATTGAGACCCTGTCTCCACAAAAAATTTTTTAAAAAAATTTGCTAAGCATGGTGGTGTGCCCCTGTAGTCCCAGCTATAAAGGAGTCTGAGGCGGGAGAATTGCTTGAGTCTAGGAGGTCAAGTCTGCAGTAAGCTCTGATTGTGCCACTGTAATCCAGCCTGGGTTACAGAGTGAGAATCTGTCTCTAAAAAGCAAAACAAAAACAAAAAACCCAGGCCTTGTGTACTCTTTTATCTCTCAGCAACCCAGGATTTTTGTCGTTAGGAAATTGCTGCCATAGCTACATGATGTATTAATTTCCTAGCACTGCCATACATAGTTATTACAAACTGGGTGTCTTAAAACAACATAAATTTATTTTCTCACAGTTGTGGAGGGCAGAAGTTTGAAATGAAAGGGTCAGTAGGGTTGATTTTTGTATGGAGGGTCTAAGGGAAAATCCTCTTTGTTTCTTTCCTAGCTTTTAGGGGCTTCTGATAGTTCTTGGCAATCCTTACCTTGAAGCTACATGACTTCAAACTCTGCTTCCGTCTTTTTATGGCCTTCTTTTTGTCTGTTTCTATATCTTCACTTCTTTCCCATATAAAAATACTCATCTTTGAATTTAGGGTCCAGCTAAAATAATCCAGGATGATCTTATCTCAGAATCTTTTCTTTATTTACATCTCCAAAGACCCTTATTCCTAATTCCTAGATGTCATATTCTTAATTTCACAGTGGACAGGAATTTAGGGGGAGGACATTATTCAACTCACCACAGATGAAAATAAACTGTTGCAAAATGCCTGGAACAACTGATAGAGCTGCAGGAAAATTTGCTACCAATGTGTGAAATTGAGAATTTAAAAAAACTAATAGCATAAAGAATATAAGACACAATGATAAATTTAAAAATATGAGTAAGATATCTCGAGGAAAGAATTCAACTCAAAATGCATTACAGAATATATATCATAAGAAAAAATACTTCTCAAAGAAAACTCAGGAAATTTATAGTAATCTTGAGTTAGGCAGAAGTTTTCTAAATACAACGTAAGAAACGTGAACTAGAAAATAATTAACAATTTAAAACTTTTTCTCCTTGAAAAATTACTGTTTATTACCAAGATTGGGAAGGGTATTATTATGGAGACGTAGCATAAAGAGTTTATTTTTGGAGGTGAAACAGTTCTATATCTTGATAAATCTACATGTGATAAAATTGCATAGAACTATACACACATAGACAAACATAAATTAGTTTATATGAATATGTAGAAAATCTGAAGAAAATATCTAGTAAATAATATTGTACCACTACACCGTGATAAAAATGGGTAATTAAAAAGTTTACCAAAGAAGATATTCAAATGGAAAATAAACACTTAGAAAGATATTCATCATTATTAGTCATTGGATAAATGGAAATTAAAACCGTAATGATACACTACAACATACCTGTACATCTTTAGATGGCTGAAATCACAAAGACTGACAAAACCACATGATGAGGATGTGGAACAAGTAGAATTCTCATAAATTGCATATGGGAATGCTGAAAGTGGAATAACCACCTTGAAAAATACTTTTGTTCTTTTTAACAAAATTAGAAACTTAACCTAGCAATTCTAAATATTTATCCTAGATAAATAGCAATATATGTTCATACGAAGATTTGTGTTCGAATTTTAATTCATTTCAGCTTTATTAGTAACAGCTAGAAACTGGAAACATGCCAGATGTCCTTCTAACTGGTAAATGGATAGACCAATTGCAGCATATTTATTCAATTGCATACCAATCAATAATAAACAAGAACAAACTGCCGATACACACAACCATGGGAAGTGAAAGAAGCCAGATGCAGTATATAGTATATACTCTCCTGTACGATTTAATTTACATGGGATTCTCCAGTAATATACTTATATGGATAAAAAGCAGATCAGTAATTGTCCTGGGGAGGGAGCAGGTAGATTGATTGAAAAGGACAAGAGGGAACTTTTGAGATTGTGAGAATGTTCTATATCATTACATAATTAACTACATATATTTGCCAAAATTCATCTAATTTTACATAAAATTAATTTTAGCTTTGAATTATTAAAGAATTACAGGATAATTCAATAAAGTTGATTTAAAAAATTTAAACCAGAAGAGGATCACTAAATCAAAATACTGAAAACTTAAATGACTACTTAGTATTTAGATTGGAAGAAATCTCAATTTATCAGAAAGTAATCCATGAAAATGACAATAAACAATAATATATGCGATTTTTAGACTGAGTCTTAATTCTGTATTGTGCTTTCTGTCTACAGAGAGCTAATGCATCTAGTTTTACCTCATAACAATGGCTGGGTGTCTTTAGTGGGCTTTTCTCCAGCACATAAGTGTGCTTCAGGCTTTTCTGTCTTAAAAACAAAACATACAGAACACTCACCTTAATATCCTGCTTCAATTATTCATTTATATTTCTCTTTCTCCTTACATGAAAGTTTCTAAAAAAATAGATCTCTTCTTATTGTCACTATTCATTGTATACACTCCTCAACCTAGAGAAATTAGGCTGTTACCTACCTGCATTACTCCAGTGAAGTCACTCCCCAGACATCTCCTAATTCAACAGTTATACCAGTTTTGTCCTTACTTCACTTCTCTATGGTCACATTATCATGGACTTCCTTTATATCCTTAATTCTTCATATTCCCTCTTTCTGGCTAGCAGCTCCCTTTCAAGTTTATCTTTCTGTTTCCTTGTCTAACTATTGGTGTCTCCTGGCAATCCTACAAACCCTTCTCTTCTCATTTTATGCACTCCTTCCAAGCAATCTTTTCTGTACTCATGGATTTTATTGACTGCTTGTATGTCAATAATTTCCAGGTCCAGATTTCCTTTTAGAATTTTTGGTCTATTTATGGCAATGTCTACTAAATGACATTTAGCATGCATTAAAAGATGTCAGTTACATATTCAGGAAATATCACCTAACAGTGAGAACAAATAACATATAGCTAAATTCAATTACATGAATGCATTTCACAAATACACTATTGAAACAAGTTTAGAAACGAGTTGCTGAAGAACAAGTACTATACTTATATAAAATGCAAAAATGCACTACTGGGCATTATAATTTAGAGATTAATAACTATGGGATTTTTTTAAAGGAAATGATTAACACAAAATTTAGGCCAATGATAGTATCTAGTAGGGGCTTCTGTTGTGTGTTGACCTGTGTTGTAGATATATGGTTATATTTATTTAATACATTGTGTGTACGTGTGAATCCCTGCTTTAGGCATTTTTAGCATTTATTTGAGCTGTTTTAACAAAGTATCTTAGACTATAATTCATAAAGAGAAAATTTATAAAGAGCAAAACACAATCAACTAGTCTTTGGCAAAGCCTACAACAAGCACTGGGGAAAGGGCACCCTATTTAATATATGGAGCTGGGAAAACTGGCTAGCCACATGTAGAACAGTAAAACTGGATACATATCTCTCACCTTATAGAAAAATCAATTCAAAATAAATCAAAGAGCTAAATCTGAGACCTGAAACTATAAAAATTCTAGAAAATAACCTAGCAAAAACTCTTCTGGGCATTGGTCTAGGCAAAGAAACCATGACCAAGGCCCTCAAAGCAAATGCAACAAAAATAAAAATAAAAGATACCTAATTAAAGCTTCTGTACAGCAAAAGAAATAATAATTAGAAGCTTTGTAGTTTAACTAGATCCCATTTGTCAATTTTTGCTTCTGTTGGAATTGCTTTTGGCATCTTCATCACGAAATATTAGCCCGTGCCTATGTCCTGAATGGTATTGCCTAGGTTGTCTTCCAGGGTTTTTGTAGTTTTGGGTTTTCCATTTAAATGTTTAATCAATCTTGAGTTGCTTTTTGTATATGGTGTAAGGAAGGGGTCCGGTTTTAATCTTCTGCATATGGCTAGCCCGTTATCCCAGAAACGTTTATTAAATAAATGATCCTTTCCCTCATTGCTTGTTTTTGTCACCTTTGTGGAAGATCAGATAGTTGTAGGTGTTTAGTCTTATTTCTGAGTTCCTGTTCTCTTCCATTGGTCTACATGTCTGTTTTGGGGGCATTAATGGAGCTAGAGGCCATTACCCTTATCAAAGTAACACAGGAACAGAAAAACAAATACATGTGTCCGTGCTTATAAGTAGGAGCTAAATCATGAGAACACATGAACACATTGAGGGGAACAACACACACTGTTCCTCTTCAGAGGGTAGAGAGTGAGAGGAGGAAGAGGATCAGGAAAAATAACTGATGGGTACTAGGCTTAATATCAGAGTGATTAAATAATCTGTACAACAAACTCCCATGAAGCAAGTTTACCTGTGTAACAAAGCTGCACTTGTACCCCTGAACTTAAAATAAGAGTTAAAAAAAAAGTAATCATCAGAGCAAACAGATAACCCACAGAATGGGAGAAAATGTTTGCAAATTATGCATCCAACAAAGGACTAATATCTAGAATCTACAAGCAACTCAAACAAATCAATAAGAAAAAAAGTCCCATCAAAAAGTGGACAGGTAACATGAGCAGATATTTCTCAAAAGAAGAAATAAAAATGGCCAACAGCCATATGAAAAAATTCTCAACATCACTAATCATCAGAGAAATACAAATAAAATACAAAATAAAATCACAATAAAATACCTCCTTACTACTGCAAGAATGGCCACTATTAAAGACTCAGAAAACAACAGATGTTGGCATGGATGTGGTGAAAAGAAAACGCTTATACACTGCTGGTGGGAATGTAAATTAGAACAAACTCTGTGGAACACAGTATGGAGTTTTCTTAAAGAACTGAAAGTAGATCTACCATTTGATACAGTAACCCAATTACTGGGTATCAACCCAAAGGAAAATACATCATTATATATAAAAATACACCTGCATGCATATACTTATTGCAGCACAATTTACAATTGCAAATATATGGAACCAACCTAAGTGTGCATTGATCAATGAATGGATAAAAACAGTTGTCTGTCTGTCTGTCTATCTATTTCTCCCTCCTTTGATTTAAGAAATTAGAAAATATTCATAATTGTTAATCTGGTTATGCAAGAAAAAACAAAAAACAATTTCTGAGTAATCTTAGAAACCGTTTGTTTCATTTTTGGTTGGGTAATTATGGATAGCTCTACTTTAATAAAAAATATTCATTAAATGCATTTTGTAACATGAAAGAATCTAAGTTGAAATGATGATATACGGTATGATTTTCACTACATTTTGAAAAGGGAAAATTACGGAGACTGTAAAAAAAGAGCCGTCGTTTCCAAGGGGTTGGAGGCAGGGGTGAGAAAGTGATGAATAGGTAGAGTGCTGGGAATTTTCAGAACAGTTAAACTATTCCATAAGAAATAGCAGATACATGCCATACGTTTGCCATTTGTCATACTTTCATGCATACAATATACAACATAAATCCTGAACCCTACTGTAAACTATGGAATTCCGTTAATTTTAAGGTATAAATGTTACCTTATCAATTGTATCAAATGTACCACACTACCACAAGATATTAGTAATAGGGAAAACCAAGTAGTGAGAGGGTTTCTAGCAACTCTACTTTCTGCTCAGTTTTTCTGTAGACCTAAAACTGTTTCAAAAACTAAAGTTTATTAGTGTCTGTTTAAGTCCTTTGCCTACTTTTGCATGTGGCTAACAAACATGAAAAAAAGCTCAACATCACTGATCATTAGAGAAATGCAAATCAAAACTGCAATGATGTATTTTGAGATACCATCTCACACCAGTCAGAATGGCTATTATTAAAAAGTCAAAATAAAACAGATGCTGGCAAGGTTGTGGAGAAAAAGGAATGCTTTTACCCTGTTGGTGAGAGTGTGATTAGTTTAACCATTGTGGAAGACAGCATGGCAGTTCCTCAAAGACCTTGATGCAGACATACTATTTGATCCAGCAATTCTATTACTCGGTATATAACCAAGGGAATACAAATTATTCTATTATAAAGGTACATGCACCCATATGTTCATTGCAGCACTATTCACAATAGCAAAGATATGGAACCAACCTAAAAGCCCAGCAATGATAGACTGGTTAAGAAAATGTGGTATGTATATACCATGAAATACTATGCAACTATAGAAAGGAATGAGATCATATCCTCTGCAAAGACATGAATGGAGCAGAGGCTGTTAGCCTCAGCAAACTAATGCAGGAAGGGAAAACCAAATACTGCATGGTATTCAGTATACTCCCACTTATAGGTGGGAACTGAATGATGAGAACACATGGACACATCGAGGGAAACAACACATACTGGAACCTGTTGGAGGGTGAGGGATGGGACGAAAAGCGTAGGGAGAACATCAGGAAGAATAGCTAATGCATGCTAAGCTTAATATCTAGGTAATGAAATGATCTGTGCAGCAAACTGCCATGGCCACATTTACCTATGTAACAAACCTGCACATCCTGCACATATACCCCTAAACTTAAGTTGGTAAAAAGGAAACAAAAAACAAAACAAAAATTACAAGTTTATTCATTAAAATTAACTTTGTGTATTCATAAAGATAAGCTAGCTGATGCTGATGAAACATCAGCCTACACATTTCATTAGCTTAAAAGAAAAAAAATATGTATTTTTCCATTCCAGCTAGATTTACAGGATAGTCAGCTTGGTCCCTCTCCACTTGTGTCTACTTTGGGCACCAGATGAGGGAGCAGCTGCCATCTGTAACATTATTATCATAGGGAAGAATAGAATACAAGAAGTCCCCGCTGGCTCTTAAGAGTTTCCATCTATAAATAGTATCTAGTATGTCTGCTCACACATTATTGAGACATTGCTAGTCTTATGGGCACATCTGACACCAAAATAACTGTGACATGCCATTCTATCTTTTTTCCCAGAATCAAAGGTGGAAATATTTGGTGAATGGAATAATTTCATTTGGTGAATGGAATAATGACAGGCCACCTTCTGTTGTCCATATATTTGTTTCCTTTCCTTTCCATACAAAAATACACTCATTCCCACTTCAATGAAGACAATCCAAAATTTTGATCGACTCATGCAAGCAATCTCAAAGTACAGGATCTTTGGACGACGTGCAGAGATCTTGCACATTACAGAGTGATGTGCAAATATCTCACGTCAGATACGCATGTGGCCCCTCTTAATCTAGTGATTTATGGTCTCAAAAGGAAAGTTAGTTTAATTAAACCGTGAGGGAATAAGTGTTAAGATTACAGTCATATTCAGAGAAGGAAAAAGTGTGACCCCCACAAAAGTCACAGACCCATAGAAATTCAGAAATCCTATTGACAGATGTGTTGAGTATTCCCTATTATTATAATGGGAGGTTCCCCTTCAGTGGGCCCTGGTTCTATTTTCATTGAGAGCAGCTCCCCATTTGCTTGTTTTCTATGGTTCCAGAAAGTCTTCTCTTCTTCCAGATTTCCCCTGGACTCATGTGATAAAGCATAAGTGAAAATGTCTCCAAGGAATCTGAGAATCTTTTTCAGCCTCCTTCTTGTCTATTAGCCATGAGTACCCAAGGTTTATTTTATGTCTCAAAAGTTACAGTATATTTTTGTCTAAGCTGGTGATACTTTGGAGGATATGATTCTCAAACCTTAATTGCCTACTACTTATCAATTTCATTATCATCAGATCAATATGTCTGAAAATTCATAAAATTCTTTTATGAATTTCCCAAACCTACCACTTAAAAGTACATGTTTTTTGTTTTGTTTTGCTTTCTGGCCTTCATGCCATGGTGCTCTTCTGTCTCTCACTTGTGCTCTCTCATTCATGCTTTCTTGCTCTCAGTCTTGCTCAGTCTTGCTCTTGTTCTCACTATCTTTTTCATATAAAAGAGACGCAATGAACTCCAACTATAAAACAAAAAATACCCTTATTGACTTATTAGCAAATAGTCCAAAATCAAAGTCAAAAAGAGGATCTTGAAAGCATCAAGAGAAGAGCAACTCATCAACTACAAGGGAGTTCCTATAATATTATCAGATTTCTCAGTAGAAATCTTACAGGCCAGAAGACAATGAGATAATATATACTAAAGGCTAAGAGGACAAAAATAAAAGAATTCAAAAAACAAAATTTAAACAACTCTGTGTATTAGTTTGTTCTCATGCTGCTAATAAAGACATACCCAAGACTGGATAATTTATAAAGGAAAGGGGTTTAATTGACTCACAGATCAACATAGCTGGGGAGGCCTTACAGTCATTGCTGAAGGCAAATGAGGAGCAAAGTCAAGTCTTACATGACAACAGTCAAGAGAGCTTGTGTAGGGGAACTCCCCTTTATAAAACCATCAGATCTTGTGAGACTTATTCACTATTACAAGAACAGCATGGGAAAGACCCCCCCACTACCCTCATGATTCAGTTACTTCTTGCCAGGTCCTTCCCATGATGTGGTAATTATGGGAGCTACAATTCAAGATGAGATTTGGGTGGGGACAAAGTCAAAGCATATCACCCTGCCAACCAGACACTACATCCATCACAACTGTCATTTAAAAATGGAGGAGAAATACAGATTTTCCCAAAAAACGCTAAGAAAATTCATTCCCTCTAGACACATCTTACAAGAAATCCTAAAAGGAGTTCTTTAAGTTGAAATGGAAGAACACCAGGTAGCAACTAAAAGCATATAAAAACAGAAAGCTCTCTGGTAAAGGTAAATATATAGACAAATCCAGAATCCTGTGATACTGTAATGATGGTAGACACATCACTTTTAATCCTAGGATAGAATATAAATATAAAAGCATAAAAATAAGTATTAAATCATGTTAATGAGTACACAATACAAAAATAATGTAACTTGTGACATTAATAACTAAGTGGAATGGGGGATAAATAGAGCTTTTGTATGCTATTAAAATTGTTTGTAGCTTAGTGTATATTCTTATAATAAGATCTTTTATGTAATTCCCATGGTAATTAAACATAGTACTCAAATAACTGGCCAAAGCAATCAGGCAAGAAAAAACAAATTCATCCAAATTGGAAAGGACATAGTAAAATTATCTCTTAACAGATGGCATAATTTTATATGTTGAAAATCCTAAAGATTAAAAAGAGTTATAACCAGAAAATAACTTTAGCAAATTTGCAGGATATTAAATCAACACATAAAAGTCAGTTACATTTATTTAAACATACAATGAGCAATCTGAAAATTAAGAAAATAAATGCATTATAATGGCACCAAAAGGAATACAATACTGAGAAACTTAACCAATGAGGCAAAGCAGTTGTACACTTAAAACTACAAAATATTGCTAAAAGTAATTAAAGAAGTCACAAGTAAATGGAAAGACATCCACGGTTATGTATTGGAAGACTTACTATTGTTAAAATGGTCATACTGCTTAATGAGATCTACAGATTCAATGCAGTGTCTTAACAAAATCCCACTGCTATGTTTTACAGAAATATTTAAAAAATCCTAAAACTCACATGGAATCTCAAAGGACACTGAATATGAAAACAATCTCAAGAATGAAAAACAAAACTGAAGGCCTTACATGTCCTAATTACAAAGCATATTATAAAACTACAGTAAGTCAAAGCAGCATCATAGTGGCATAAAGAAAGACATACTGACCAATGGAACCAAAGGCAGTGCCCAGAAATAAGCCCGCCAGTATATTACCTTATATAAGGGTGCCGAGAGTACTGAGCAGGGAACTGATAGTCTTTTCAAACAAATGGGGTTCAGAAAACTTGATATCCACATGCAAAATAATAAAATTGATGGACCCCTACATACCACTATATACAAATATTAAATAAAAATGTATTAAAGATCTTTATGTAGAATGTCAAGATATAAAAATAATTCTTAAAAAAATGTAGAGAAAACCTTCATGACACTGGATATGTAAAAAACATTTCTTGTAAATAACACCAAAAGCACAGGCAACAAAGTCAAGTCGACATATGGGACTGTATCAGACTAAAAACATATACACTTCCATGCAGCAAAATAGCACAGTGAAAGGGCAACCTACAGAATAGAAAAAATAAAAAATAAAAACCACATGTCTGATAACGGTTAATATTCAGAAATATTAAAAAACTACAATGTAAAAACTACTACAAATAAATTCATTAAAAAATGGGCAAAGGAAGAAAACTAGCCTGACAGTCTGATGCTGCTGCCACTCGTGACTCCATTTCCTCTGTAGTAGAACCACCATGCACCCTCATACACCAACCACACAGGCACCTGGAAACTAGTTTCCCCAGCATCATCGCCTCTAGCACAGCCATACCACAGCTCCTACAAACAAGAACTGCCTATACCACTGTGTTATTTGCAGACACTGCTAATGTTGAAAAAGCTGAAAAACTTACATAGACGTTACACTACTGCACCTACCCAGAACCAAAGTTAAAGTCCTCCACCCCACTAACACTGTAGGACATACATCTATATGGGGAAAAATCTTTCCCTCCGAAAGCTACTCCATACAACTGGGTTAAATGACTATTCCATTAGATGTACAGATGTTAACGTAAGCACATAATAAACATGAAAAAGCAAGGAAACATGACTTCTTCATGACAAGCCCCACAGTAACCATCATACTGAATGGGGAAAACATGAAAGTTTTCCCTCTAAGAACTGGAAAAAGATAAGAAACCCCACTGTCACTGGAAGTCCTCACCAGAGTAATTCGGCAGTATGAATAAATAAGGTACATGCAAATTAACAATGGAAAGGTCATATAGTCTTTCGTTACAGATGACATTTTCTTATATACAGAAAAAACCTAGAGACTCCACCAAAAATCCCTTGGAACCAATAAATTCAGTAAAGTTGCAAGATACAAACGAACATACAAAAATCAGTAGCATTTCTGTATACCAATAACAAATTAGCTGAAGGGAAATTAAGAAAGCAGTATATTTACAATAGCTATAAAAAAATACCTGGCAATTAATTGAAGCAAGGATGTAAAATACTTCTATAATTAAAACTACAAAACAGTGATGAAAGAAATTGAAGATTCAAAAATCTCAAGTTCAAGAATTAGAATAATTAATATTGTCAAAGGACCGTAAATAGTCAAAGTGATCTGCAGACCAGTGCAACCCGTATCAAAATACCAATGGTATCCTTCACAGAAATAGAAAAAAAAGTTCCTAAAATTTGTATGGTAACACAGAAGACTCCAGATATCTAAGGCAATCCTAAGCAAACAGTAAAAACTTACTACTTCAAAATTTGCTACTAAGCTAAAGTAACCAGAACAGCATGGTACTTGCATAGACCAACTGAACAGAAGAGAGAACCCAGAAATAAATCCATGTATTTACAGTCAACTATGATTATTTTGATTTGTCTTTTATCTCTCTTCGACTGCTGTTCTATATTTTTCTCTTCCTCAATTAAAAGAAATAACTGACTAAGCCATATAACCTAATAGATGATTATTTAAAGGCCATGTGGATGTACACATGGCTTTTGGGGAAAAAAAAAAAGATGAGATTCACAACAATATACACTGACTCGGGCTCCTAACACTGAGTTAGCCCTTGCTTTGGTGTAATTACCATTCCACGGGAGGCCGTGTAATAGATTTTGCCTGTTTGCATAAAATTGTTCTTTTAATGTTTTTTACAGCTTAATTTTAGATGCTGTTTAAAATTGCAAAGCCAACACATTTGACTTCAATTTAGTAATGCTACAATATGCTTATGAGAATTAATATTGTCCTAACAACTTGTAGTGGTAATATAAAAAAATACTAGAGAATGTTCTATCAAATGAGCTATCCTCTTGGCTATTTTAATGGCATTCTCTTGCAACAATTGTTTTTAGTATTCATGAATCACTTGTGACATAAATTGTATCTCTCTACCAACTTTGTGAATTGAACTTGGTAAAAATAGAAAAATAAATAACAAGAATAAATATTAGCAAGCTAAGAGATCATCTGTAGAGACTAAGTTCTGTAACTGCAGAATACATTAAAACAGAAATCTTCCTGTAAATAAAAACTGCAATAACAAATTTTAGACAATATTTTAAGTATTATACCAGTTAGTTACATTATTATACTTTAGAATTTGCTTTAAACATGTCTTTTATCATTTTAATGAACACTATATTTTAATAGATGTATTTAAAATGCTATCCAAGATAGATTCATTTTCTATTCTATCCCCTTTGGAAGAAATATCGAGATCACAGTTTGGCTAAATATGTTTTTATTTGCCTCAGTTTTTTTTTTTTTGTTTTTTGGAGATGGAGTCTCACTCTGTCTCCCAGGCTAGAGTGCAGTAGCGCGAACTTGGCTCACTGCAACCTCTGCCTCTCAGGTTTGAGCAATTCTCACGCCTCAACCTCCTGAGTAGCTGGGATTACAGGCACGCGTCACCACGCTCGGCTTATTTTATTTTATTTTATTTTTTTTTTAGTAGAGATGGGGTTTCCCCGTGTTGGCTAGGCTGGTCTCAAACTCCTGACCTCAGGTGATCCACCCGCCTCGGCCTCCGAAAGTGCTGGGATTACAGGCGTGAGCCACGGCGCCCAGCCAATTTGCCTCAAAAATGTAAGAGGATAGCCCTGAAGCATCTTTCTTTTTCTGTTTAAAATTATATTTAATCTTTAAATCATACATTCAACATTTCTAGAATTTGTTTATATTTTCAGCCCATACTACCACAAAAAATAAATGTAATAAATAAATAATTTTATCAATAAAATAGCATTTCCTTTTGCTTGTTCTCCTTTCTTAAAACACGAGTTGCTTTCAAGTTAAATTTTCATGCCTTCCTTTTTTTTGTACAATTTATAATGCTTAAATGTATCCTTCTCAGTTTTCATATTGCTAGATAAAATATTATTATAAAGAGAATACTACCAATCTTGACACTTTTAACCAAGATTGGAAAAGTTAAGAGATTATTATCTCCAATTACTTATTTTATTTATAGTCAATTTATTATTCTGTGTCATATACTGAGAATATAAGATCATGTAAACGATGCATAATGTCAGCTATTCAATCCAGTCACAGGATATTCCTATGCCCTGCAGATGTAATTTTTAGACTTTTACCTACTTGCCTCTTAAAAATCACACAATACCTTCCAAGACTCAAGAGTGACTGTCAAAAAGAAAATTAAAAAAATTGTTGACTGTAGTTGGTGATTTCAGCATAGTTCCTTTTGTGGTCTGCCCTAGCCCTAGTTAGCGAGCACCATTATGTTTTTTATTATTTTAAACACTTGATGAAAATTGGTTTTACGATAATGACTTAATCTGACCTGGGTAATGTGGCAGGCAAGCGAAAAAAATCCCAGAAGTCTTCTATTGATATGTAGTCATTAGAGATTCAGTTTAGACAAATACACAGAATAGAAACATAGCCATTTGCACTGTCCTGAATATATTTTGGTTAGGGATTTTCGCCAAATAATTTCTATCTTTTCCCCACCCAATGACACACCCACCTAGACATTTTTGTCCTGTGGACGGGGGACTAGAGATAAGGTCAGATTGCAGTATACTCTATCTCTTCTTTATAACTAGTAACATTTTTTTGGAAGTACTATGAAGCAGTTTTTTAGATTCCAGATCAATTGTCAAAGCCTGATCTGTGTGTTAGTGCCCACTCTTTTTTTTTTTTTTATTTCAATAGAATGCTGATTCATTTTGAAGGCAATCAGACCACAAATTGAATATCAGGTGCAATATTTACCACTCTTGTGGTCTTGGGCAATGCATTGTAATTTTATTGCATCTCATTTTCTCTAGTAATAAAATGTGGGTATATATAATGTACAGGGAAGTATAATACTTTTATGATATAAAATATGTAGAAAGGTGCCTACTAAATTATCTGCTTGTAATGTTTAATGACTATCCCTTTTTTCTCCTTTCTCTTGTTAAATCATGGTTGAGAAGTAGCAGTAATGATTGAGGGAAGTCCATAAATTAGTCATCATTTTAATTTTGATGAAGAACAAAGATTTAAAGAGAAGACAAAATGCAGAGGAAAAAAGGCCAGAAGAAGAGTCATAGGTTGGTGATCTAGGTTTGCCTTTGCTAATACTTAGAAATTTAGCCATCATTATCCTGAGTATCCCTATCTGTATAATGATGGTGCTTGGATTAATATTCACAAAGTTATCATCTAACCTGGGTAGCTTTTCTTTCTCCTTCAGGTGCTTGCAAAATAAGAGCACACTTAATTTGATCTGTATTTTTTATTTCTAGTTAATCAATAGATCCCTCTGTTATTAATTGGTTCAGTAATGCACCCTTTGATGAATTTTTTTAAATTTATAAAGAAACAATTTAGTGAATGGAAATTTTTGCTTTATGGTTGTTTGTTAATTCTACTCATTTTATGGCATGGAGAATTGATATGTGTTATGTGAGTATGTTAACAACCTCTGCTAAAGAGTTTCTCTTTATCAGATACTATTTTACTTCATCACATTTTGTTAATGTTGCCACACCTGAAGTTCTCTTCCTTCCTTTGGCCACGGTACCTTCTTGACTTTGTGGATAAAAAAGTTTCTGTTACACCATTCCTCTTTTTTATCCTATTAAAATTCATTTTAAAAAACCCTTGGGACTAATGCACAATAATAGTAGAGTGGTGAAAGTTAAAGGAGACGGGTAAAAACATTTTATTTGAAGTGCTGAAGTATAAATTTGTAGCCTGGGAGATATCTAATAGTGAAGATCAATGTGTATTCCCTTTTGCTTTCTCTGTCCTACTCTAAAGAGAACCATTCTTTCATGTTATCACTTATTTCTGTGTATTAGATGTCTGATGTTCAATATTGCTCAGTAATTTCGAGATGGGAAATTCTGGATAAATAGAGCATTTAATACGGACATTAAATTAGTACGTTTGTTAAAGCATAAGAAAGAGGATCCTGTGTTTTCAATGCTTAATTTAAGAACATCGCATACTTCTATAACTGAATAGCTATACACTTGTCCTCTCAAGTATTTTACACTGATAGCCTTTCATGGAAGAGACTTGTTATGATTAAAACTAAATAGTTGAAACAAAGTGCAGGAATTAGTTCTTACTTGATAGAATTATTAACTGCTCCTGTGAAGACTAAAATTATCTACCCAACAAATATAGGAACATTAAATTATAAAACTTTTGTAACTACTAGTTTTCATTCAGTGCTCTGTGTGAAATAATAATATGTAAAATAAGTTAAATTTATCTGCTACCAGAGAAGCATTCTAAGAACCTTTTGAAGCCAGGAAACCTATCTGCACTTCATAGATATGCAGTAATTTATTCTGGGAATTTGTTCATGAAAGTAATGGCAAGTATGCCTCTCACAGAGCATTTTAACCTGGAAACAAATAAAATAAAACACTTTGACTTATCATGAGCCATAGAATCTGCTGGCTTTAGCAATGTACATTTTGTCAAATAATGAGAATGTCTGTTAAATACTATGACAATTTTTGTAACACATAAGTAGGGAGCAAAAGGTGGACTTGTAGAGCTGCTGCGGAATATGAGGAATCCTGAAGGAATAATTATAGGAGAGTGTAAACCAGGCTTGTCTTCCCTTCCAATGAGCTTAATTTCTGAAGCCAAGGCTAATTAGGATTAATCATATTATCTCCAGAACAGCCCAAACCCCTCCAAAGAAAACAAACAATGGTCAGAGAAGAGATTCCAACGGGATGCAGTCTGTTTGGGTAAGAGTGAGGTCATGGAGACACTATACTTTGCCAGGGTACTTGGCTTTGTTTTCTGAATGCCATGCCTGACAACCCAGCTCTTTCCATCTGCCAAGACTCTCCATATTGCACCTTAGCTCTGCAGTTGTTGAATGTGCACTTCAAAGAGGTAAATAGGAACAATGAACTGAAAATCATACCTATCCCAAACCAAGATGTACCACCACCTGCCTTGTGTTAAGCCACTCAAGTAGCGCAGAGCTACTGTTAGTAGTTAATAAAGTCGTGCTTAAGAGCATTGTATATACCATGCAGCAAGTAATATGAGCAGGGCTATTCCATCACTTGTGAGATAAATAAAAGAAGTACCTATTTATTTTACATAGCAGTTCTCCATCAATTCGGTTACCCAGCTAAGTTTGAAGGTCACAGGATGTAAGTGTCTCAAATTCTGCCATAGTTAGTCCCAAATTCCATCTAGAACATTTAGAAAGGGGAAATTAATTGAAGATAGAATGACAGATTAAGAAAAAGAAACAACAATGAAAAAAGTAGTTTTCTTACTTCCATTGAGAAAATTAAATCCTCTCCAGGGTGATTATAAAGGTGCCTTTTCCTGGCAGCACCTGTGAAAGTCAAGATGGCTTCACCCAGTTGGAAAGAATAGCTGGTTCAAATCTTGCCTGTTCTGTCTACTACCCCTAGTGGTCCATAAGAACCATTTCTTTAGTTCACATTTCCTGTAGAAATACATTCACTAACACTAAATGTTTACATTTTAAGATACTAGTACAAATAAATAGTTTTAGTGGAGTAGAGTGGAAATGAGGCCAAATTGAAATGAGAATAAAGGAGAGAAGCTCCTGCTCAAAAAGAAGAGGAGAATGTGCACAAATATAGAGTGTTGGTGCTTGAAGTATCAGCCAGTGTTTTCTGTGTTCTAGCCACACCATTGCACTCTCTAGTTCAGTGCTTCTCGGGGAGTGGCAGTTGTCCACTGATAAGTAGATGCTTTAAGACTAAGATTTCAGAAACTTAAAGCAATTTGATATTACTGGTACATCCAAACATTGATCAAAGTATTTGTTTCCTTGAACAGATAGATCTAGATGGGTTCAGGTGGATTGATCTTTTCTTATAGGGTACTTATGGCATAAACTGTAGTTGTCACACACAGTAGGTGCTCATTACGTGTGGTATCTTCAAGTGAATTTGACATGTAAAACCCAGAATGTATTTGTTTTCGTCAGAAGATTATTTAAATTGAACACAAATTTTATAGAATAATTTATTGAAATTTATTCAAATAAATTGCTTTAAAATCTTTTCTCATCAATATACCTCTGTGTAACCAAATTCTCTCGGATTAATGTTTTTATTTGTTTTTAAAAGAAAGCCATTAAAAGAGTTGATATACATTATCCCACAAAATAGCCTTGTGATCAATTTAATTTAGAATATATAGGTAAAGAAGCAAGCTTTTTTATTATGTTGAAAGCAGTAAACATTGATATGCCTGGTATTCCTTCAAAGGGTGTGTCTAGGCATTTGATACAGGGAATTAGTACATCACTTATAACTTCTGGGTATGTGTAAGAGCAATGTTTTGTAACAGAAATTTATGTGTAAAAACAATTCTATTAATTGCCCATGCGCACGTCTTAAGTCAACAAGGTTGTGGTTTTTAAATTATTTTTCCTTTGTTGAAATATTTGATCAAAGTATTTCAACAAAATACTCAAATACTCAACAAAATTGAAAATTTTGTTGAAATGTGTCCATTGAAACCATTTAAAAATTTGGAACTTGTTTTTTATACGTTTTGTTTTGTTTTATTTATTTATTTATTGAGATGAAGTTTTGCTCTTTGTTGCCTAGGCTGAAGTGCAATAGTGTGAACTCAGCTCACTGCAACTTCTACCTACCGGGTTCAAGTGATTCTCCTGCCCCAGCCCCTCGAGTAGCTGGGATTACAGACATGTGCCACCACGCCCAGCTAATTTTGTATTTTTAGTAGAGATGGGGATTTCTCGCTGTTGGCCAGGCTGGTCTGGTCTCGAACTCCTGGCCTCAGATGATCCGCCTGCCTCTCCTTCCAAAATGCTGGGATTACAGGCGTGAGCAGCCACATTTGGCCTGTTGTTTTGTTTTAATAGTAATTCACTTTTATTATATTTTGTATTTTATGAAACTATTGGTTACAGTGGAAATTAAGAACAAAACAAACACACGTAAAAGATCCTTACACAAACACTGTTCAAGTTGAACATACCAGACAGAATTGATTTGTGGCAGTATGCTGCATAACCAAGACAGCCATCAGTAAACCTCTCTAAAGTCTCTAATTCCATTATTTATTTGCATGACCTCAGTCATCACACATTTCAGCAAAACAGAACTTTTCCAGCATTACCTTAACTCCTTCTGTATCTGCTTAATCAATGTGTACCTTGATAGGATTAATTATCTTGTTTCAGTGACATTTTGTTATGTTGAAAATACTTTGAAATTTGTGTGCCATTGGCCTAGTGGGATTTGGAAAGCTTTTTTACACTATAGAGATTAGGTGCTTGTTGTAATAGGATTTTGCCTATGGGAAATTAAATGATGCAGAGGCAGGTTAACCCTTTTGGTTATTTAATGCTCTGCTGAGTGCACAAGAACCAACCGATTTCTCTGTGCAAAGGCAGAGGATGACTGCCTGAGCCCCGTGAATTTACTCACACATCCATCTACCACCAGTCCGACATTCCAGCTACTTGTATCATCCAGATAGGTCATGTAAGTTGCATTGAGTTGACTGTGTTTACTGGATATATTATCTGGAGGGAGTAAACATTCAAAAGGGTCTATGCATCAGAGTGGTTGAAATGCTATTCAAAAGAGAAGAAGCGAGTCTAGAGGCAATACCATAAAGAAAGGAGTATTTTAAAGGGAGGAAGTTATGACAAAGCCTGGACCATGGGTTATTGCATAAGGAGGATGAACTTATATAGTGTGTGAATTATGAGGAAGGAATCAGGAGGCTCCTGTCCATAGTAGAAAGTGAAAAACCGTGAACTTAACATGTTTACCTGTTTCATCTTTCTCCGAGTCCTGTTACCTAATTTTACTAAGCTTCAGTTGCCTCAATTGTAGAACCAGGGAAATTATATATGTCAGAGGGATGTGAGAATTAAATGCTAGAATTTATATTAATCGTGTTATAAGTATTTCAAAATATCTTATGTTCACTATTATTGTATACTTTACCACAGGTTGGCTCAGGGTGGATGAGGGGCTTGTTATCTGTTCATCTCCTCATATACTGCACATAATTTAGAAGTGTTTTCAGTTGCAAGTAACAGGAAACCCAAATTAACATATCCTAACAAAATAAGAGTTTGTTTCACTCACGTAACATTGAATCCAGAGGCAGGCAGTTTCTGAAATTAATCATTAGTTCAGATTTTTAGCATCACAATTAGATGCCAAAACTCTTCTGTCTTTCTCTTCTGTCCTTAGCATGCTGACTTTTGCCTACATGCTTGTTGCTTCATGGTCCCCAATTGGTATTTGTATCTAAAAGCATTATGTACAATTTGCAGACAGAAAGGAAAAAGGTTAAAAGATCTTCATCATGGAAGGCTTTGTCTTTTTATGAAGAATTGGAAACTGTTGAGAGAAAAATTTTCCATGACTATTTTGGGTTTGCATTGTTGGATCTTCTGAGCAAAGACATGTTTGAAGAACAAAGGTCTTGAAAGCTAGAACCTCCCGGATGTCATCCTCCTTTGCTCCATCATCTGGACACATTTGCTTATATTCTGAGCTATTAACCTAAAGGCCGCACCGTTCCCTCTCCAGAGAAGAAGTATTCACATTTCAGAGTAAAGATGGAGGATGGGCAGATTGCCACTTGTCCTATATAAGCTCCAGGTTTCAGAATTTTGGGGTTCCTCTTCTGTGGTATGGCCAATTTCATATGCATGCAAATATCTAATCCTCATTACATTGGCCTGCGAGAAATGGAATATGGGGAACTGGTGCAAGGTATTTCTCAGGCTGCGGCTGCATTTTGACGTGAGCATTAAATGATATATTTCCCTTACCCAGTAGTCTTGTGTTTTTCTGTCAAAAAATATACATAAAAATGCAGAAGGATAACTTAACTTGAAAGTAGGCAAAGTCTCAGACTCTTAATACTTTCTGAATAAACAGGAACAAGTTTCTTCAGATTTTTCTCTTCTGTTTTATCAGTCAGAACAATAACACGTGCTTAATTTTAGATTAATCAATGACAACCAAAAATGAGATTACACAATGAATTTAGATCAATTTATCACCTGATCTTGGGACCAGGAAGCACTCTTTCTTTTCACGGTAGCGCTACCCATTATGGAATTATATTTTTTTTAAAAAAGTGTTTGTGTGTGGCTACCTGGTGGCTGATCAATGCATGGTGTTTTTGTCAAACTTAGTGATTCTAAAAATTCATTAATAGTGTATGTGTTTGCCAATATTGGGGACTAAATTTTTTCGAGTCAAGGAACTGTGTCTAATTTATATTTGAGAATACTTAAGAGATCAGTATAGAGTTTTACATATAGATGCTTAACACAGGTTAATTCAGTGAATGAATGTATTAGCCAATACATCCTACTTATGAAAAAAAAACTGTGCTCAATTAATTGAAGTGCCCACACCATGTAACAGAAAGGAAGGGAAAAGTATATATATCTAAGTCATTGAGTGATAACAAGTACTGGTTCCTGACTGATTGATTCTGGAAGTTTCCCAAATTGGAAAAATCTCCACTAAATTATGATAATGCCATTTAATATAATTATAACTTTCTGTAGTTTCAAGGTTGGTTTGAATGTTCCATTTCTGTATGCTACACAAGCACTTTAATATTATAGCTCTATCAAGTTCCTATGTGATTTATAAACTGGTAGCTAAAAATGTCAAGGATGTTTTCAAGGGAAGTGTTCTATATTCCTTAAAATGTATTTATAGTCAGAACAGAAGAACAGAATAAATATGGGGGCATGTATTTATTCTTAGTGACTTTCTTGTCAAATTTATTGGGTTTGCTTGTCAGGTGAGCAGTAATCAAATCGTATTGTCTGTGCTATAAAATCAAGCTGGTGTTAGAAAATCAAGTTGTGCTCTTTTTTTCTTTTCTTTTTCTTGAGATGGGGTCTCACTATGTTGGCCCGGCTGATCTTGAACTCCTGGGCTAAGCAATCTTCCCACCTCAATCTCCCAAAGTGTAGGGATTGTAGACATGAGCCACTGTGCCCAGATCAAGCTGTTTTTCTATTATTTGTGTGACTATTAGTACATGTATGCAATTTTAAAATGGAAAACTATTAGGCAATTTTATTAATGAAGTGAATAATGCAACATAGAACAACTGAATTACAGTCCTGCATGATTGAATTGCTGCTTAGGATATAAAATATATTAACATTTAGTCTACTACAATAATAGAAATATAAGGAAACAGCTAAATCAGAATTACATCTTTTTAATAACAGCAAGTATTCACATAGCATAGATGGAAAGATTCTGAATATTATTTATTGAATCAGATATGTTAGTCCCAAGTAGCTTAAATGGTCCATTGAAGCCATGCAATAGACTACCATTACGTATGGTACCGTGATACCAACATGGTAATAACGATACCCGCTACTGTAAGGTAGCTGTTCCTCACTGTGCATAGAAAATTAACCAACAATTACTTGAATTGTTTTCTCTGATGTACTTGATTGCTGACAAAATGACCAATTTAGCGCATGCAAATAATGTGTAATTTAAGGGCTTATCATAAGCTTTTCATTCCTAAGAAAATGATCCTGGCTAACTCAGCAAACTATGTCTTCTTAGTGCCTAACTGGGCTTTATTCAAGTTTTCTATTTTGTGACCTCAAATGAGAAGATGTTCTACTTCAACTGATAAAACTTTTCTGGACAGGTCTGCATTCCTCCTGAAGAGGGAAGTCTAAGACTTACTGATAAAACACCTTCCACATTTAAATAGATCAATACATGATCAAGCTGCAGAAACATGTTTTCTTATTTCTATATTTGAAGAAAAGAAATGAACATTTATCAAGTGTTTTTAATAAACCCTGCCTTTTAAGAAATAAATTTTATTGTGTATATTTGAGGTTTTCAACATGATGTTATGGGATATCTATAGTAACATATAGACTGTAAAATGGTGACTCTCCTGGAGCGAGTTAATACATTCATTATCTGACATAGTTATTTGTGTGTGTGTGTGTGTGTGTGTGTGTCAAATGTAGCTGAGACATATCTTTTCAAAAACATTTTCTAAATACTATATTATTGGATTCTTACAGTGACCTTTTAAGATGAGTATTTTCATGACCATTTGACAAAGAAAACTAAGACTTAGAAAAGTCAGGGTAATTTGCATACATTTCTACACATATTAGACAGCAAATACTGAGTAGAAATTCAAATCCAGTCCTGTCTGTCTTTAATGTCCTTTCTATGACATACTGACCACCTCTTAGCACTAACATTTTTCCCACTGGAGAAAGCTCTATTTGACATATTGTAATCAAGTGTATTATCTAAGATCAGTATCATAGGAATACCAAAATTATACAAATTCTCCTGTTTTATGAGAAGAATATAACAAGAGAAACAGTCAATCACTATTCCTTAAAAAAAAAGAGCTGGGGAGAATTAAATAATGTACTGGAGAGCATGGAGGGTAGAATAAATTTTACCTAAGAATCTTGAAATAATTAACAACTGCAGAAATATGTTTGGTCAATTTCACTTTGGGTGTTAATGATCAAATGTGTAAGGCAGAATGTACAAACGTTTGGTAACAAGTTTAAGTGGACAAACTTCACTGTCTACTTGTTGGATTATGCACACTTGAGGCCTTTCACTGAGTGCCACTCTGGTCATTCAGTAACAGCTGTCCCTGTCAGGTGGGGGACTTGTATGGAATTTGCCTCACCCTGATCGTGGCTGGCAGCCTATAATGATGAGATGATGGCTGTTATTCCAGGTCAGTTACGTTGTGGCTTCTGTGCTGAGGCTGCCATTTGTGTAGATGTTTTTCTGACGTAAACCCTCTATCCAGCAGAAACCAGAAAAAGAACACATAAATACCTCACACCTTTGATCACTGCTTGCCTGGTATCTCTGAGACTTGGTGACCTGGAGATAAGAGGCTTGGTTTCCCCTTACCAATTATTCCCCCGAGCCACTCACTATCCTGTATATCCATGATTATCAGCCTTTCTTCGGTCTCACGGGGCCCGACTCCAAAAGAAGGTTAAATGGTTTGTTTTCTCACTATACCCTGGAAGCAGAATATCACTCTATAAAACGTTTCATCCATGAAGGGCAATCACAGTTCTGCTCATTGGAAAAAAAACAGAGCATCAGAACCTCATCACGTAAAGAACGCATGTTGCATTTCAAAAGAAGAGTTTCATTCACCCTTTGGGGTTAGAGATCTCAACACATAACTGTGAACGGCATTTATACACTATTGAGTCTGGCTGCTAATTGACTGGACAGTCAAAATTGCATGCAGCTAGGAAAAGTGTCAACTTTAATCTTCTCAGAACTGCTTCAGAAGAGAATTAAGTGGAAAGCAATTTTTATCAGAATTAAACCAATAGTGTAGGTTTAAAATGGAAAAAGTTGAGGTGACAGGAGAAGTGGAGAGATATTTAAATAAACTTTAAAATGCCTACTACATGCTAGGCACTATTATCATCCCTCTTACCAAAGTATTTTACTGAATTGGTTTAACAAATCTGTGAGATAGCTTTGTTTTCTTGTGACTTTAAGGATTTTTTTTTTTCATTTTATAAATGAGGAAACTAAATCTCAGAAAGTGAACAAAAACTTGTTTCAGCTCCCACAATTAGAATAAACCTAGGTCCCTTTGACACTAAACTCTGAGTTTTTATTCTTTGAATGCATTGAGGTTATTTATCCTCTGGCATATATTATAGATTCTCCAGGATGCCCAGATAATGACAGAGAAATATGACTTCATACAACTCTTCACCTAGATCCATCTCTTTTTGAAAGGAGAGAACTACTACCATCAGATAGTGTCCTGGTCTATTTTCTGCTGCTGTGACAAAATACCACGGACTGGGTAATTTATAAACAGTAGATGTCTACTTGGCTCACAGTTCTGGAGGCTGAAAGTCAAAGACATGGTGGTGCTGGCATGTGGTGCGGGTCATTCCATGACAGAAGGAAGAAGCAAGCATTTGAAGCATAGAGAAATGGGGCTGAACTTAGGTTTTTACTAGGAGCCTACTTCCAAGATAACTAACCCACTCCTGTGATAATGGCATTAATCTATTCATGAAGGCTCATCCATATGACCTAATCATCTGCTAAAGGCCATCTCTTGATATTGTTACAATGGCAATTAAATTTCAACAAGTTTTGGAGGGAACATTCACCCCATAGCAGATAGCTTTTTTCAGAACTTGTGTCTGGCTGTAACATTGGGAGTCATGGTCCATTTGCATCAGAAACTTCTCAGGAGTAATCAAAGGTGCAAATTACGTAGCTGCACACTTCTCAATCAGTTTTTCTAGAAGCCGAGGCCTTGACACTGCGTGTTAACAGAGTTCACAGGTAACACTTACGAATATAAGTTTAAGAACTGTTTTTTTATGGAATATAAAAATGTGGTTGAGTGAATGAGGCAGACTCCTTGCTTCCAGAATAAATATCACACTAGTACAAATTCCAGTGCTCATATAACAACACTCTGTATGTGGTTGGTGTGGTCTCTCAGAGGGACAGGTGAACATTCATAAGTGTTATTTAAAATATCACATAATATCTGTAAAATATACATAAATATCTTTTAAAATAACAAAATATTTTTCTCTCTGGCCAGCAAAGTAGTAAAATCCCCACACTAGACAGTGATTAATATTATTGTAGTTCTTGTTGTTGGGATTGAAGGTCTTATTCCAAACCTGTGTGCTCTTTCATCAGATTTGCTTATGGAGCATCTGAAAGTGCAGAACTCTGTGATTCTATATTTAAAAAAATACTGCAAAATAAGTGGTAGATCCAAATCAAGGCTGGACAGTATGCTACCTAAAAGTCACAGTGGGGAAGAGAAAAGGGAATGCTTCACAAGGATAAGGAATAATCATTGGCAATGGGCCACATCAAAGCCAGGTTTTCTATTCTGTTGTTTTCATCTGGGGAGGCCCTTGCTGAGACTCAGCTACTCCCAGGAGACCTACTGACATCTACTGTCTGACACTGGTGATAAATTCTCCTTCTGCTTCTCAGAAAACACATGCACATCCTGTGGGACATTTTTTCTTTTAAGAAATTCTACAAGAAATTCATAGCTTCCTCTACAAAGGAAGAGCAATTTAAACAGAGGGCTTTAAAATGAGCTTTTGTTTTACCACCAGCTCATCACAGAAACCTAAATGATTTCAAGAAGAATTATGGCTTTTACTTTCTTCTCAATAACAAAGACAATGATAACATATATTCTATGTAATGTATTAATATTAATATAAAATGCAAATATATCCTATATACAATATGTAATGTATAATTGAACTTTTTATAAAATCAATTACATATATTTTATAAAATATATAATTCCTGTAACTATATAATAGGTGCTTCTGAACTCATGCAGCTAGTAATATTTGTATATTATGTATGTTATCTCAATGACTTAGGAATTTGTAATATTTCTCATTGAGATTTGCACCGATATATATATATATTTTTCCTATCATATTGCTCTTTACTACAACTGAGGTAAGGAAAAATATTATAAAATATTTAAGTAAAAGTTACTATATAGTTTTAGCATAACTTAGTAGGATTTTATTTTCTTTCTGGATGACTTAGTATCACTAAAAAATTACAAATTATGCAAAGATTAAGCACTATTGTCTCATGAACAGAATTACAAAGTTTATTGGGTTTGACAGACATTTTTCAAGCTAGTGTACATTGGACAGACTTTACCCCACACTAAATATAGGTTATGGTGTTTCTCCATATGAAATATGTTTGACAAAGAAACAGAAAAATTTTAATTTGAGAATATGGGAAAAAATAATTTTGATAACCAAGGATGTATCCTGGGTATTAATATAGAAGCAGAAAGTAATGAAAAGTTTTAGGGCCTCTGTAGCCCATTTTATAAGCGTATTTTTATATCGATGAGATAATAGATGTATTTTAATTTGTGCTCTAAGAGAGATATCCACATAATTTATAAATTACTGTTTTTCATCATTCATAGCATCTGTATTGGTTAGGCTGGGCTAAAATGTGCTGTGATAGCATACAGCCCTCAAATCTCAGTGGCCTAAAATAACCACATTTTACTTCTCATTCATTCCGTATGTCCACTGTGGGTCAGCAGATAGCTGTGCTCCACCGTGTCACTTAGGGCCCTGTGTGATGGACACTGTAATTACCATCTGGTCTTTTGCCAGATTCTGTAGCACAGAAAAATTCAGGCTTGGAGTTTATGCATCAGCAACAAAATGCTTAGCCCAAAAGTTATATATATATTTTTCATCCCTCACAACTTCTTAGCCAGAACTGGTTATGTAGCCCTGCCAATTAAAAAATGAGCCAGGGCTAGAATTTCTCCCATGTACCTGGTCAGGGAGAGATGAAATATTTTGCAACAGCAGTGACTACCAAATTGTGTAACCCATTGTTACTGCTTTCTAAGAACTGAGGACTGTTGAATAATGATGAAACCATTAGGTGAGGGAAGTATTACAGATCAAACTTTTTATAAAATCAAATTTGTAGAGTGTCAGCTTTAAAATTCTATTTCCATGCTAAAACCATTTTGGGGGAAAACATAAATAAAACAAATTTATCATGCTGGATGGGAAGATAGCAAATACCTAAAGGAAAGTGGAGGATCTTGAGAACCATTGGAATAAAGCACTGAAGAACTGCATGGAGAGTAAACTGATGTGGTTTGATTTTGAGTCCCTACTCAAATCTCATCTCGAATTGTAATACCCAGTTGTTGAAGGAGAGACCTGGTGGGAGGTCATTGGATCATGGGGACAGTTTTCTCCATGCCGTTCTTGTGATAGTGACTGAATTCTCATGAGATCTATAAGGAGATCTCCTTATAAGATTTATAAGGAGCTCTTCCCCGCTTCACTTCTGACACACACTCTCCCTTGCCTGCCACCGTGTAAGGTATGCCTGCTTCTCCTTCTGACATCATTGTAAGTTCCCTGAGGCTTCCCCAGCCATGCAGAACTGTGAGTCAATTAAACCTATTTTATTTAGAAATTATCTAGTCTCAGGTATTTCTTTATAGCAGTGTGGTACAAGGAGTGGGGTTGGATCCCTCACACAGAGTTTCCACTGAGGCACTGCCTGGTGGAGTTGTGAGAAGAGGACCACCCTCCTCTAGATGCCAGAATGGTAGATCCCCTGACAGCTTGAACCATGTGCCTAGAAGAGCCACAGACACTCAAAACCAGCCTGGGAAAGCAGCTGGGAGGGGGACTGTATCCTGCAAGGCCACAGCAGAGCTGCCCAAGACTATGGAAGCCCACCTCTTGCATCAGCATGACCTGAATATGAAACATGGAGACAAAGGAGATCATTTCAGAGCTTTAAGATTTAATGACTGTTCTGGAAGATTTCAGACTTGCATGGGGCCTGTAGCCCCTTTTTTTTGGCCAATTTCTCCATTTTGGAATGGGAGTATTTACCCAATGCCCTATTTAGGAAGTAACTAACTTGCTTTTGATTTTACAGGCTCATAGGCAGAAGAGACTTGCCTTGTCTCAGATAAGACTTTGGACTGTCGACTTTCAAATTAATGCTGAAATTAGTCAAGAATTTGGGGGATAGTTGGGAACACTGGATTGATTGTGAAATGTGAGGATATGAGATTTGGGAGGGGCCAGGGGCAGAATGGTATGGTTTGACTTTGTGTCCTCACCCAAATCTTATCTCAAATTGAAATCCCCAGGTGTTGAGGGACGGATATGGTGGGAGGTGATTGGATCATGGGAGTGGTTTCCTCCATGCTGTTTTCTTAATAGTGAGTGAGTTATGAGATCTGATAAGGGGTCTTTGCTCTTTTCTTCCTACACACTCTCTCTCTTGCATGCTACCATGTAAGACCTGCCTGCTTCCCATTACACCATGATTGTAAGTTTCCTGAGGCCTCCTCAACAATGTGGAACTGTGAGTCAGTTAAACCTTTTTTCTTTATAAATTACCCAGTCTGAGGTATGACCTTAGAGCAGTGTGAAAACCGACTAATAAACACATACAGATGTGTACATATGCATGGTGGATGATGTGTCTGCGTTTTCAAAAAAGAGGAAAGCCATGTAGCCTGGTCCTCATTGCCAAAACATTATTGTTTTTAAAATTTTTAAGTGGGAGTTGTGGTTATGTCTACTATAGGGGCTTTAGGAATTTTGTTATGGTTATTCTCCACAATTAATCACACACTCTCTATATATGGGTGTTGTATATATATGTGGGTGTATATATAAATATACACACAAATATAAATATATTTACATGTATTATATATCTGTATGCATACATATATGTATATGATACATATAAATATGTATAGCTATATGTATGTATATATAAAATATACATGTATTTTTATATGTATAAATCTGTATAGGTATACATAGTTACATGTATTCTATACATGTGTATAATATACATATTTTGTATATGTATACAAATTTATATACCTATGTATACCTGTGCATATATAGCTATATAAATGTATATATACACACACATGTGCATGTATAGGAATATATATACTTATATGTAGGTATATACATGCCTATATATAGGTATATAAATATGTATATATACACATATATGTAGGCATATAAATATGTACACATTCATATAAGTATACAGATATGTGTACATATACACATATATTTTGTATATGTACAAATATATGACTGCCAATATAGCTATACATATTACATAGTAATAGGCATATAAATAATATACATGTAAATACATGTTGCACATTTATACATATATAAAAACATAGATACAGAAACAGATATAAAAATCTATATTTCATATATGTAGACATATGTACATGTATGATATGTAGTTGGATAATATATGGCATGTATACCTATATTGGTATACATATAAATATTCATACATATACAAATATACATGTATATGTACATATATGAATATATGTATATATGCATATATAAATATATTTACACAAATATATGTAAATATTATATATATATTTTGCACTCCAGCCTGGGCAACAGAGTGAGACCTTGTTTCCATAAAATAAAATGAAATAAGATAATACATACAAATTTTGTATGTATTATACAAATGTATAATGAAAACATATATTTGTATGTATAAAATCATACAAAATTGTGTGTAATTGTGTGTAATCACATACAATTATATAATGTTTACATATATACATATATTTTTGTATTTTTAGTAGAAGGATTTCACCATGTTGTCCAGTTTTGAACTCCTGACCTCAGGTGATTACATACAATTACATACAATTTTGTATGATTTTATACACACGAATATATGTATTCATGTACATAAACATATTTACATATGTATGTTTTACATGTACACATATATTTATAATATTTACATGTATACATATATTAGGTTGGTGCAAAAATCTTGTGATTTTTGCCATTAAAGATGCCAGCAAAAACCGCAATCATTTTTTCACCAACCTAATAAATGTATATTTACATATATATGTATGTGTGTATTCATGTACATATATAAACATATGTATACATAAATGTATGTATAAATAATACACATACTTATGTATGAATATAAGTATATATACACTTATATAAAATATATATACTTATACATGGATATAAATTTACTGACTTACTTTTTATCTTCTTAGTTTGATTTTAAAAATGACTTGTTTTTTGAATTCTGCATTTTCTGCATCAATTCTAAGTTAGCACATAACTAGTACTAAAATACTGTGTCCCAGTTGAAAATGAAATCCTACATCTATACAATGGAAAAACTATCAGGAGCCTGATTCAAATAATCCATATATGAGTATATGTACATATGTATATATGCATAACATATAAATATATATGTTATATGTGTGTGTATTTAGAGAGGACTCTTGCTCTGTAGCTCAGGTTGGAGTGCAGTGGTGGTATCATAGCTTGCTGCAGCCTCAAACTCCTGGGCTTAATTGATCCTCCTGCCTCAACTTCTTTATAGTAGCTATGATTACAGGTGCATGCTACCATACCTGGCTAATTTGTTTCAAAATTTTGTAGAATTAGAGTCTAATTTTTATTTTGTAGAATTAGGGTCTTGCTTTGTTGCCCAGAATGGTTTTTTATTTTATTTTATTTTTAGTTTTATTTTATTTTTAATTTAATTTTATTTGATGGAGACAAGGTCTTACTCTGTTGCCCAGGCTGGAGTGCAGTGGCATGATCACTGCAACCTCCACCTCAAGAGTTCAAAAGATCCTCCTGTCTCAAACTCCTTAGTAGCTGGCACTACAGGCCTGCACCAAGGTGCCTGGCTAATTTTTGTATTTTTAGTAGAAGCAGGGTTTCACCATGTTGGCCGGTTTTGAACTCCTGACCTCAGATGATTACAGGCGTGAGCCGCTGTGCCTCGCCCTCTCAGGCTGGTCTTGAATTCCTGGCTTCAAGTGATCCTCTTGCCTTGGCCTCCCAAAATGCTAGAATTATAGGCATGAGCCACTGTGTTCAGCCTGTGTATATCTTATATAACAAATACTGAGTTTTTGTATTAAAATTCAGAAGTATAGTATGAAAATGTAACTTTTAGTGGTATGATACTAAAAATTCCTTTGATGGAATTTAACTAGTACCAAAAGTATATTTTGTCTTTACACAACTTTATTCATTTTAATTGAAGAAAGTGCATACACTCACATAACACACACACATCTATATCTTTGATTTTATTGCTATCTCTGTATCCATGTATCTGTATATGCAGAAAGAGTAAGAGATGGTGAGAGGAGAAAAAGGAAGAGAGGATGAGACAGACCAAGTAATGACTGCAATATTAATGTAGTAGGTATAGTATTCTATAATTCCTCATTAGTGTGCTTTTGACCTTGCACAAGTCATGTTTTAAACATCTGTGTTCTTTGTAAAACAGGTAATTTTGAGACTCAAGTACAAAGTATTAGAAGTATGGAAGTATTGTTAATACTAAAGCACTAGGCAAAAATTAGCTTGTCATCATTTTGTAATGCTCTAGGAATTAATAAAAAAGCCCAAATTGGGTGACTGGGCAAGATGGACTAGCCACATTTGCTTTTGATATGTAATAGGAATGGGAAAAGAAGTATAAGATGTCAAAAGTTATATCCAATCAACAAAATGACTTATTTGCTGACCTGCAATGGCACCTTGGCATTCTTCCCAGATTCTCTAGTTTGTCTCGACTTATTTTCTGAATGGGAAGTGAAAAGACTGCTGAAGAATCAGGTTTATTAACCATTCGTTTTTGTTTTCCTACCTTAGCATATATGACACATGGATCAATTTAGTAAATTGGCCTTTTAAGGAAATCACAACTCTCTGTCGTGCAAGTAAACAACTGAAACAACCGACTGTCATTTTTCATTCTTCTCAGCTTTATTTTTAAAATGATTCATTCTTAAAATTATATTCTGAATTTTCTGCATCAATTCTAAATTAGCACACAACTAGTACTAAAATACTCTTTGTCCAAATTGAAAATGAAACCCTACACTGACATGACAGATAGCTTATCTAGAGCCTGATTCAAAGTTATAATTAAATCTATAAGAGATTCCTTTCTAGAAAATGTGGTATCAACCTAAATGCCTGTCAATGATAGTCTGGATAAAGAAAATGTGGTACATATGCATCGTGGAATACTATGCAGCCATAAAAAAGGAATGAGATCATGTCCTTTGCAGGACATAGATGGAGCTGGAGACCATTATCCTTAGCAAACTAACACAAGAAGAGAAAACCAACTACTGCATGTTCTCACTTATAAGTGGGAGCTAAAGGATGGGAACATATGGACACATGAGGTGAAACAACACACACTGGGGCCTGTCAGAGGGCTGAGGGTGAGAGGAGGGAGGAGATCAGGAAGAATAGCTAATGAATACTGAGCTTCATACCGGGGGATGGGATTATTCGTGCAGCAAACCACCATGGCACAGATTTATGCAACAAACCTGCACATCCTGCACATCTACCCCTGAACTTAAAAGTTGGGGGGAAAAAAAAAAAGAAAACAACATGAAAAACATATTTACCTTTAAAAGATAAAACAGGAGAAGTAATTTTGCAGTTAAAAAATTATAAATATAAGTGGCATATCCATTCTGAAGAGAGAACAAGAGAAACTGGAAAATTTCTTTTGACCGGGCGCGGTGGCTCAAGCCTGTAATCCCAGCTCTTTGGGAGGCCAAGACGGGCAGATCACGAAGTCAGGAGATCGAGACCATCCTGGCTAACACGGTGAAACCCCGTCTCTACTAAAAAAAAAAAAAACAAAAAACTAGCCGGGCGAGGTGGCGGGCGCCTGTAGTCCCAGCTACTTGGGAGTCTGAGGCAGGAGAATGGCATAAACCCAGGAGGCGGAGCTTGCAGTGAGCTGAGATCTGGCCACTGCACTCCAGCCTGGGTGACAGAGCGAGACTCCGTCTCAAAAAAAAAAAAAAAAAAAAAAAAAAATTCTTTCTATCCTCCTGATTAAGATTTCATTTCACATGTTGCCTTTAGAGATTGACACCTAATTCTTTTGTGTTCACTCTTTCTTGGAACTTTGGAAGCTATAATTCAATTTATAAGCATGTATCAACATAGAAAATCATAATACTTAAATCTGTTCCTTATGAAATAAACATTTCTGTGGTTCATCTGTGCAGTGTAGTGGGCTAATCCAAAAACCATACAGCCAGTAATTGGTGGAGCCGAGATGTGAATTCAGGTCCATTTGATGCCCAAGCATGAACTTTCGCTCCCCAAGCTATGCTACCAGTGTTATTTCATCACAATACTGAAGAATCAGGGAAACCTGGGGTTCATGTAGACCCTATCATTTCCTAGCCTTGGATCCTTACATAACTTTCCTTACATTACTAGGATTTATATTCCTCATCTGTAAAATGGTCATCATCACAGTACCTACCTCACGGCGTTACTGCTCAAATAAATTAAGATAATTCATAGTCAGCATTGTGACTGCACTTAGAAAGGACTTCATAAATTCCCTCTCATTATGCATTTTAATATGTGAAAATCCAAGTGGGGAGTAGCAGAAAACTTGTTTAATATTTCTTCATTTGGAAATGATTGCTTCTCCCCTTTCTTTGATATGACTTTCATGAGGCATCACCTCACAGCTGGTCACCTGTCATCAGTGCACAGGGAAGGGAATGCGAACCCATCCTTGTTAGTTGTAGGATCTCTTATTTGTGAAAACAGGGATCACACAAATAGTGGTTACATGACTCAGGTCAGGTGAATTAAGTCCTCCTTTGTTAAGAAAATAAGGAGGTAATCTACCTTTCTCTACCTAGGACTGCTGAGATAGGAGAATGTGAGCAAGGGGTTATATAAAGCATGTGTGTTACTCCTGGAAGATAGTACAGATTCAGGATTAACTTCAAAAGCAGGAAGAAACAGAAGAGAGTCTCAGTGGTGCTGACCTCAGCCTCCAGTTCTTCATGCCAAACTTTCCTTAGTTCTTTGAAGTGTTCGTCACAAATAGATGAACTAATAAAGTTCCCTTTTACTTTAAGGTATTTTAGGTTCCTGTGCAGTATTTGCCAATGAAATAGTTTTAATTCAAATACAGATACTGGTAGTAATCTGTCATAAGTGATGTAAGCTAAAATGCAGATCCCAATGTATGTACTGTATATTACTCCAGGGATGAATACAGTGAAAGTCTTGATTTCATCATTATCCAATATAGCAACACAACAAAATTATACTTGTACTCCATAAATTTAAATTAAAAATATATAAATAGTGGTGTCATGGCGTGGTTGGGGTTATTGGCAATATTTATTAAATGGCAGCAAAGTTAAACTGTTACTTAAGTCTTGGAACTTGGAAAATATAACCTTCAAAATGGAAGCTTTAGTGGATTTGGCTGAAAATCAGGATGCTAAAGTGTTATAGTACTTCTCATCTTTATCAGGAACTTAAAGAAAGGGACATGCATTTGGAAGCTTACAAGAAATGACATAAAACTCTGACCTGAAAGGACTTTTCAAGTCCGCAGGCTACCATCCGAAATGGTTGGGTGTCCGGTTATTCATGGGAATTTCATAATCATAAAGTTTCAATGCTCATTTCTCAGTGAAAGTTAGTGCAACTCAAGTCAGGGAAATGGGAAACACAGTAGAATAAGAAGCCAGAGAAATGGGGTGAAATGTGATCCTGCAGACCCTTCACAAACACCAGCTGCTTTGTATAACTTTCCTGACCATTCCCAAGAATTTCTAGGAATAGAAATCTAAAGTGTGTATTTTTTTTTCTTCCCAATATCCTTTACTTCGTGGAACCTTATGACCCTGGTAGATCTACCATTTCCAAGACTGAACTTCATCACATTACACAAAAGCATCTAGCACAAGGCAACCTCAACTCCTTGGCAATAACTGTGGGTCTGATGGTAGAAGACACATCCTGAAATTAGCATGCTATTTATTCTGTTGGACTTCTGAACATAGAGATTGGGAATGTCAGAAAACTGATACTTTCTTTCCCTCCCATACATAGAGTGCTTATCTGTAGCATTAAGTTAAATGTTTGAAAATCTGATCTCTTCTCAAGAGAGATAGGTCACTTGGTGGCAGAAGGTCTCTATAATGTGATTCCTAAAGACCATTCTTTCATCATGTGGACTACATGAATATTTTCCTTTCTAGAAATTGTTTTCCTATTTCATTATATAAATATATTTATATATTTATTGTATATTTATATATACAATAAATATATATATATATTTATAGTATATATAAATATACTATAAATATATTTATATAAATATAATCTTCAATGAGTTGCTTTCACTTGCTTCCTTAATGCCCCAGCTAATATAAATGACAAAACTTCCACATGTGAACAATTAGCCTACATCATAAATAATATATAAAAATAAGTTAATGCGCAACATGGTCTTACAGACTTTTGGAGGTGGGAGAGAACCTTGTGGATGGAGATGATGCAGGAAGCTTCAAGGAGGATGAGAAACTTGAGCACAGCTTGGGGAAATTTAGATAAAGAGCTAAGCCTATGGAGACACTCTAGGTTAATGGTACAAAGTGAGAAAAACAGAGACTCTCTATGTTCAAGGAGCTGTCAATAAGATCTTACCGACTTCTGCTGATCCTTTCCCAATGAAGAGTTAATTATTTTCAGATTTTAGTTTCCAAGGGGGTGGGTGGAGAGAGAGAAACTATTAATCACTTCAACCAGTTAACCTCAAATGATGCCACTGTTTGTATCCACAAATGGAAGGACTATTTTCACCAGTTAACACTCTTACTAGTGTACCTAACTCATTCTCGGTTAGAAGATGAGTGTGTTTGAGAAATCAGTAACACATTTACACCTTCATTCTTAAATGATCTGGTGAAAAGTTGAATTTCCTTTGATGAATGAATGAGTCACAAGAGCACCTTCCCAACCAGAGAGACACCAAAAAACGTAGGCAGAACATACCATGGAACAGGTCAATGTCATCAGCTTCATTGGAGTAGACTAACCTCATTGAAGATAGTGGTGTCATCAGTCTTTATGGTTCATAAAGCATTTTTCACATTTCATTTTTTACCATCTCCATCTTCATAAGCACACAATTAGATATCTTTGGATTTGTTATTAATTTCATACACCTTGTTATTAATTAAAATCCCTAAATATAAATTTGTTGATGAAATTTGAACCTTGAAAAGCTTGTCAGGAATATGCAAAAAAGCAAAAAGAATGAAAATTGAGCATGTTAACCCTTCATGAGAGACTGGTATAGATTGCCCTCTTATACAACCTGACTGTCCCTATGTGATCTGTGTAAAAGAACACTCTAGAAGAAGGTAGGAAAGCAAAAAGATTTGATGCATTAAAGATGATTATTTCCTGAATGTTTAATTTGGCAGAAGACAAGCTCTACTGTCATGATTCAAGTGTGGTGCCGTACATATATTTAAATTTGGCTGTTTCCTTGCCTCAGTTAAAATGAGTCATGCATCACCTTCAAGAAGACATTGGAGAGTGGAGGAATATTCTACAGTAAACCCAATTATGCTCAAACATTTTATGGTTTGAGTGTACCTAACTGCTGACCATGGTTTCCTATGGGAAACAGGGAGGAAAAGGATAAAGCTATTGCACTGCAGATCAAGATGATATTATTTCCCAACTGGGAGAAATTCTTAAAGTACAGCATATAATTGTGCTTGCCATTTATTAAACAATTGTTGTGTGCTCCACACTGTGTGTGCTGTAACAACCCTATGAAGTAGATGTAGTTAACATCCCTTTTAGAGAAGAGATAATTGAGTCATAATAGTTAATGGAATTACCGAAGTCTGCACAATTCATAAACACAGAACCAGAGTCAAACCCTTTCCACTTTGGCGTCAGGTGAGTTTTTTGTTGTTGTTATTGTTGTTTGTTTTTTGTTTGTTTGAGATGGAGTCTCGCTCTGTCACCTAGGCTGGAATGCAGTGATATCATCTTGGCTCACTGCAACTTTGGCCTCCGAGGTCAAGCAATTCCCTGCCTCAGCCTCCTGAGTAGCTGGGATTACAGGTGTCTGCCACCATGCCTGGCTGTTTTTTTTTTTTTTTTTTTTTTTTTTTTGTATTTTTAGTAGAGATGGGGTGCTGGGATTACAGGCATGAGCCACCGTGCCTAGCCCAGGTGAGATTTAAAATATATTTCTCAAGTGTGTCTGAGAGGATTGGCAATGAACTTTATTGAGACGGAAAAAATGAGAAAGGTAAAAAATGATGAGAAGATTCTTTGGGTTGAGCAGCTGAGAACTGTAGTTACTATTTCTTGAGTTGGGGAAAAATGAAGAAGGTGCAGCTTAAAAGGGAATAAAAAGTACATATTATATATTACATTTCAGGTGCAAGATGAAGAATGAAGATGTTACATAGGAATTTGGTTAAAGGACCTGTGAATTTGTGGGACTGTTTAGGCTGAGGATATAAATGTGTGTGTTATCAACTTAAAAATGTAACTTCTATCCAGCAGACTTTGGGCAGTGACAGAGGGAATAAATGCTAATTAAAAAAGGGGCTAGAGAACTAAGCCTGTGGCATTCTGCCTTGTACAGGTTATGAAGTGCAATGGCCTAAATTGTGCTCCCCCCCAAGTTCATATGTTGTAGCCCTAACCTCCAGTGTGACTGTGTTTGGAGATACAACCTTTAAAGAGGTCATTTAAAGAGGTCATTAGGCTAAATGAAGCCATAAGATGAAGCTCCAATCTAGTAGCACTGGTGTCCTTATAAGAAGAGGTGGAGGCCAGGCGCGGTGGCTCATGCTGAAATCCCAGACCTTTGGGAGGTTGAGGTGGGTGGATCACCTGAGATCAGGAATTCGAGACCAACCTAGCCAACATGGTGAAACCTAGCCTCTACTAAAAATACGAAAGTTAGCCAGGCCTGGTGGCAGGGTCCTGTAATCCTAGCTACTCAAGAGGCTGAGGCAGGAGAAACTCTTGAAGTGGGTAGGCAGAGGTTGCCGGGAGCTGAGATCGTGCCATTGCACTCTAGCCTGAGTGACAAGAAGCGAAACTCCCTCTCACACAGACACACACACGCACACACACACACACACACACAAAGAAGAGGTGGAGACATCAAGAATGAGCACTCGAACAGCGGACAGACCATGTGAGGACACAGCAAGAAGGCAGCCACCTGCACTACAAAGAGAGAGGCTTCAGGAGAAATCAGCCCTGCTGACACCTTGATCTTGGACTTCCTACCTCCAGAACTGTGAGGAATCAGTGTCTGTGGTTAAAGCTACTCAGTCTGTGGTGTTTTGTTATGATAACCCTCAAAAACAGATACAGGAAGAGTGCCCTCAGTCTAGTAAGACTGGCACAGAGTCAGCCACCAATGAGGTGGAGAAAACTGACCATGGGCCATGTCCCTTTAGCTAAGTAAAGGCAATATTTTGAGGAGAGAATGATCAATTGTGTCTGAGAGGACTGATCAAGAGGGCCCTGAAGTGCCCTCCAGCTGGACTAAACTTTAGACAGACTTCTTCCTAACCCAGGACCCCTGAACTCCATGAGCATTTCCTTTAGAAAACGTGTAATTATAAATTCTTTGTTCCCTTGGTATATGAATATTTTTTAAAGCTTTCTACCAGTTTTAGAGCTTAGAAATATCTTGCTCAAAGACTTAGGAGCCATCTCTTTGAGAGGTAATAATCAAGGAAGGTAGAACTCCTATTCCCCAGTTTATTTGAGAGGGTGGGAGCCTAACTTTGACAAGTGCCAATTAGCAGATGCAGATAGAATCACAGGAACAACAACAACAACAACAACCACCGCCACCACCACATGAAAACTTAGGAATAACTCAGTGTGTTCAACCCATCCTATTAATCAACCTTACTCCAAAGGTTCTGCAGTACTTTGCCACTAGCTCACTCCACAATTAAAAATTGCCCTGCATTTTGTTTCAGCATAGTTGAGTTTAGATTTTAATTTTGGCTTCTCTTCCCTATTGCAGTATTCTTTAATAAAGTCTTCCTTGTTTGATTAACTTTTCCTAGTGCAGTTTTTGCTTTGGACAGGACCAGCGAGGTGAGGACTAAGCACTGATCACTGGGCTTCCCCACATGGATTCCACAGGTGGTCTATGGCTGTAGGATTATAAAACTAGTGCATAAAATATTTTCAGAATCCCAGTAGATAATTGATATGAAGAAACCAGTTCACTGGTTTCCATACCAATATCTCTTTTGGTTTGGGATTAATGATTTCTGCTACAAATAGTCACTTTTTGATCCTTTTACATCTTTTAGCTATTTAAAATACTATAATTGATAACATCCGTTTAAATATTTAAATATACAGTTAACTATGGTTTGAATGCTTTTGTCAACTCTAAAATTCATGTTGAATTTTAATCCCCCATGCTAGTTTTGGGAGGTGTGTGGACATTGATAGATGATTCAGTTATGACAGCTTCACCCTCATGAAGGGGATTAGGTGCCCTTATAAAAGGGCTTGATAGAAGGAGTTTACTCTTTTTTGCCCTTCTGACTTCTGTCATATGAGGACACTACCTTCCTCCCCTTTTGAGGATGCAACACTAAGGCACCATCTTGAAAGCAGAGAGCTGCCCTCATCAAACACTGAGCATGCTGATGCCTTCATCATGACTTCTCAGTCTACAGAACTGTGAGAAATAAATTTCTGTTCTTTATAAATTACCCAGTCTGTGGTATTCCATTATAGCAGCACAGAACAGACTATGACACAGTTGGTTATTTAGACATTAATGACTAAATTTTATTTTGTAATTTAAAGGCGGAAACCTATTTGAGGTGAAAAGAAAGATTCTAGACTGTGAAATCTTATACACTGTTGCATGTATAGAACTGCCTTTAAGGCATTTGACAACCATCCTCTGAAGTATCTTTGTTTTTAACATGTGAGAAAAATTACATTTTTTTCTTGATAGTGCATTTTTCTTTGTATGATTCTTTTATGCAAATATGTCTGGTTGAGGTTTTGATGAACGATTTAAGCCAAACCTACACACTGGTATCAAAGAAGTGAATATTTTCAAACCTCAGTATTTAGCTTGGGGATTGCAAGCAAATTATCAACCTGTACCTAAAGTTAGGTGTGCTGTTGGGAAAATGGCTGTTAGCTTGTACTGTGTTCAGAATTGAGAATTGTTGATTATATGGAAATATTTAAACTTCATGAAGAAAATGTAGTTGACTACCTTAATATCCTTTTGTTCCCACTTCTGGTGTGATGTTCTTGTCTACTGGAGATTTTTTTTCTCTTATTTCTAGGCAGAAATAGTCCAATAAATATTAGAAAACTCATCAAATGTCTATAAATTAAACATTTACACACTATCCTTCCCTTTTGTTGAGATCTTAAATCCATCCTTTCTTTTCTCTTGTCAAAAGAAATATGCAGTCATTGAAGAAAAGTCAGAAAATATATAAAAGTAAAAAGAAGGAAGCAACAACACTGGAAATGGCCTGAAGCCATAGGTAAGGTGAGAATGTGATGAGAATATCCTGCTGCATCAAGCCAAGATGGCAACGGAACTTCATGTTTTTAATCTTCCTGCTCCAAATGCATAATGACGATGACTGATATTTAAAGGAGAACATTAAGGAACACATATATACTACGAAAGTAATAACAACCATCTTTTATAACAAAAAATGAAAAACATTGTGCAAAATGGACCCTCTGAGGCTTCAGGGATTAGAATGACAGCAGCAAATGAGCAGCATCACCCGTAGCCTTCTTGGGAAAATGGGAATAACAGTTCCCCAAAAGAAGCAGTGGAATAGGGTTATTTCCTCCATGAAAAGAATTGTCCTAAGGTTACAGCTTATAGTCTATGGCGTGAGGGAGAAAGAAAATATCAAAATATAAGTTTAAGCAAGGTTACTCTCTGATGTAGTGACGATGACTGTATGTTCAATAACCCCACATCACCAAAGCCCTCAGCTATCTGAAATAGTTTTGGCTCTGAACTGGGGCCACAGAGGAGTAGAGAAAGGTCGGGGGGAGGGGAGGAAAGGAGAATGAGACAGAGAAATCTCAACCCAACATCCATAAAATATATTAATAATGTATAAGGCAAAATAAAGCAGAGACAAGATAGGTGAATATAAAAGTGCAATCAAGTATATTGAAATAGGAAAATATATTCAAGTAAAATTTAATAGATTGATAAACCCTAAACTGGATAAAATCAAAGAAAAACGTATAGGATTATGCTTCCTGAAGATATTGTCACCTGAGCCCACGCGAAACCTGGTTGACTCTGCCATCAAAATAGTGTTCAGTCCGGGCGCAGTGGCTCATGCTTGTAATCCCAGCACTTTGGGAGGCCGAGGCAGATGGATCACCTTAGATTCGGAGTTTGAGACCAGCCTGGCCAACACAGTGAAACCCCAGCTCTACTAAAAATACGAAATTAGGTAGGTGTGGTGACGCACGCCTGTAATCCCAGGTGCTCGGGAAGCTGAGGCAGGAGAATCACTTGAACTCAGGAGGTGGAGTTTGCCGTGAGCTGAGATCATGCCATTGCACTCCAGCCTGGGTGACAGAGTCAGACTCCATCTCAAAAAACCAAAAACAACAACAAAAACAAAACATTGTTTCACTTGTCTCAGAATAAATCTCTCAGATTACAGACGTTCACCATATCTACGAAATACCTTCACAGCAACATCTAGTCTAGTGTTTGACCAAACAACTGGGCACCACAGTTTAGTGAAGTTGACATAAAAAATAACCATAACACATGCCTTTGTAAAGTCAAGAGAGCTCACTCAGAAGGAATTATGGGGAGTGGGAGCTTCAAATCTGCCCCTCAAGAACACAGGCAGGTCCAAGAGGAAGCAAGGAATACGCCATGTACCATTAGGGTCATTTAACTAGAGGTACTACAAAATTTTCTGTCAAAACTGAGACACTTTTAAAACTGGAAGGATGTGCTACTAATAATTACGTCAGGATGCAGATTGCAATCTGGATGCTCTCGATTAAACTGTGGTATTTGCTTACTTACCTTATAGCTCATATGTGTCAGGCTTTCCTTAACTCCACTCATCTGGTTAGTCACTTGACCAGGTATCTGCAGGTATAAAGAAACGGGGCAAAAAGATGGACAGAAGCTTCCATCTCAGCATACCCCACATAGGATGGAATTATTGGCAGAAATTTCCCTCCGTGTGGTTTGAGGGGAATTGTGGAGAATGGGAGCAAAATGTTTTACCAACATGTAGAGAAATATCAACATTGAATGGTTTGGTGAACAGATGATTGGCATAACTTATATTTAAAGGGCTCCAAAAAGATGATTTTTTCCTTACATGTCTGAAAGTTTTTATGATTCCAAGTAGGACAGGGAGGTACTAAAGGAAATGCGGTGGCATCAGCAATTCTCCTCAGACTGCAGATGCCCTGAAAATCCTATCTCATGCCGTCATTGGCAATCTCTAGCTAATTAGTAGCAATCCTATTAAATCTTGGAAATCTAGTTTAATTATGCTCAACCAATTTAGGTACATGTATATTAATAGCAAAATAAATTTGACTGAATGAAATGAGCAAGATTTAGTGTACCTGGTACTGATACTTTACTTTTTTTAAAAAATAAAACCTTTATGGAAGTCCTACTGCTTGCTGAATTATGCCCCTCTTTCCCTATGCAGATACATATGAGGAATGAGCTTTCTGTGCCTGTGTGGTTTGTTGGGATTATAAGTAATTTTGATGAGTGACACATATCCTTCCAGAACTAGTATTTCATCTCGAATGCATGGTCATTCAGAAAAAAAAAATCGTTGTTACGGGGCGACAAATTGTATGGTGAAACTGTTGCTTGAATAAACTTGGAAATCCCATAATATGCCTAATAAGCATGTTGCTTTAGTGGTAGAGTTTGGGAAGCATAATACTATTAGTTGTGTTTGCCACTCCATTTGAGAAAGTACTAAAAGCAAGATAACATAATTGACTGGTTTGAAATCAGAACTAAAGAAAATAGAGGGCACAGATACTCAGATACTTGTAGGTTTGGAAGAAGTAGCTGTTTTTTTTGTTGTTGCTGCTGCTGTTGTTGTTGTTGTTTATCCCAAATGGAAAAAGAGAAATAAATTATGTGAGCACCAAAATCAGATTAAACCTCTGCCTAGAAGCAAGAATCAAATTAAAAGTACAGCTTTCACATCTATTGTTCATCTTTTTAATGGCTTAAGTGCAGCCCTATTAATCCTTTTAGTTGGACAGAATAACTTAAAGGAAATACAAGAGAGTACGGCCTCTCGTGGATATCTGATAAGCTCCAGGTACCAGCAATTATGTCCAGAGAAGGAGAGTTTAAAGTCTTGGAAAGATCTATGTGTATAGCTATTGGAATGTGCTGTTGATTCAAATAACATAGATAAGACTAAGGTTTTGAGAAAGCTATGCTGTCAAAGAAAGAGGAAGTTAATTTAAGTCGTACTGCTTTGGACATTATGCAACCTTGAACCCTCATGTTTATATTGGAAGAGAACAATCTCAGGAAGCTTTTCAGTCCCAAAACAGATGTGGTGGCCATGAGGAAGTGCAACTCAGATCGCCACCTGCAGAAGCCTATGACCAAGGGCTCAGTTGCTGCCCTCTGAAATCCTGGCCATGTACATGCTGATGATGCCACCATCCCACAGACTGCTCCCAATTGTGACTGAATATGCCATGGATCCTAAGCCAGGCTCATTCCTGGGAAAAGAGACCCCTTTTCTGCGTGACATAACCCCCAAAACTCACAGATGTTTGTGCCAAAATTTTCTTAGCATTGCTTTGCATTTCAAGAAACTTCAGCCCTCCCTTCCTTCCTTCTCTCTTTCCTCGCTTTCTTTTCTTTCTCCTTCTCTTAGGGTCAGACCTGTGTCATGATCTGAAGTTTCCCCAACCTCCCTGAGTGCCTTTCACATTTTTTTTTCTCACAGGCATTACTTTCTAAGAAATTTATTTCATGTTTAATACTCTCCTGGCTTATCAGAGGACTCAATCCAGAGGGAATGCTCCCCAGTGCTCTCTTCAGCGATGACCTAAAAGGATGATGGAAAATACAGGACTTCCAGAGGTTACAAACAATGGACTGAAGATCTCCTAAGGAGAAAAATTAGAGTATAATAATGAACATTCCTCTTCCGTTAGAAATTTCTGTCCAGACCCAGAAAGTTAACTGCTTAATATTTCACATTCTTTCTACTTTCTAAATAGAAACATGTATTGAAGATAGCCTGTTTCAAACCCACACTTTTTTACAGGGTGGGTTAAGGACAAATACCTTGTCTTCAAGTGTACAATTAGCTCCTCTGCATCAGGAGGAACTAATTCCAAACTGGAAGTACAGACTAATTCAGTTGGGGCCTAGTCAGGAGAAGAAGAAAAAAAAAAACACCCCAGTTATTTTAACTGAGAATTTAATATCAAGTATCATTTAGTAGGTATTAGGGAAATGAAAAGTCTCGATATAACACAGAAACATCATATAGAGAGGATGTGATGCTTTCTTTTCTACAGAAAGTTAATACCACTTCTAGAGTTTGGAAAGTGAAGGAAAAGTTAGAATTATCTCAGAGCTGGGATTCAGCCTGGTACATTTCAGACTGATGGATTTCAGACGGGTACATTCCGAGGAAGAGCTCTCTGGAGATGGAGTGCAAACCGTTGTGGGGCATCTAGGAAACTGCTGCTGCTGTTTCTGAAGGGGCAAAATGAGGCTCTTTTGGGAGGGTTGAAAAACTACAAATGATTGTTAAGTTGCTCTTACTCAAATAGCTGCCCCTAGTGGACTGAAGAGTTATTACTGGAGTGAGTTTGGATAAAAGAGCAAGCATTGCGCATTTTATTTTTCTTCTTCCAGTGTCCTTATAGAACCCCATAATAGCAAAATCTAGCAGGGACTCAGCTTATAAAACATAGTTTGCAGAATGTTGGTGTCATGAAGGGAAGTATAGGTGCTGGTTTTCTCTTTTGCTCAGGCCTTTGGCAATGGCAGGATGAACAAGTATTGTGGACTTTGTACTACCAAGAATCTCTGTATTCACCGACAGGAACAGAAGTCGCATGATAAACAGTACAAGAAAACCCATTTGGGCACAGCCTGAGGGCCAACACTTTTGGAAATGCTTCCCATACAAAGAGAACTGTGTTGGAAAAGTAGGCGTTGAAGCCGAATGGCCCAATTCTAATATCAGAAAGTGTACTGTAGTCCAGCTGATCAAGAATGGCAAGAAAATCATAGCCTTTGTACCCAACGATTGTTGCTTGAACTTCATTGAGGAAAAGATGAATTTCTGGTTGCTAAATTGGTCAAAAAGGTCATACTGTTTTGACATTCCTGTAGTCTGCTTTAGTGTTGCCAGAGTAGCCAATGTCTCTTGGTCCTATACAAAAGCAAGAAGGAAAGAACAAGTTCATAATTTTTTATGGTAAAATCACAGTAGTAATACATTTTATATGCCAAAAATTAAAATAAATTGGAATATAGAATGATGGAAATAAAGCTGAAAGATCGTAGTTTATTTTTTTATTTTTTTATTTTTTATTTATTTTTTTTTTTGAGACGGAGTCTTGCTCTGTCGCACGGGCTGGAGTGCAGTGGCCGGATCTCAGCTCACTGCAAGCTCCGCCTCCCGGGTTTACGCCATTCTCCTGCCTCAGCCTCCCGAGTAGCTGGGACTACAGGCGCCCGCCACCTCGCCCGGCTAGTTTTTTGTATTTTTTAGTAGAGACGGGGTTTCACCGTGTTAGCCAGGATGGTCTCGATCTCCTGACCTCGTGATCCGCCCGTCTCGGCCTCCCAAAGTGCTGGGATTACAGGCTTGAGCCACCGCGCCCGGCCGATCGTAGTTTAATAATGAGTATATTCCCTGTTATAGTCACCACCATGAATCACTCACAGATCTAAGCCTTTGCCCTCTGTGACATGACTGGGTGAGCAATTATGTTGTCTCACCCAGGAAGATTGTAAATGTATTTTGCTGGTGAATTGAAGAGTTAAACAAATACGTGTAGGCAGACTATGCTGGTCTTTAAGGTTATTTAAATGCATAGCTTTTTCTCCCACAGTTTTTGAGCACAGGATTGGCTCAGTTTCTGACTTCTTGTGGTTGATAAAGCCACAAATCCATTTCTGACCAATGAGTTGAGACTGCAGATGCTGTGCATGATTTCTGGGCTGCACATTTAATTTTGTTCCAAGAGCACCCTCTCCATTATATAAAACTCTAGGAGTAATTCTGCAGAGATCTAAAAAATGCTGGCGCTTCATTAGCTGTGATGCTGAAGGACTGACATGAGCAGGCACCAATCACTCACAAGAGCCATGAAGTACAAGAAAATAAGAATACTTTGTTATGCTGAAGCCACTGAAATTTTGGGTTGTTTATTACTGCGGCACACCTAGCCCATTCTGACTGATAATATCTCATGCTTATTTCAAAACTACATCTTAACTGTTGTACTCTTCTTGTAGTCATGTAGCAGATTTACCAAATCGTTTAATGTTTATTTTGAAAATTGTTTATTTCAGTGCCACTTCTTGTACAAAGAAGATTTGAGTTAGCTGATGAGGATGCAGTGTACAAAGATTCTAAATGATGCTTTTGTACCTGAACAAAATTGATTTGAGTTGCAGAACTGTATGAATGTCAGAGGCGTTCCACTCACTTTGAATTCATAAGAAAATTATTATTTTTTATTTGGTCAGAAAGACACACTTTAAATAAAAGCTTAAAGAAATAGAAATGTGTATAATATTTATATTCAGAGTATAAATGCAATGGAACTGTTAGTGGTTGATTATTAGTATGGTCTTAAAGCCTTGTCAAAATCCAAAAGATTTAATACTATTAAGCATAAGTCACTGAATAATTCATCATTGAAAATGAACTAATTTTGTTTTTAAAATTTAAAGTACATACATTTAAAAGAAATGACTACGGTGATAGCTTCAAATCTGCATCCTAAAAACAGTACAGAGAGTAGAATAAAACCTTAATTTTAAGTGATCCCACAAAGTATCAAGTGGTGCTCTGAGTCTCTATTTTCATAATGTTATACTGGGTGTTTTCACAGCAAATATCATTGTAACCTTTAAAAAAGTCAGTCTTTTAATTATTAGGATAAAATGGTAGACCTTACTTCATTATGTTACTTTGTATTTCTTAAGTCTTCTAATCCATTTAAATAAGTGTAGAGACAGCCTTTGTGAATATATGTGAGGAAGAGAAGGCAGTGACTTTCAGGTAACAATGAAAATAATATTTGTCTTTAATTTGTGTTTAAATTGCCATCTCTAAGTAACCACACTCAGCATTGGCAAAATTAAATAATTACTAAATATCTTTATTCCACTCCTCCCTGCTCCAGCTCCCATGAAGTTCAGCCAGATTGGACTCCCAGGTGTGAAAGTTTAAACATGATTCTATTTAAATGTCAGAGTTTCCAGAACACACTTTGCATGCCAAGCACATTTTCTTTAATCTAGTCATGAGTTCTCTAAGGCAACTTGGATCATATCCAGCAAAAACTGAGAAACAAACCTGGATTGGTTAGAGGCAAGGATCTGACTGACTTTACTTTTCTGAGTTTCAGAAGGTACAATAATTATTTTGCCCAAGACCAGATTAGATAAGGGGACCGTTCTAGGGAATTAAATGAGAGGTCACATCTCCCTAAAGTCCTGGTATTGTGGAGGTCTGAATAGGGGACTTCTTTCAGGGAAGTCTTCAATAAAATGATGAAGGCAAAATTTACTTTCTGGTGCTTTATTTCTGTAGTTGTGAGTTAGAACTAAAGTTTCATGGTTACAGTTTGAAAAATATTGAGCTGGATTAATTTAAAATTCTTGACTGATGACAATTAAGCAGAGAGCAGTATGTGGCAAAAGCCACTCTGTTGAAAGTGAGTATTAATTTACAAAAGATATTTCTATTTGTGGAGGACTGTTAGTGTTTTAGAAGCATTTTGAATAGATCTTTCCTTTGCAGAACACAGGAAGGAGATAATTATAACAGTTTCGTAACACAAGCTACTGAAATGGAAGCCTAGAAAAAAATAAAAAAACCTGTCTTCCAACCTATAGACCACTGCCTGTCCCACTACACTATGCTCATGAGCTTCTAAAAATTGCCCCTTTATTAGGTCCGTTGTATATTGTGGGCACGGAGATGCAATGTGTTAGAATAAGAGTATTCCTCTCGGTCACCTTTACATACACCCAATTACTCAGGGTACAAAATGTTTCTGTATTTGTTTCTACCAGAGTTATTTTCTATAGGAATACCTTTTTTTTGGTCAGTGTTTTATTTCCTCATGTTGGATTTGCTAGATAACTTTCTCCCACTTTGCTTTACCCTCTGCCCTCAGCTCCTGGCTGAAGAAAGCATGCAGGTCTGGGCTCCCCACAATTCCTTCAGAGAGGCAGAAACTAGGGAAAAACATTTCTCCTTAAAGCTTAAATCTTTTGGTCAATCATATATACATATTTTTTTGGTCAATCGTACACCATATTTTACTGTGGCGCATAGTCAGTGGCAATCATGGCCTTTCCAGTAGCATAAAGCTAATATGATATTAAATTAGCAACAACTCTTTTTTTTTTTTTTTAAGACACAGTCTTGCTCTGTTGCCCAGGCTGGAGTAGAGTGGCACAATCACAGCTCACTGCAGGCTTGGTCTCCCAGGCTCAAGTGATCCTCCCACCTCAGCCTCCCAAGCAGCTGGGAATGCAGGCACATGCTATTACACCTGGCTATTTTTTAAAAAATAATTTTTACATAGATAGGGTCTCTCTATGTTGCCCAGGCTGGTTTCAAAATTCTGAGCTCAAGCAGTCCTCCTGCCTTGGCCTCCTCAAGTGCTGAGATTACAGGCATGAGCCACCAAACCTGGCCAACTTTCCCTTTTATCCTGTCTCAGTAGTCCCTTAAGAATAAAGAAAGATAAAGAAAATCATGCCCTCTTATAACCACACTTCTGTTTATGTCTTACCTCCTATTTCTGCCCATTTTCTTTCCTCCCCTTCAAAAAGATTTACAATTGATTTGGTATTACTGTGTATGAAGCTAATAAAAGTAGTGTTGAATATTGTAGCTTCGTTCTAACATGTGCACTTAATGATGAGAGGAAGATAGGAAATCAGATGAGTGCACTGCAAATCAAACAAACCAAATCTCTGCCATGTATCTAAAAGTCCCAGAGGTTGAGGGTTGGCAGTGTCTTCTCCACAGAGTAGAATACATTATAATCTCTAGTCTTACCGTCAATATGTTTAAGAGGAAAATGCATTATGGGTAATCACCTTGTGGCTGTGTAATACATATCAATGAGTCAAATAACCCTGAAGGAAATTGAGGGGTTGTAAAATCAGAATAAAGGCCCAGTACTTTGTCCAGTGATCTGAACGTCAGGTCTGTGAACTCGGAGAATAGCAGAGTACCTAAACCCTAAAGAGAATTGGAATAAAATTTGAGCACTAACAGTGTTAGCATTTTAGTCACAAATGATATGCAGAAATGGCTGGTTTCAAAAGGTACACTTAAGGGCTTCGGAGAGCTCCTACTGTGAGCCCCATTGGTAAGGTCTTCCTTTCAAATGCCATCCTAGCCTTTGATTGCCAGCTTCGCTTTGACTCTGAGCCGCATCAGGCTGTAAAAGCATAAAGGTTAGCTTTCCATTGCAGGAGTGTGCAAAGGAAGTACAAGAGCAAAGCCGCAATCGTAAAAGGAAAGAACGCCAATATGTCATGGTATTGCTGAAACTTGAAGGCCTGAAATTAATCAGAGAGCCCTTTTCCCCCTCTCTTCAAGACTGCAACAAGTAAGAGACAAAGGCAGGACTGCCCCTGCTTTCCCTTACTGCTTGCCCTGTGTGATCACCGCAGTCGGAGTTCCTCAAATGCCAAAGAGAGAAGGTTAGGGAGGCCTCTAAAAATGCAAAATAGCTCTCACCCTGGAGGTATTCCATGGTGAAATGATGGAAATCAAAGCATGAAGAAGTTAATACTTAAAAATATTTTCAGCAGAAGGCAAGAGAAAAATCGTTAGATATTTTTCTTTTTAATGAAGAGTAGTGTAATTCAGTTACAGAATTCTAAATTGTACTGTTTTCGGGATTTAGGGCTTGTTCTCTGAGGAATCAGTAGTATGAGGTGGGATCTGGCAGTGGCAGCTTGCTGTCTCACATTCAGGCAAAGGATCAATGATAATGACAATAGTAATAAAGCCTATGATTTTACAATACAGTCTTAAATAAATTTACCATATATTAATACAGATGCTGTTTGACTTATGACGGGGTTAAGTCCTGATAAACCTATCATAAATTTTGTAAGTTAAAAAATGTGCTTAATACGCCTAACCTACTGAACTTCATAGCTTAGCCTAGCTTACCTTAAATACGCTCAGAACACTTAAATCAGCCTGTCATTGGGCAAACACATGTTATACGGAGTCTGCTTTGTAATAAAACATTGACTATCTTATGTAACGTATTGAATACTATAGCGAAAGTGAAAAGGGTTGAATGTGTACTCTAAGGTTTCTACTGAATCTGAATTACGTACGCACCATTGTAAAGTTGACAGCATCAGTTGGATCATCCTAATTTGGGTACATCTGTACTGCATTTTTTAATTGAGTCAAACTAAGTCAAATGACAGCTCGGCTTAATTTAAAAAATACATCAAAATAGACTTCTGATTAATAATAGAGTTTGTAATTGTAAAATAATTAAAATAGCTCGTATTTATTTTATGTTTATTATGTCATAATGCTTCAGGTTTTGTTTGTCTGAATTCTTTTTACATAGCCCTTTGAACTAACCAGGTTAGTCACTTTCCTATCCTCATTTATAGAGACGATATTAATGCATCTTATTTATAGAGATGATATTAAGTAATTTTCCCAAGTCACACAGATAGTGGAAAGACAGGGTATGAATTCAGGCTAATGTCTTCAGAGCCAAGCCTCCTGACCACTATACTGAGGCAGCCTGTATGTGAAATGATGTTTGTGAAATTACCTCCCATAGACCAGATGTCCAGTGGATAAAAAGTTCCTTTCACTTCAGAATGTGAAGTAAGCGTTCTCATTAAATCTGTCAATTTGTAGATTTCACCCCACCACCATCTCTGAATGTAAATACGAAGCTGGAAAAAAAGTAGGCAAATGTATGCAAAGTTAAATACAGATATAATAATTTATATTTAATTAGATTCTGTTGTTTTATTTGTAAATATTTAAAAAAATTAGTGTGGTCTGAAAAATTAAGGGAGCATAGGCCCTTTTTTGTCTCAGATATTTTCATGTACTTACTAAGACCTAGCCTTTGTGGCCAGTTACAGTTTCAAGTATGTAGTGACCTGAGAAAAAGACAACCTTCACGAGCACAGATACTGCTGATGAATCAAATAGGATAGAAAAGAGTCATCAGAATCATCTAGGATGCTCACTAAACTTCAAATTTCCTGGCTTCTACTCTCAGCCTCTGAGAGAAGGATGTGCGGAAATTTTATTATTATTATTCAAGGCAGGGTCTTGCTCTGTCACGTAGGCTGGAGTGCAGTGGTGTGATCATGGCTCACTGTAGCCTCCACCTCCCAGGCTCAAGCCATCCTCCCACCTCATCTTGCTGAGTAGTGGGGAATACAGGTGCACGTCAACACACCGGGCTAATTTTTTGTCTTTTTTGTAGAGATGGCTTTTCGACATGTTGCCCAGGCTGGTATCAAACTCCTGGGCTCCAGCAATCTACCCACCTTTGGCCTCCCAAAATGCAGGGATGACAGATGTGAGCCACTGTGCCCAGTTTCAAACATTCATTTTTCACAGAAACATTCAAATAATACAAATATATCTATTAATACATTTAAATAATACAAAATAAAATTCCTATTTTAGCAGATGCACTCTGATAAACAATAATGTTTGAGACTAATAATAGAAAAAAATGTAGTAAGTGTCTGTCTCTCTGATTCAGATTCTCTAGGTCCACTCCAGGACTTTCCCCCTTTGAAATGCTGACATGGATCTGAGTCTCATGGAAGCTTCCACCCTGCAAGACCTCTGTGGGGAACATGGCCACTGCTGGAAACTGGGCCTTGCAGGACAGAACTTTGCCCATGTTTATGTGTCCAGGCAGCAGTAGAGCTGCGGCTAGGAACAGCGATAAAAAATAAAACAAGTTTGTGGCGGTGTTATACAAATTGTAAATCAATAAGGGAATGTAAATGCTATTATCATTACGACTGCTATTGTTATAGTAAGTAACAATTTAGTAGAGGGAGGACATTACCTCACATTATAAAGTCACATCAGAAATTTATATTTTCTCTTTCTGTGACTCATGCAGCAATTTTTGAGTCATAGAAAGGGAAAAGCAGTCTTCATGATGATAATAGTAATAATGAGAAAAGATTCTATGTTACAACCAGAGATGTCATGAGAAGTCTTGTCACGTCTGACTGCTGTTTAACTTACAATGCCACTTACCATCCTGCTCCGGAAAGCTCCGAAAGTTATTCTCTGTGTAGTCAAGGTTACTTAATAGGGCTAGGGTAAGGGAGAGGGGAGTTTAGACTTAGGGAAGGTGCATTCTATGGTATATCTTGGCATGGAGAGAGGAACAGGGTAATCATGGATCTAGATAGGAAGCAAAGAGTTGGAGAGTGGATTGGGCATTTAACAACCTGAGCACAAAACTTAAAGTCCTGATATTGGTACCTGGTATATAGCCCTGCTCTTCCTGAGGCTCATGCTCAATTTTCTGTCTCTATAATGTACATTCCAACTTACATTCCTTGTGTCAGTCTCTGCTCCTTGCAAATGAGCAAGAACTACAGTTACAGTCATGTAAAATGGAAATGCTTATTTTGAAGATGTGAGTTTTGGGTGGTGGGAAAAGTTGCAGAGATAGAGGATGAGGTTGAAAGAAGGCATGCATGGTGGACTGAGGCATGAAGAACCCCAGTATTTTTTCCTCTATGTTGTCCCTTCCATTGCCATGTAACTTTGCTTTTCTTTTCCCTAAGGGGTAGAGACATTTCCCATCTGTTGAATCTAGGTTGGCCCTGTAAAGTTTTTGGTGAGCAGCATATGGTTGAGGACACAGCAGGTTTCCAAGTGAAGGCCTCATGAGCCCTCTTGTGCTTCCATTTGCCATGAGAACATGCCAGAGCTAGCCTGCTGGAGGAGAGACCACGTGGAGCATAGCTGAGTTACCCAACATCCAGCCAGACAACATGTGTGCAAATCCAACCAAGACTAGCAGAACCACTTGCTCTAGTCACAGCTGCCTCCATACACATGAGCAATAAGCAGTTATTGTTTAAGCCAGAGATGTTTTATTTTATTGGTTATGTATTATTAATGTGGCAATAGATAAGTGATGCAGGATGTGATAGATGGGGATTACAAGGAGGGTAGTAGTGAAAATATTTGCCTGCTTGGGATGTGGTAGCGGAAGGTGTAGATTTATTCTTGAAGAATTAATTGGGTCACTCTTCTGGTATTAATATACACAATTACTAGTTCAACAACATCAGTAAAAGCAGATTACATCTGACTTTGATTTAATATTCCTGGAGTCTCCATCTTAGAACCTTTCTTGCAAGAGATTACGTATTATCAGCTAATTATATCCATTGGGATTTATCACTTGCCCAGATTCTCACTTCATTATCAACAAAACATTTTCATTCAACATTTTATTCATTTTCTTAGTTACTTAGAAATAATCTCTTGGTTTTCATTTTTATTAAATTCCCCCACCCAAATTTTTAAAAATATATCAGTCGAGATCCCTACAGGAAAATGATTGAACATGAAAAAAAGGATATTTTGAAGACGGCTTAATAAGTAGATCAATTACATAGATTTGGATGAGGTAAACCACAAGGGAATTATAGTAGGTCTGATACTAAGAAGTTAAAATGTCACATACTGCAAGTGAGAGCTCAGTCAATCCTGTGGTAGTATCCCAGGAGCTATAATGGCCCTTATGTAGACTTAACATCCGAACTTAATATTATAAATTATTAATATTAGAAATTTTGGGACTGTTGGCATTCTACACTGAAGGATCAACATGGCTAGTTCCTGCAGCCTGAAAGGAGAAGGCCTTTTGCAGAGTCCTACAGGTAGAGAAGTGTGAGAATCAATATGCCAAGCTCATCCTCCTTTCTCCAGATTCCTTTGTTGGCACCCAAACAGCCAAAGGCAGTACATGGGAAAGGAGCCATTGAGAGAGTTGATATAGAGAATCTTCAGGAACCAAGGTGAAGAAAGATGGG
>NW_012116566.1:1988775-1990377 GCF_000951035.1 Colobus angolensis palliatus
AGGTCTTTATAGGTTCTGGATATTAGCCCTTTGTCAGATGAGTAGATTGCAAAAATTTTCTCTCATTCTGTAGGTTGCCTGTTCACTCTGATGATCGTTTCTTTTGCTGTGCAGAAGCTCTTTAGTTTAATTAGATCCCATTTGTCAGTTTTGCCTTTAGTTGCCCTTGCTTTTGGTGTTTTAGACATGAAGTCCTTGCCCATGCCTATGTCCTGAATGGTAATTAACCTCTTTTCTAAGGGGCAAAACAGTGTTCCTGGAAGCCCTGAATACTCTTCTGCAGCATATTGACTCATTAGGTTATGAATTATCACTGCCTAGGTATTAGGTTATTAACATTGCACATTGAGAAACTCATATTGTACATTTTGTTGTCAAAACCTTTCTGATGTCCCTGAGAACCTCAGGAGCAACTGCTGCTGAGTAATCTGCCTAACACAGCAGCAACAGACATGCTGAAACCCTGGTATTGCACTAGCACTCACGGAGACCAAGCAGCCACTTGGTGGTAGATTTATTACATCAGGCTTCTTTGGTCCCAGAAGCAGCAACCATTAATCTTGACTAGAACCAACATGTATCCAGCTACCATTTTGCCTTTTCTATCTGCAGGGCTTCGGCTAGCACCACTGTCCACTGGTTCACAAGCTGATATTTTCATAGGCACAGTATTTTTTAATATTGTCTCAAAGCAAGAGACCAGCTAAACATTGAAGGCGGTATGGCAATGGGCATGGGCCTCCAGGGTCTACTGGCCTTACTACAGTGTCTGAGAGCTACTGGAAATATAACATTTTGAAGGCATTGCTGAGGTGAAAGACTGGAGGGTTTACTCTGCAAGGACGAGGTGCTATCCTCCAAGATGAAATATGCATCCTATAACAAAAACTATTATCTCAAGCTGTGTCCATCAAAGGTGAAATTTATCAGTTTGAACATCAAAGTATAGAAGTAGGGCTTTCACAACTTCTCGTCTGTCCCAGCCATCTACTTGAGGAATTTCTGCTTTCTGTCTCCAAAATTTAGGTTCTGTGATCCAGGGGAGGAATGATCAACCAGAAGACTCAGGGAGAGCACAATTGAACTCTAAGGCTGCCACTATGTCATTTCCAAGGCCACACTGGCAGGATAGTTGGTATTATAATTATCAGGATGTGCAAGAACTGCTCTTACGCATTTGGTGCAGGAAAGAACAAATCCTCTAGGCACAAGATGGTGAACTTTTTCTGGAAAGAGCCATGTAATACCTATAGGCCATGCATTGTGGGTCACAGCTATAGCTGTAGAAAATTCATGACTATGTTCTAATATAACTTTATTTACAAAATGACAGGATTTGGCTGTGGAACCCAGTGTGTACTTACATCTGCTCTAGGACACTTCTTCAAGCTTAAATTTCTTGATAAATAAACAAATGCAGCCACCCAAGGCTTGAGAAAGAGGCTGAGAACCCTCAGGAATGAGGGCTGGGTTACCCCAATAGATAATTCTCACAGACCAAGCATGGTGCTAGCTAAGATGATGGGGAACCTTGAGTGGAATATTTGAGGGGGTGAGAAGAAGATCACTAGAGAACTCCTGGCCAGTTATACTGATAGAGAC
>NW_012116566.1:1991527-1993464 GCF_000951035.1 Colobus angolensis palliatus
TTCCAGACAGAGACTCATTCCCCCAGCACCCAAGATGGGTGGCAGCTGGTGACCTGCTGCTGAATTATTTGGGAATTGCCCTTGGCCAAAGAGTGCTCCTTTATACAAGATTACACATTCTCTTTAGTAACAGGGTAATGTGCATGGGGGGAAGAGTACAAAGACCAATACCTTGTTACATTTTGGTATAACTCTGAGGGGCCTCTCTATCTCCAGAGCTACTATAGGATCGACTGAGTTCACATGTGCAATGTATGACATTTTAATGGCTTCTGATCAATTCTTCTGTCTGTGCTCCCTTATAAGTGTTGCTCCCAGGAGTCTTTCACAGTATGACTCATACAAGCTTGTCTGCTCAGAACTTCATACTTGAGGGAGCGGATTTAAGACAGGAATGAAAGTTGAAATATATTTTAGAGGAGATGGCAATACTCCTAGATTTTGAAAATGAATCACTGAGACTTTTATAATGTCCCCACACATGGGCATAGGAAGCTCAGTCAGGAGTTTGTATTTGGAAATGATGAATTTGTTTGTCTAACCAGCCATTCAGCAGTTTGTATTCAGTGGGCATTTTAAAGCTAGAATTCTTAATACAGAAGACTACTTGAGATTGACTCCACCTTTGGTATTTCATCTAAACCTAAACAGCCCATGGTGATATTTTTTTCAGAACAGAGTTTCCACAATGAGGGTCCATAATGGCAGGGACTTTGGGTATATTTTTTTATCCTGCAATTTAGCATTTTATTTAACATTTACTCACTATTACTGCACACCTCCTATACGGCTGGCACTGTTGTAAGCTCTTGAGTTAAAAACTGAGTGAAGCAGAAAATAATCCTTTCTATCTTGGAACTTAGATTCTAGTGGAGGAATGGACATTAAACTTGATAAATGTAATATATTTTACATTAGATGGTGATAAATACCAAGGCAGAAAATAAAGCATACAGAATAAGAGCCAGGGCATGTGTGTAAAGCTTTATAGTGTACCATGAAAAGACTTTGAGAATGAATTTATGTAGCTCTCTAGGGAAAGAGCGTTCTAGATATATGGAATTGTAAGTGCAAAGTTTCTGAGATAGGTGGGTGCCAGTCACATGCGAGAAACAGCAGGGAGGTCATTGTGCATCTCTGATGATCACTGGGTGTGGTCAGCTGAATAATGGTCCCGAAAGATCTCATCCTAATCCCTGGAATCTGTGAATATGTTGCCTCACATGGTAAAAGAGACTTTGCAGATGTGGTTAGGTTGGGGATCTTGAGGAGGGCAGGTTATCCTTAAATATCCTTTGTGAGCCTGTTGTATTCAGGAGGGATTTTATAAGGGAATGCAGGATGACTCAGGAAAGAAGGTGATGTGATAATGGAAGTGGACACTGTAGTGGTGCACTTTGAATGTGAAAGAAGAAATAAGAAAAAAGGCCTACATGTGGCCATAAGAAAACTCAAAAGGCAAGGAAACTGCTTCTCCCTGTAAGGTTTTCAGAAAGCTATTTCTGCTGACACCTTGACTTTAGCCAAGTGAAACTGATTTCAGACTTTGATCTCCAGACCTGTAGGAAAATAATTTTTAAGCCACTAAGTTTGTGGTAATTTGTTACACTGTCAAGAAGAAATTGATACATTGCCTAAGATGAAAAATGAGGACCAAAGTATGACAAGTAGTTTGAGGGACATGTCACAAGATTATGGACGGTTTTATAAGACATTGTGAGGATTAAGAAACTTTACTTTTTCTCCAGAGGAGATGGAAAGTTCTGGCAAGATTTGAGAAGAGGTACAACGTGATCTGCCTTGTGTTTTGAAATAAAACACTGGTTGTTTTTATGGAAATAGTCTGAACAGAGTAGTCTAAGTAGGTTGGTGAGGAGTACATATATACTCCAACTGGAAAAATGATGTCTTCGACTGGAGTGGTAATATGTAATAGC